>NC_088246.1:116083769-116416581 GCF_036013445.1 Caloenas nicobarica | reverse complement strand
GTGCATGTAACTATAATACAAAATAGGAAAATGGACAGGTGCTTGGTTTTCTTGTGAGGTTGCTGGGAGCAGTTATGGCATTGTGAAAGATGCTTCAAAGCCAGACACAAGAGGAAGAAATAAAGGGAGAGAAGTTTAGACTGACAGCAGTGGCTGAGAGCATAAGAAAAGATACTAACGTGGGCATGAAACTGCTAGTGCTCTGAAAGTGAGGAAGCAACTTGAAGACCTGGTCCTAAGGAACATCGATGTGATCCTTCACTGAAGCCTCTCAGATGTCATATGCTTATTGCTGAAGCATCCCTGGAAGCAGGTCTCTTAACCTAGATAAACTAATTTCTAATAAATACAGCTAGCATGTTATCTGTTCTCTTAAGAAGGTTTATTAGATGATACTTGTATCCCATTTTCAGTTTTTTGTAAACTAATTTAAAGTAATGAAAAGCAGGAAAAGTCCAAACACAGTAAATTTGTGTTATTTCTACAGGTGTGGAACTGTTCCTTTTCTTCTTTTGGTATTTCACTCTAAAAACATCAAAAATATATGGAGCTATAGACAATACAGAAAAAAAATAAAGCGTGCCTCATTATTTATGTCCCAAGAGTTTCACAAGAGTTGTTCGGGTTTCAACTTGCTGACTTTTGGAACAGAAGTTTCACCCTAATCTTTGAGGTAGTTTCTCATGGCACCTGTGGCCCCTGCCCTGCCTTTTCAGCATGTGACACAGACTCAGTCATGCCTGAACACCACAAAGCTTCCCTGCCACCTTAGTAAGTTCCTGTAGGACTTCAAAGGCACTGCAGGAGTTTTCAAAATGCAAAACCCCTCTCAGGTGTTAAAGGCAGAAAAACAAGGTGCCAGCTGTTGGGTTCAGGGGAAAGGTGTAGTGGAGGGTAAGGGCAGGATGAACAGATGGGAAGGAGTGAGTGTCACGAGGATGGAGCCAGGCTCTTCTTGGTGACAACCAATGATAGGACAAGGGGCAATGGGTACAAACTGGAACACAAGAGGTTCCACTTAAATTTGAGAAGAAACATCTTCTCAGTGAGGGTGATGGAGCACTGGAACAGGCTGCCCAGGGAGGTTGTGGAGTCTCCTTCTCTGGAGACATTCAAACCCTGCATGGACGCCTTCCTGTGTAACCTCATCTGGGTGTTCCTGCCCTGGCAGGGGGATTGGACTAGATGAGCTTTTGAGGTCCCTTCCAATCCCTGACACGCTGTGATTCTGAGTGGTGGACTGGAGGGCCTTGAACCAAAGGAGTGCTTCACTTTTTGTCCCCAGTAGTACCAAAACTCTTGCTCTCTTAGGTTGCTTTTGGGCACGCTGTTCTTAGGAGCAGCACATGTATTTACAGTTTCCTCTTACTCGCACCACATTTGTATGGGAGACTGATTTCCAAGGACACCCTTTTTCCCCTCTGGTGATACGTCATTCTTGCACTGTCACTGTCTCCCTTTGGGGCCGTTTTGTCCAACTCCTCTGTGCCTCTGTGACCGCCGGTCACCGTCCCCACGTTCCCACCGCCTGTTCCAGCGCCGCTCACAGCTCCCTCAGCCAAGGCGCGGCCCGGAGGGCTCTCTGCGCAGAAGGCGGCCAAAGCCGCTCGCCCACCAGCTCGGGTCGTGGCGGGAGGCAAACCGAGGCCGAAACAGGGCACTGTCCGTCGGGCGGCCCCGGGGTCGCAGTGCCGTCGCTGTCCCTCCAGAGGAAGCGCGGCCGCCGACGGCTGCGGGCGCTGAGTCCTCCGCGGGGTCCTGCTTCGCCCCTCCCGGCTCTTCGGGGAGGCCCTGGCAGCCTGAGGCGAGACCTGAACCCCCGAGACCGGCCCCACGCGTGCAGAGCGGCGCTACCGCCTCCTCCCACTCGGCCCTGCGGGCGAGACGGAACAGGCCGCCGGCAGCGGCGCGGGGCGGGGCGGGGCCCTGGCGAGAGGGGCGGAGCCGTGCCCTGCCCCGCCCCTCCGGGAGCCCGCACGGCCCGCCCCGCGCGGCGGCGCGGGGTGTGAGGGGGAGCGGCGGGGAGCGGCCCGCGCTGCCGCCGGTCACGTGCGGGGTCGGTGCGTATAACCCGGCGCCGGGGGCGGGCGGCTCACGCGCGGGGCGGGAAACGGCGGTGAGGAGCGGGGCGGTGAGGAGCGGGGCGGTGAGGAGCGGGGCGGTGAGGAGCGAGGCGGTGAGGAGCGGGGCGGTGAGGAGCGGGGCGGTGAGGAGCGGGGCGGCTGGCGGTGTGTCAGCCCACTCGCCCGGGGCGTGTTTCCTTCCGCGGCGCGCGGAGGGGGGCGGGCACGGCAGGAGACGCGCCCTCCCGCTGCGGCGTTTGTGTTGTCCCTGCCGCTGCTATGTCTCTGGGTCTCCCCTCTCCCCGGCCTGCTCCCGAGCCGGCGCCGCCCGCCCGTGCCCGCGGAGCGGAGGTGCCAAGTTCAGCCAGAGCCGGCTGCGAGGGGCGCGGCGGGGCTAGCGGGGCGGGCCGGGCAGGGGAGGCCTGCGGGGCCGGCGCTGCGTGAGGGAGTGCGAGCCCCTGCCGGGCCACCCCGGCTCGCTGGCCGCTTCTCTGCGGCCGCCGGCAGCGCGTCTGGGGGCAGGGTGGGGGTGTCGCTGCTTCCCCCCCTCAGAGCCTCTCACAGCGTGACCCGGCAAGCTGCCCGGTGTGAGGCTGGGGAGTCGGAGCAGGGGCAGCCAGGGTGCCGAAGGAGGATTCTGGCCTTGGGGAAGCGGTGTGAGCCCTTCCTCCTGCTTCCTCCTCTTCCTCCCGGCAGCTGGTGCCCGGTGCCTTCAGGTGTGTTCGTCCGCGGCCGGGATCTGAGCGCACCTTTCCCGTAGGCAAGGAGCGCGTTCGCTGTGATGCATGAGCCTGTCGCCTTAAAAAGTGTTTAGTTACCGGTACTGAAACAAACTGCTCGATTCCAGACGCGTGTAGAGAACTCCAGCAGTTCTCCTGAAGTCTTTTTTTTTTTTTTTTTTCTTGAAACTGTGCTTGCCTGCTGATCTGGTGAGGTCTTGTACTTATTCAGACTCCTGGGCTGAAAGAAAGTCTTTGATACAACAGGACTAAACTATGTGCAGAAAACTGCCGGGAGATACCTAAGAATGAGGATTAGTTTAAATAGCTATTGCCTTGGCAGTGGTATCGAACAGGTATTATGTTATTGCATCCGTGTTGCTACTGAGCAGACAGTAACTTGATTTTATATATGTGGTGCTTTCACATGAAGCACTGTGAGACTGTCATAGAAGCATGTTCTACTTCTAACCTCTAGAGCCCTTTAACTGAAGATTAAATTAATTACTTCTAGATAATATCACTCATGCTTCTAGTACTGCAGCTCTTTCTTCTTGAAGCAACTCCTGTCACTGCAGTGTGTTGTGTGGGTTTGTAGACAGGTTCTGTCTGTTTGTGCGGTTTGCTGCATTTTGTCCTCTCCTCCTTTACGATCATCACATCGTCATGTGTGCATGCTGGGACACATCAGAAGTCTTCCTAAGCAAGTATCATCCTTTCCTACAGGAATCTAGTTTTCACTGCTGGAGGGAGATCTCTTGAAATACTAGCCAGTGCTGTGCTTTTTGCCAAGCTTGCTATTTGTCATGAATAGAAAGCTTCCTGTGCAACCAGTAGCTGCTGACTCAGAGTCTTAAATTGGACTGTGCCAGTACTGCTTCTGCTGCTTGTCAAGCTCCATCAGACTGAAAACCAGCCATGTTTTGGTTAGTGTGTATTGTTGCTGTTCTGAGCTGTGTACATGGCAGGAGGCCTCAGCAGGAGAAGAAATTGAAGCAAAAACAAATGGGTCTTATCAATAGTGTGGCCTTGTGGTCAGGGTTGTTGCTTTAGATCTTCATAGACTGCTTTGTGAGGAAAGCATCTTTTTTTTATGTGTTCCTAGCAGTTGGGTAAAGTTGGTGGTTTGTATATTGGTAGTTAGGTGGCCTTTCATGGTTAAGTATTCTGCAAAACTGCGTTAGGCAGGCATGCAGGCAGAGTGGTAACTTAGGCTCTCTACTCTGTGTTGGAAACAACTCCTGTGTGAAGACACATTCTGCAATGGTGTGAGAAGATCACTCTGACATAGGTCTTGGAAGAAGATAAAGTGGAGCATCTCAGTGCTATTCTTTATACCTTCTTAAAGGTTAAGATCCAATTAGCAATCAAGTACTGCTCCAGTAGTGCTATTGAGTTCAACAGAAATGCCTTGCAGTCATGTCTTGGCTGTGTAGGAGACACTAAATATTGTTCTTGTGTTGTTTTCTCATGGTGTACCAGTGACTGCAGAGCCTAGAGTACATGCCTTTCAACAGCACAAGGCATAAAGATGAGCTGTGAAAGGCAGTTTATCCTATATCAGCTCATTAATGGAGTAAGGTAATGATGTCAGCAACACTGACTGAACAGATGTTTGCTCCCTTAAGTGGCTAGTAGCTTTGCATATAGGCAGTACAATTCACATAGATTAACCTGCGAGTAGTATCTCATGACTAATAAATCCAAACTAAACTATTAAGTTTCTCATTCAGTGTTGATGGTCAGGCTCAGTACTTCAAAGCTGGGAGGTAGGGATTTTGGAGCTCTTTTGGTGGTGGGTCATGTAACCAAATAAACTCTTGTCTACAAGGGAATGCAGGTGTGTGAAGTACACTTGTAAGCGCATAGCATTTGAGTGCCTGTGTATTGATTTCTTTCAGTACTCTAAATTGCCTCTCAAACTTCTGGTGGCTGCTCATCTCTGTTTTAGAGAAAATTCTATTGCTTAAAACTGTTTTCAATATTATACTAAGTTCTGTTAAAAGCCCCTTTGCTGCCAGCTTCATTTAGGCACTTTATTTAGCTTGTTAGCTAAAACTTCAGGTTTTGTATCACTTGTCTGATGAGTAACTGCACACAGATTCACTTTCCAGCCCCAATTGTAGGAACATTTTCACACAAATGATCCCTCTGAATATGACTAATGTCCAGACAGTCATTCTTCTGCATCACTGCATGCTTCAAGCTTACAAAGTGTATTTGAAATTGGAGGCTTGGCCTAAACAGCAAATTCTTTGGGGACTGAACCAGTGAAGCAGACAGACCTTTCTTAGCCACGTTACTGTGCATGTCACTACTGCTAATGTTTGATTTAAGAGTACAAACAAATTTGTGATTTTAACCTCATGACTATTTGGGGAGAGAAAAATCCTGCAAGTAACTTTACACAGTGATTTAGCTTTCCATGTATCTCAAGCTGTTTAAGATTCTGCATGTGAGCGTGATGTGCCTTGCTGCATACAAGAGTTGTGCATTTGGATGAACTTCTTGTTCCCTTTCCAAGCTGCCTTTTCTTCCTTCTCATCAATATCAAATGGAAACTACAGGTTCTTAATGTGTTGAAAGTGCATTGTTATTCAAACCTGCTGTGTATGTGGGATGTTGACAAAAGAGATGGGGTAATGATAGGACTATGTTTCTCTCATCTGAGACATTTCAGAGATTGCTAAAGAAATACTGTATGGGAAGAGGTGAAAATGAAGGATGAGCTCTACTTTTTTTTTTCTCCCCATCCCTGATGGGTAACCCAGCAAAATGAACTCTGACTGTCCTCTTAGCTTTTGTCTGTATGATTCTCAGTACTGCATTCTGTGTCTCCCTGGAACAGTATCACTTGGTTTCAGAGAAAGTATTACAGGCTGTTAATACATTAACATATTTGATTTTGATCTTGCTCTAGACACTGGTAGAACAGATTCACTGAGGAAAATTACAACTGCCTGAGTAACAACAAACTGTTCTGTGTTGCTTCAGATGAGTGGATAGACTCCTGTTTGAAGGAGAAGGTAGCTGCAGGGCTTGAAGGATTACTAGAAGAACTAGGACTGGTGTTTTGTTTTCTGTTTTTTGTTTGGTGGGGGTTTTTTTTGGTGGGGGCGGGGGGGGATGTGTTTGTGGGGGGGTTTTGTTGGTTGGTTGGTTTGTTTGTTTGTTTTTCCTCAGCATATCTCAAAAGCAGGCACAAATAAGAGTGTTGTCTAACCACTGCTGTAGAAGGAATTTGTACCCCATATCTGTGGTAGGTTGCAGGTGACTGATGCAGCCTGTTCTTCTGAAATGTACTAGAAAGGGCTTGCTTAGTCTCTCTGGCTAATTCTTTGAAAATGGATTCCCTCTCTTTGCTGATTGAGCAAAAGGTACGGGAAAACTCTTCTTCGTATTGCTAGAGCTTTGGCAATCTGCCCTGTTCTAGGCTTCTGTCTCAGTCTTGAATATTACAAGATCTTGCACTGTTACAGGCTTTTAGTTGCTTTCCCAGTGTTCTCACTGTCTCTTTTCTTGCTGAGTGGCTTCTCATCCAACAGTAGTTGAAGAGCTCCCAGCATCTATTTTAGCTATGAGTGTGTGTGGTGCAATAAAGCTGCCTGTCCAATGCAGCAGAGTGTAAACAGTTTGTGGGACTGATCAAAGCTTCTGCTAGTATTGGAAAACTATGTGAGGCCAGTAATGTGCTTTGCAATCATTAACTGACTTTAGAAATCTAGATTCTGCAGGATCTGGTAAGCCTAGTGTGTCAGGTGAAGATGCTAAACTGGAGACACTAAATTTGGGCAACCTCTTACCGTTGTTTTCAGCAGCAATAAATTGTGTATTGCAGCACAGTGTTTTGAGGCTGCTTTTATAATTGCTTCTTGACAGCTCTTAAAAGCAGTGTATTTAAATAGGACATTAAAATTGTCTTTTGCCTGTGCTGAGCTGTGCTGCATCTGGGTCTAGTTGTTGTAAGAACCTTAAAAAAAAAAAAAAAAGAACTTCAGATAGTGATTCTGTGGAAAAAGATGTGTTAAGGCTTCACTTAATAACTCTGTTCTGCAAGAGACCTAATTAGTAGCAGTATCACTTGCCCAAAGATCTAAGGTTCCCTGTCAAGTAGAGAGCTGTAAAAATAGCCATGGTCACAGGCTTGGTTTTCTCCCTTTGAAAGATGTAAATACTTTTTTGTAGTTCAAGAGCAGTGGTAAAATGAGAATTAGCTAGTGATGTTTTTTAGTCACATGTTAACTTCTTTATATTGTACTATTGTGTTTCTTAAAGATAAGGTAAAAATCTACAAAGTTGTTTATCTTACCTTATCCTCTCCAATCTTGACTTGAAGTAAAGTATCTTGAGTTTAGGAGCTGAGAGTACCAGTAACTGATGGGTATCTGGACCTCCGTGTGAACACAGATTCTTTTCCCTGGGGTTGGCAGACAAAATAAGTCTTGGTTAATTCTGAAGAAATACTTGGGCTAATAGGCATACATAACTTCCCCTCCCTCATTACCTCTGGAAACCCTAAGGGGTGAAGGTGAAAACCTTACAAGGGAAAAGTAAATGCTTACTGGTTACGTTTGTAGCAAAGCTTGCCTCATTTGTGGCATAGAGTTCCAGCTCATGAGTCACATTTAGAACCCAGAAAACCAAGAAGCAAGAAAACATGGGTATTTTGTTATTTAACTGCCTTGTATGAGGAATTTTAATGCCTCTTAGTGGCATAACTGAGTGCTGGACTGGTGAGAACAGTTTGTGCATTAAGGAAATAATTGTTTCTCATACTAGTGTTAGTATTAAATAAGGGAGAAAAGTGACATAATATTAAACCATAATGTATAGCAGCATAAGAGATTGCAAAATCAGTTCTTTCATATCTTTATTAGAGATGAGTACTGAAGCAGAACAGCAGCTTCTCCATGATGCTAGAAATGGAAATGCTGAAGAAGTTAAACAGCTGTTGAATACCATGGACAAAGGAGAAATAAGCTTTGATATCAACTGTAAAGGTTAGTACCCTTCCTCAAATGTTTGTAATCTTACTGTTGAAGTCACATGTAGTGAAACTGTTACTGATAGTATAATCTTGCTTTCTTTGGAATGCTCAACAGAATAATAAAAAAACCACTTGAACAGCTGCTTTTACCTTGTGACTTAAGGCTGTTCTTGCATAGGGGAGAGGTCATAAAAGCAGAGTACAGATAGTTGTAATGTACAGAAAAACTCAGAGTAATTTGCAGAAGCTAGAAGTGCCAACAAGACAAAGAGACAGTACCTCTTTTTGCCTGTGTTCATGCTTATGTCAACTTTGGAGCTTTATAATACTAAAAAAATCAGAATGTGGTGCCTGGGGATTGTTCAGGGTGGAAAAGAGCCTCTCAAGGCTGCAGAGAAGATCAGGTCATTTATTTGTGCTCTGCTAGGTGTGAGTTTTGTTTCTGGTTTTTTTAGGACATTATTTCGTTACCATGTAGTAGGAACAGCTACATCTCTTGCCACTTGCAGGAATGGTTAGGACAAATCTATGCCTTTTACCATTAGCAGTATATTAGGTTACTTGGGAAAATAAAGTCAAACTGCCAGTTGTCTGGGTCTTTGGCCGACATTAAAGTTTTGCACAGGCATAGCTAATAGTTATGGCTAAGTAACTCGCTTGCTGAGCCTTAAGCTTCTATCTGGGGATGGGTTTGCAAGCTTGCTAGCAATTGCAGACTGTCCTATTTCTTCGTTCATTTAGTAGCTATATATTTCTCTTTATTTACATGAGTGTGTTTCTGGTTGCTTTAAAAAAGTGGAGGTGTTTCCTACTCTTCTACACAGGCTGGTATTTCTTCGTTCAGCGTTTAACTGTTAAGCAGCACTGAGAAAACAGTGCTGCAAAGGGAGAGCAACTATGCTTCCTCTCAGCCATGACAGAGGGAACACCTTGCCCTAAAGAGCAGCAAAGCCTATTATCTGAACAAGCCCTATCCCTTTCCCAACTCTAGTTCTTAATCATCAGTTTACTCATCCTTTTGTTTGACTACTCAGCCATGTCTGTATTTTCCCAATAGTTAATGTGCTCACCTCAGAAAAACAAAGCTGTAAAACCCAAACCCTTGCTGCTATATCTTCAGGGAGCTAGTTCATAATTTCAAGGGGAACTAGACAGCTTGATGGAACTGAAGACCTCCACCTTCACAAGTATGTCCATTGCAAATGTTCATGACACTGTGTAGTGCCTAAACAGATGGAATAAAAGTACCTTCAGATTCATGCAACAGTACCCATAAATAAGTTGCTGAAGTCTCTTGTGCTTAGAAGATATTTCAGCGCTTCTCCAATGTGTTCTTAAATGTAATCTGAAGGTCAAGAAAGCATAATGAAATGGCATAATCTGCGGTCCTGTATTATAGCAAGCAAACTGGCTTCTAGTCAGCCTTCCTGCTCAAAGTCAAGTGTTAGTATTGTGAAAGTCTGCAGCAGAGACTCAGTTAATAAAAGGAAAGATAGGTGCTGCTTAGCTGGTAATCTTCAGTTTAGCAATATGTGGCCAGCCAGCTAATACATACTTGCTAATAGGAGGTCTAGGAAGCTAGAGGGACTGGGCTGGTGGTAGTTTAGGTTAAAGTAATTCTGTGTATGGAATCTGTACACAGTGAAATTTTTGCTTTTTAAGTTCTGATTCTTCTAAATGTTAGAGGACACAAGTGTAAGTAAGGTGTTCTCTGGGGGTACTGTTCTGGTTGTGTGAAACTTCGGAGTTAAATCTCTGTTCTTCCACAGTCAGTCTTCAGAGACTGTCTTAATCACTCTGCTCCCATAGAGTACTCCATTGGAAATCATCTAACACAAATTCCAGCCAAGCAGCCTCTGTAGTATAACTACACCTGCTGTTCTGCCTCCTCACTAGCAAAACCACTATGTCTTGCTGCAAATCCTGATCTGTTAGGTACTACCAGATAGTAATGGCATAACCACATGATGATTAACTAAAATACAGGCTGTAGACTGTAACTGACTTTTTGCAGCCCTCGGTCTTCCTTCTCTTCCTTACAGCCTCTTGTCCTTCTGTCATTACCTTCTGGATAATTGGGTGTCCCTAGAAAGGGTATGGGGAATGTCTTCAATGCTGCAGCAGTTCCTTCAGGACTTGCATCTAATATGGCAGTGACACTTGGCTTGGAATAAAGTACTTCTGGAGCAGATGGGAGGCTGTACTGGAAGCTAGTGTAGACTTCCCCCAGAGTGTGCCTTGGGAGACTTAAGTCCGACATGTTAATGTGCATGGGTGTCAAAGCTTGTAAAACCTGTCTTTTCTTTCTAAGAATGAGCTTCTACTTGAGGCTGTCCTCTAAGTTCAGAAGTGTGGAGTCTGACAAGAGTGATTGCAAAACATCCAGACTTCAGCCACGTGAAGGAAGTGGAAATAAATTCAGGCGTCTCCTACTTTTTCTGTTGTGACTGGATTCTAGCCTGTCAATGCTTGCAGATAAACAAGACTTGCTTGATTCAAATCCAGCCAAATAATGTGAACTTCCATTTCCAGTTTTCTCAGTTCACTGGTTTCAAAAGAAGGGATCCATATTAAAACAGCATTAAACCTGTGTTTCATCCAAAATGATTATATTTTCTAAGGCCGCATTGGCTTATTTCCTTAAATACAATAAAATAGAATATCTAGGACTTTACGGAGTAAGAAAACTGTAAAGTAAGGTCAACGGTCAGCAGTCTGTTATGCCAAAAGACACATTTGAACGACTGCATGCTAGCCTTGCAGACCACAACTGGGAGATGACTGCCTAATTTGTCTCCATTCTCTAAACAAATGGTAGCACATTAAACTTATAGCTGACTGGCATAAAGCAAAAGAACTGGGTACAAGGGGTAGGGAACTTATTTTTTTTGTTGCATTTACTCTGCTTTCCTATCCTTGCCTTCTCCTCAGTGTAATGATGTCCTGGTTTAAAATAATAATTTTTTTTAAAGTGCAAACACTTGTTGTCACTTGAAGTAATGAACACCTCAAGAGCTTGACAAGTAACTGGTCAGCTAACATCAGAAATACAAACATTCAGAGTGGATGCAGAACAAGGGCCTCTGGCACTTCAGTAAGAACTACAAGTCTGGCCAGGTTCCTGATTTTTTTTTTTTTTTTTCTTGACCAAATTCCTTGGCTGCAGCACTGTTTTGTCAATGCTGTAACTAATGATCATCTTGGGCTAATTGAACTGAATTTGGTGCAACTCAGACCTCTTTTGTGTTCTTTGAAAGAAACTTCTTCCCTATTAGGCTCAGGGATGATGTCAGTTTAGCATGTTATCCAGCATACATAGCCCCCAAATTAGTGATCCACACAGCATTTATCTTCTGTGGTACTTGAGCCCATCAGTCACATGGAGCAGGAGATGTGTTTTAGGCCATACTGGAATAAGGGGAAGACACTAAATCTGGGGTTGGAACAACAGCAGAACTTGGGAAGAAAGAACCAAATAACAAAAGAAAATAGCCAACAGAGGGCAGAAATGTTAACTAGAAACAGTTGTAAGATCCACAAAGGGATCTCTTACAAAGGGCCACAAAGATGATTAAGGGAGTGGAGCATCTCCCTTATGAGGAAAGGCTGAGGGAGCTGGGTCTCTTTAGCTTGGAGAAGAGGAGACTGAGGGGTGACCTCATCAATGTTTATAAATATATAAAGGGTGGGTGTCACGAGGATGGAGCCAGGCTCTTCTCGGTGACAACCAACAGTAAGACAAGGGGTAATGGGTTCAAGCTGGAACACAAGAGGTTCCACTTAAATGTGAGAAGAAACTTCTTCTCAGTCAGGGTGACGGAACACTGGAACAGGCTGCCCAGGGGGGGTTGTGGATTCTCCTTCTCTGGAGACATTCAAAACCCGCCTGGACGCCTTCCTGTGTAACCTCACCTAGGTGTTCCTGCTCTGGCAGGGGGATTGGACTAGATGATCTTTCGAGGTCCCTTCCAATCCCTAACATTCTGTGATTCTGTGATTCTGTGAAATGGGAAAATAATTGGCTGTGAACCACATTGTAATGTTAATTTGTAATATGAGAGCAGAAAGAATGATGGACTTGCAAGATCAGTAGTTCTCTTTTTACTTTTCCTAGTGGCTTGTCCCCTCAGGGCAAACTAATGTTATGCATGTTCCAGACTTCAATGTTTGAGGATACGTGAAGAGGGAAAACTTAATTGTGGCAGTAACCTCAAAACCATTTCTAATGCCTTATTTTCATTTTCCTTCCAAATACAAAGTGATTGCTTTTCAATGGCTCTTGAAATGCTATGGGTCTGTTGCTCAGTAAAAACAAAGCACAAATCAGCTTTGCTTAGTACAATTGAGTGTTAGAATTGGAAACTAACATGAGTTGTTAAATTGGTAATCTCTTTTCATATCTTGTTTTTAAAGAAGTGATTGTAGGACAGTTCATGAATTTCATTCATACAGCCAGTCCTCCAGGACATGCTTTAAATGCTTTTTCAAGAATAAATGATAGTTTCCTTTGCATGGTTACTTCTGTGTCTGCTTTATGCTTACCATTCCTGCAGAGGTTTGCAGCTGTAGATGGTACAAGAGTTCTACAGTGCACAAAGATTTCAAATCATGATACTAAATAAGGCTATCAAAATCATGTGCAAGCACAAGACAACAAAAACTCCTACCATTAGGCCATTCTGTCTGTTTTGGTTTGAATCATCTGTTTGGAAGATGGATTGTCCTACCTCCCATTTGTGTGCCGGGTTTCAAATCAGATAAACCAGGCTGGTTTCTGATAAACAAAAGAAATGTGTACTTGCATGTGCTATGTTCATAGTGAATGAAAGTGAAGCTTCTTGCTACTGTTGGAAGAACAAAGTATTGCATGTAAACAAAAGTTTCTTTCGCTGTCAGACTACGTGACTTTCTGCTTTGAGAAAGATTATGTAGATTTGAATCTAAGGTTCTCAAACTGCATCTTGATTTAGTAATTCAGATGCTGTGAATCGTATCGATGCTTCCAGCCTCCTTGCTCTTCTGTTACCGTGAAGAATGATCATCCATGCCAACTTCCAAGCACATGACAAGATTTTTTTTTTTGTATTGTGTGACCTAAACTTAATTTACCTGTTTTGTCTTTTAGGCAGAAGTAAATCTAATATGGGTTGGACGCCTCTTCACCTTGCGTGCTACTTTGGACATGCTGTTGTGGTGGAGGATTTGCTGAAGGTATATTTCTGTTTGCCTCTGTGTATAAGGCAGAAGATTCTTTGTTATGCTAGAAGCAGTTAGTATTTGAGTTTTTGTGAATGAAGAAAGGTGGCTTTGTAGAGAGGTCGAGCCTTTCCTACAGTTTATTTGCACATAACTTAGAGATTGTTAAAACTAAGGAATGAAATAGTTGCAATATTAAGATCAGCCCCATTTACAAGGACACAATATAGTGACACTGGAAGTCTGTACAGTAGTATACAGCTGCTATCTGAAGAGTATTTACAGTTATCAGTACTTAGCTAACTTTCTCATGGGTTATGTGTGTTTGTCTATGTAACCATCTGAATATAGGAAATAAAGATGTATAGGATATAGGTATGCATTTGCGAAAGTTTCAGTCCTTTTCAAGCTCAGTGGATATGTGCATATGGTAAGCCATCATCTGATAGTAGTAATGCAAATGCTTTGAGGGCCTGATCTAGCTTAATGTAGTATATAAAGTGTGTAATTTAGGCAGTTTCACTTACTGAGTTGCAGGAAAGGCTAAAGTGTTTCAAATACAAAAGAATCCGTTATGATTGTATGTTGTGCATAGAAACATGTCCAGAATTCTGTGTGAAGTAACTTGTATGTGTTTCTTTCCAGGCACAGGCTGACATAGTTTGACTCATTATTTCTCTTTAACATCTTTGAAATAATGAACTGTGTGATAAACTTTGAAATGATTAAGCTCTGTGGTCAAAGCTGAACAACTCCTATCTTCTTAGCCATGTCTGTACTGCATTTGCAGTTGTTTCTGGCTGAGTTTATTTTTTTTTATCCTCAGCTCTAAGGGTAGCTTCAACCAACCCTATTCCTGTTTGAAGGGGTTTGCTGTAGATGGCAGGAACATGCTCAACAGCCTCAAATACAAAGTTAGCTAATCTAAGCTTGAAATTGCATTCAGAATGAAGGCCACCAGCCATAATCATTACTCTAAAGCAGGAAGAAAAGTTGAAATTTTTTTGAGAAGTTCTTCTCTAGCCTACACACCTACTCAGTAAATAATGCTGTTTTCAATCCAGGAGGGCTACTCAAAGTAAAAGTTAAAGTTTTGTCACTTAATGCATGTATCAACATTTCCAGAGTAGGAAAGAATGTATGTAACTTTGTGCTTTCTTCTTTGTTGATAGGGCTCTTGAAAGGGTATAATTTAAAGAGCAAGTTGGATAATAAAAGCAGCTGTGCAGCTCTGAAAGCTGGCCATGTATAGATGACTCTGTGTACTTGTGCCAAGATGTTGTGCTCAGAGAACAAGTGAATGAGGTATCAGAAACAGAGCTCTGGAGCTAGAGTCTTGTTCCTTAGTTAACTTAAGGCAGGCAGCAGTGACTGGCTAAGTTATGTGATCTAAATATATGTGATAAAGTTAAATATGTCCTACCCTCTTTCTGACCCTTTGAGAGGTTAGGTAAAGCAATGTAGAAGAAATGCTTAAAGAAAGGAGAATAGGATTTCTTGGCTTCCTGAAACAGTGCCTGTGCCCTGTGGCAAGCAGTCGTCCTTCCAGAGAAAAGGTACAGGATGAAGAAAGTGCGTGACAAGAGGAAGGGGGGCTTAAAACAAAGATTGTGGAAGAGAAAAGGAAGAAGAAAGGTTAAGTTTCAGATGGTACCATCTTAATGCTGACATGGAAGTTTTCATTTCAAGTGCAAGAGCAGCAGTGAGTGCCTAGAGATAATACCACTTGTTAAATCAGGAGCACCAGGAGGCTGGTGCTACTGTGTATACATCTGCAATAATAGATGTATATATGTTATCCAGTCCACTCAGTTATTTCAGTAAGCTGATTGTGGTTTTCTCTTTTTTTCCCAACACCTCCCTCCATTAAAAACAAACCAAACCAAACCTCAAAAAGCACCCAAAACAAAAACCAAACCAACGCTACCCTCTATGTTAAGGTTGTTTTCCATATACCTTGTTCTCAAAAGTGAGAGAGATGCCTGGAAAAATGCAGGAAGCTTTTCCTTTTTGAAGCAGTTTCTAGAATGCTGGTTATGAGTCTTACATATGTACTTTATCTTCATTTCCAGGATGGCTGTATTACAGTTCTGATCTGATTTACCACGAGGCCTACCTTAGCGTCCTGTTCTCCCTTTCCCCCAGTCAGGGGAATAGCTGTGTAGTTCTTGTTGGAAGGACGTTCAGATGTCTTTTGGTCTTCTTGTTTAGGCTGGTGCAGATGTGAATGTGCTGAATGACATGGGGGACACTCCACTCCATCGTGCGGCTTTCACAGGACGTAAGGTAAAGTATGTTGGCTTTTTTTAAGCCTCAATCATAGAGTTATTAAGGAAATACTAGCAATAAAATCACTTAAAGATGTTTTTATGGTGTCTCAAAATGACTTATTGTCTGGTTTGGTACAGTGTGTTCAAAAGAACTAGGCACATTGCCTAGCTGGTATAACTCTGTCAGGAACAAAAACATGGTACAAATATTTTTTTCTTGAAGATGGGAAAAGATTGGTCAGTGGTTTTCCTGGGTGTATATTGTCAATTAATTACTAATTATCTTCCACTGTAACACTGTGCATCAGTTGTGTAACTAACTGATGTTGCTTTTCTTCTGCTGTGTGTCAGAGGAAACGTGGAAGCGTAGCACTACCTCTAGGTGCAGGTGCTAATTAGCATGTGGAAACCAGTGTAAAGATCTTTCATCTGTTGCTGAAGTACAATAGATTAATTTCTGTTTGTAACTGGTATGTTTGACACAGTAGAAGAAGTAGGGATTATTTCTCCTAACTAACCACATATTTACACAGACAGAACCCACATTGTTTTAATCTTGGTGACTTCTGGAGGAAAGAAATATAAATGAGGCCACGCTGGTCCATCCATTTGGTGTCTGGAAGTGCTATTTCTTCATAGCAAACTAAAACTAAAAAGCTTTTTATAGGCCTGTAACATGAGACTAGTTTGATTGTTCCTCATGCACTGCCATAATTCGCAAGTTTGTACTACCTCTATGGATAACCTCTTGGCCCTTCTGAACGAGTGACCACTTAGACTCTTATCAAAAAAGCCATTCATACTATTTTTAGCTGTAAAATTCAGAATTCGCACCAGGTACATCAGCTGCTGAATTGGAGCGGGTCTGTTCAGTCACAACTAATCTCCTCTTAGTTCCTGCAGCCTGACTGATGTGAGAGAGGAGGTTGCAGTTAGTCCCACTCTTCAATCTCTCTGAAACACCCCTTCCTGTTGTCAGAAGTCAGCAGTGGTGAAAAGCCATTACACAGCTCATCTTGCAGAATGTCAATAGCTAAAAAGCCCGATTGTGGCCTTGCCATAACAAGAGATAGATAAGCAGTGTTTTGCAATTTGTTTTGCAGGAGGTGGTGATGTTACTCTTGCAGCATAATGCTGATACTTCTATTGTTAATGGGAGTGGAGAGACTGCAAGAGAAGTTACTCATGATAAAGACATAAGGAATATGTTGGAAGGTAACCTTAATAGGTGATAGCCTGTTTGTGGGTGGTTGTTGTTGTTTTTTTCCAACACTTGTACATTCTGAAAACTGATTTTTCTCTTGGAAGTTAAAGCAGCTCAATTGAATTCTCTTTAAATTTGGTCACTGGAAAGAAAAAAGTTGAAGTTTTTGGTTCCAGTCTGTAGTACTGACGGTTTGGTTTTGGTTTTTTGTTTTTTCCCCAATATGTCTGCAGGTGACTTGGAGAGTTATCATAAATGCCAATAGTATTATTCAAGTAACTATTTCAGTCCTGTTGGGGCAACCCTTGCTACAGCTCTGAATGAGACATGGCAGTTCAAGCCTTAGCTCACTGGAAGGGGCAAAATTCAAGTCAAGAATCTAAGTGACTTTGTCAACAAAATCATTGAAGAGCAAAATTCTGAACAGTTTGCAAAGGTGACATAGTTTTGGATGAAGTTTAGGACTTGCTGTTACAGTCTTAGGAGTTATGTCAAAGGGGAAAAAAAAAGTAAAAACCTTTCCCCTCATTTCCTCGGCTTCACAGGTGTTGAAAGTGAGGGAAATGGTGTCCAAATACTTACATAGGCTCACTGCTTAGAGTTTTAGAAAGTTCAAGAACTGTGGTGCTTCCTGGTATTATTATGTGATACCCCTAAAGCTCTGTGTCCAATACCACAGACTGTATTTGTGAAGTGATCTCTGTTCTGAGTCTACATGCACGTGCGAAGATAACAGCCCTTACTGCTGCTTACCTGCTGGATTGTTAAAGAATAAAATTTCTGTAGGATGATAGGAAGAGTAGAAGAGAAACTGAAAAGAACACAAGGAAGGTCTGATGTGTCATGTAGTTCCCCTGCTTTCCCTTTTACTAGGGAGTGAGGTTGGGTTGTGAGTGTTTAAAAAATAATATATATATATGTAGATGTGTATACACACATCTTCTCAAATATTACATGGTTTCGAACATATTTTTGCTCTGACACAGACTTTTCTGAATAAATATTCCATTTATACCTGTCACAAATAATACTGGAAACTCTTGTTTCTCTAGGCTTGTTTTGATATAGTTTCTCAAATGCTGTAATTTATATGTACTTGCTACTTTGAGACTGACCTGAAATTTGTGTATGTGGGTTTTCTTTAAAAGCAGTGGAAAGGACACAAGAAAGGAAACTGGAAGAAGAACTTTTAGGAGCAGCAAGAGAGGGGGAAACAGGGAAACTGACTGCCTTGGTAAGAATTCAAGTGCTTGTAATACTTCTGTGTCAAGTGGTTCAAGCCATAATGCAGATGTAACAACATGTGACATTAGGCATTGCATTTCAAAGTGCTGTGACTTCAGAATATTAATGCTGTGCACTGGTGCTGAACCTTCACAGGTTTTCCAGCCTCCTTGTTGCAGGCTGCAAAACAATGGTTTTCAGCTTCTGTAATGTTTCTAAATACTCTTGAGTTAGTTGTAAATAGCAGTGTGCTGATTCTAGATCAACTGACTTAAGTTTGTTATGTTTTTGTGGATACCCTAATCTTGTGGGTGCTTAGGTTTTCACCACAGTATGGCTTATTTTAAATCTTGAAAGTAAGCTTTTGTCATTAGCATCTGTTGCAGCTGAAGTCTCTAATTTTAATGGACGGTCATCTGCACAACACAATTTCATGCTGAGTGGGACCTGAAAACTGCATACGTGTGTGTGCACCCTCGCAGTAATTCAAGCTGAACAATACCATGTGATGGTAAGGCTATTGGAGAAGCAAATCACAGAATAATTGAGACTGGAGGGTGTCCCTGGATATGAGCTAGTGCAACTCCTGTTTGGAGAGGAGAATTAACTAGAGCAAGTTGCTCAGGACCATATCAAATTGGGTTTTGAAGCAACTTCTGAGAGGCCTGAAGAGTTTCCTTGGAAGTAAGACATATGTGGTATGGAACATTTTCTACCTAGTTAGCACCTGTAGTAAAACCTTTTAAAGCATCAATGCAGTCTGAATGCTTCTACTTACTTCTAATGGAAAATTCACAAATGTGAGATTTATATACTGAGAAATTTTATGTTCTCTTCTGCCTAGAAGCCAGGGGGAACACCTATTCAAAATTTATTTCCATCATCTAAATTTATCTCTTCTAGTTTGAAGAGGCCTTGTCTTTCTAACTTGTGTGGAAACTGTTTTTAAATCTTTGGTCATCCTTGTAATTCTTATGTGTACTTTTTGCACTGTCCTATTTGAAATGGAGAGAGAATCAGAGCTGTACACAGTACTTAAGATGTGGAAGAACAGTGCCTTAATACACTGGCATAATTGTACTAATTGTAATTAATACACTGGCATAAGTGATCTGTTCTTGATTCTGGTAATTTGTAACACTTGTGGCATTAGATGTTGTATGCCTGCTGACTAAGCCTTAAACTGATGTGGAAAAAATTCAAAAAAAGGTGACTCCTTGTAGAAATCTGTCAGTAAAGATCTGTGCTTTCTCTCATGTGGCATGTGACCATGCATGCACATGTAACTCTTCCTGCAAACATTTTCATTTCTAAGTGTTTGGTTTTTTTCTAATATTTAGTATAATTGAGCTCTCTATATTTGAAGATAGCTATACATTGACCTCTAAAACTTTTTGAAGTACTTACCACATTTTTGAGCCCAAGGCACTTTTAAAGTCATAACAGGTTTGTCTTGGAATCCTGCACCGAGTACTTGAGACCTGTAAACATTGAACCGCAATTTTAAAACTCCTGCTGACTCTTGAGGAACTTCAAAGAACTTTCTCCACTTACAGCTATATGGTGTAAACCTCCTTGACTTTCCTACCTTCAGGTTAATAACTCTGTGGAGAATTTGTGTAGCTTTTCTGAACTGCCTGTTATCTTAAGAATTCCTTACACTTTGCCTACAGATTTTCAGGCCTTTTTGCTCCCAGTGTATTTTTTTTTTCAATTAGCAGACTGTTATACTCATGAAACTTTATCTGCTTACATCTACTTTTATTGTGAGACATAAGACACCAGCATTTATTCTCTACTACCCTGCTTTTGGAACAGAGTGCCACTTACTTGAAAGATACCCTTAATTTGTCTTTTTTGTTATTTTTACCAAAAAAGACTGTACTGCATATTGTAACATAATTGTCTAGAAGAGATAATTTAATGGTGCAGTTTCTCTAAACCTTCACGTTAGAATTGGAACCATTTTTTTTCTCCTCTTCCTGCATGCACTTTAACTGCTCCTGCTATTGGAGGTGCCTTTTGTGCTTCACTTCTGTCAAGATTCTCACTAGAACACAGTATGTTTTGCTACTAGAAGTTAGACCTTCAGTAGCAGAATCTTGACCCAGGCTTTTTAGTCTGCTTGAGGCAACATCAGTGTGTTCTTCGTGTGAGCTCTCAAAAACATACTGTACACTTACTGAAAAGACTAGAGAGTTTTTTATCTCGCAAGTTGATGCATCAAAATTTCTTCAAAATATTGCCTTGTAACAAGGTGTAAGCAGCTGAAAGCACAAGTATGTGGCTTAAAAGGTGTGGAAGCAAGAAGTCAGGAGAGGTGGAAATAAGGAAGATGTAAACCAGCTGGCTGGAAAGAGCTAAAATCTAGGAGTCCTCAGGAACTCAAGTATTTGGCCTCAGTATGAGGTTATACTTCCACAAGCTGTCTCTTCTTGACTTGTGTTCTCTTTTCAGTTGAACCGTTAATAACAACTGTAGGAGCTTATCCTTATAGGACTATTTCTGAGGCACATAAATGTGTTGATGCTAACTTAACAGCATTCCCATGGCAGCAATTTATTATGGAGTAATTTCTCTAAGATAGCATATGGTAATGCAGAAGGCTTAAACGGAGTTTTTCTAAAATTGCTGTCATGCACTTGTGACTCTAGTCTCCTAGAACTGCTTGACAGTGACTTAGCCTTCCTATTAAGGCAGTCCCATTTGGCTTGGAAGCGTAACTATAATGGCTGATATTGCCCTGAATGGTTTGGGTTGGAAGGGACCTTTAATGATCATCTACTTCAACCTCCATGTACACATCAAATAGCTACATATTTGAGTAGAAGTGTAGTGGGAATTTAGGGCAGTTAGTAGTGTCATGTTGAATGACCCTTCTCTTCAGTTTCTCAATGTTTACATTTTGTCCAAGTAAAACTCAGATTTTTTTTTTTTTCCCCTCAGTTATATAGCTGTTCTAATCAAAGTTCCCACAATTGTTAGACTTCAGAATGCAGCAAAACGGTTTGTGTTGCAGACTGCCGATACTAGGAGCTTCTAAATGGCCTAGGATAGCTCTGTCACTGAGACTGGCAGGTGTCTCATGTTTCTGTACAAAGTTCTTACTCCCTGAAACAGGGTGGTTATACAAACTTGTTCTGGATTTAGCACTGGCCTGTGCTTTCAGACTGTGCCTGGGAGTAGATTTTGACAGTGGAATCAAACAGCACCATTCTACCAGTATAAATGACTGAACTGCAGTGCTGGGGAGCTCTCTCTGGCACTGTGCAATTGAGCAGGATAAATGTTTCCATGTTGTGCAGTAAAGGTGGAAGGGGTATAGCAAGCAAAAAACCTGTTCTTCACCCTAGCTGAACATCTTGCTTGATTGCTATAGTCCTTGCCCTTCTCATAATGCTTGCTACATGCCCTCTTTGTTGCTAGATCTACACTGAAGCATCCTAGTTAGGAAGAGCTGACTTTCAAAAGAATGAATGTGGTATCTGGAGAGGGAAGAAGATGGATAAGTAAGCAAAACTTTGTTTTTTCCAGTTGAACAAGCCCAAACCACCTGATATCAACTGTACAGATCAGATGGGGAACACACCATTGCATTGTGCAGCATACCGTGCACATAAGCACTGTGCATTGAAACTTCTAAAAAATGGAGCAGATCCTAAAATAAGAAACAAAAACGGTGAGTACCAAATGGAAGTACATAAAGTATTAAGAGGAGACAGAAATTTAACAGCTTTTATAAGCCATGGTACTTAACACTTAGTGTTCAGGGAAAATCTTATGCTTTACAAGCTTTGTATCACTAATAAAGGAAGCCCAACATTGACTAAATTGCAAGAGATGGAAGAACTGTAGCAAAGTACTTATTATAAATGCTTTTCGTTTCCGAACTTACCCATTTCTAGAAAATTTACCTGCTGTCTGTCTTAACCATGAAATGTGCTTGGTTTTTGTTTTCTTGATGCTAAAAACTGAACACAGGTAACAAAAAAAGTTATGAGATTGAAGATGTAGCTTAGACAAAATGATTCTTCAGAAGAAGGCTTCTAATGAGAGCAAAGCCAGGAAAACTTTACACAGATGTTATGCAAACTGTGTACTTGTCATCTGCTTAGAGATGCCTCTATCTTGACATTTGTGAATGTTCTGAGCTGGTTTATGTAGCTGAAGAGCTAAAAACAAACTTAAGTAATAGCAAGGGCCTGTCTGTGGCTAGCAGAACTCTGAAGGACAGTGCCAAGTAAATGCAGATGCTTGTGGGACCACATTTTAATGGGTAAATGCAGTGTCAGAGTGATTATTTTTTAACTTAAGTACATCTAGGTTTATTTGCATCAAATTCTTATGCCTCGTCTTGGTTACTAAACAGATCAGACACCCCTTGATCTAGCCCAAGGTGCAGAAATGAAACTGATACTGGGAGGTAAAACTGGAAAGGTAGGAACTCTTCTGTCCATTTAAAACACCAAGGCTGTCTAGCTGAAGCTATTCCTACATGAAATTTACTTTCCATGCAGGTTATCAACAAACCCCTGAGACGATATGAAGGTCTCCTATGGAAGGTGTGTCTTATTTCCTTTTCTAAAATAGCTTCTTTTAATAATATCTCAAAGTATGTCAGTATGTCCTTTTCTGTACTTAAATGAAAGTTGATGAATGAGGGAACTTTCGATAATACATTTGTTAAATGACTTGAATTTAATCTAGTATGTTGGATAAATTATAGATGGGCTGGCTGGGTGCAGCAGTTACTAGATTCGTGGCACTCTGATCTTAACCTCAGCCCTGAAAAATCTCTCTTCATTTCTTGGTAATTTTTGTGGCAAAGCTTCACTGTGGTAAGGTTTTGTTCCTTGTCTGTATGGCAGACAAAATTGGTTTTTCTTTCCTGAATAGATGCCTTAATCTTTAAAAATCCGTCACTAATATTTTTCCACAAGTTCACCACTTTCTGGAAATGTTAAAACTGAGGACTGAGATATCAGTCAAATGCTTGTTTAAAGCCTGTTTTGCTCTGATACTCAAATGAGTCTTTTTTCCTGTGCTTAAAAAAAAAAAAAGCTTTTTCAGTCTTCTACAATCAGCTTAATTTTTGTGTTCCTTAATGAAATAACTGAAGTTTTCTTCAGTGTAAACTTTCCTATGTATTCACTCACAATTGTAGTATAAGGAACTGTTTTTAAACCAGACCTATGTACTAAAGCTTGTGAAGGGTAAAATATTGTATTTGAGTATCTTGATGTGTTTTGTTTCTCATTTGAGTTTATAAAGTAGAATTGTGCGGTGATCAGCAACTCCTGTAACACTAAAAAATACAGCATTTTAATATTTCGGTTCTTACTGAATAGCAGGCTAACAAAACTTTTGTCTTTAGGTATTTCCAAAAAAGAGAATATCACTGTAATAGTATTCTCAGGTTGCTGTGATCATCAAGATATGTAAAGCCTAGAATATTTTCCTAATGACTGACAGTTTTATGTAATAGCCTTCAAGCTGTCAGACTTACTGGGGATAATAACTCTTCGGCTGTGAACCTTACCTGGCCTTTTTTATTTGTGTGTTTTGGTTTTTTTAAATTTTTTTTTTTTTTTAGAGCTCACGGTTTTTTGGTTGGAAACTCTACTGGATAGTCCTAGAACATGGAGTCCTTTCCTGGTATCGGAGACAGTAAGTTCTGTGTTTAAATTTCTGAAAAGCTATTTAAATAATTCCCATCTTCACTGTAGTAAATATCTTTTTCTTTCAAAGAGCTGATGCAGCGAATAATGATCACCGTCAGGGATGCAAGCATCTAACACAAGCTGTCTGCACGGTAGGAAGTGAAATGATTTGAAACTACTGGGGTTTTTTTATGTGATGGTATTCTGTACCTAGACAGTGAAAACTTCAGCTAGTTTACTAAGCATACCTTTGTTATAAAAAAGGGAAAAAGCTTGTGCTGTTGCAAGAAACACTGGTTCTTGTCAAGTAAAGTATTCTTATATGTAAAGTGGCCACAAAGCTCCTTCACTTCTTTCCAAAGTCTTGAAGATTTGAACAAACATAAGGCTTCCTAAAAGCACGCCTCTTCTGTTTGGAACATGTGATAGAGAACAGCAAAGCTCTGGTTCCTCCTGTAGCTGTCACTGGCTGCTTGTGACTGACTGTGTAACTTAAGATGATCTCAGTTGGAGAGCAAATTAATTCTGAGTTTGACTTTTGGAAAACTTCCTTTAATTCTGTTATGCTTGTGGGAATCTCTTTCGGAAGGAATAGATGCAGGGAAAGCAAGCCAGGTTTCACTTACAATAAAAAGGAAGATGAAGTGCTTAAGGAAAATGCATTTAGGTTCATTTCAATACTTCTTATTCTATAATTGACCTGTAGATTGGCATCACAAGTTCTGTTTTAACTAAGGTTATATACATTTTTATTACATGAAGAGTGATTCTTGCTTTTCCGTCTACAAATTCTGTAATATCAATGGTCTCACACTATTGCTGAGATTTTGCCTGAATCGGGTGGTACCAATAAATGCAAATATAATATTTTGACATAAAGAACCTCTATATTCTCATTCATGATAAGTGCAAGACAACACAGTTTGTAGCTATAGTTATTTCACCTTAAAACTGAGGCAAACACTTCTGAGTTAAGAGTAATTGCTTACTCTTAAGAGTTTTGTCTTTTATTAGTGATTCATTATACTAATTTTGTCTTTTCATCACATTGCCTTAGGTAAAATCTACAGACAGTTGCTTCTTTTCTGTCAGATGTTTTGATGACACTGTGCATCGTTTCAAGATTCCTAAAAATAGCCTTCCTTCTCAAACTAGAGAGGTAATAATGACTATCAAAGGTTTTAAAATGTAGTAACTTCTGTAATTAGTAATTTGCATTCCACTTGCTATGGATGCATTAGTGGGCAGTTCAGTATCTTGATCATAAAGACTTGGTAACAAAAGTGCGTATATTGAATCTTTTAGCACTATAGACTGAATAGTAAAAAATGGACAGATTGTCATTATCATCTTTAGAATTAGTGCCACCTTGTTTTCCAGCTCTGTGTCTGTATTTTGCCCTGTAGTTTAACGTCCTCTTTTTCTTTAACTTCTCCATGTGGTAAATTTCTGTTGCAACTTCCTTCTGTTGCACTTTCTTTCATAGTTCATTATCCTGCACAAAAGAATGTTTAATGGTACATTCTACTCTTGGCTGTTCTCTAAGATGAACTCATAAATTATATTTTCTTAAAAGGTGGGACTGAAACAAGAGACTAGGGGGTTTTTTTTAGGGCTATTTGTATTGTAGTTACTATTGTACTTCTATAGGTGTACCAACTAGAGATGGAGGGGTGGAGGCAACTGGAGTACTGTGTCCAGTTCTGGACTTCCCACTATAAGTGATACGCGGACATGCCGAAGAGAGCCCAACAAAGGGCCACTAAAATGATTAAAGAGACCAGATCATTTCTAATATTAGTAAAGGCTGAGAGAGCTGTGACTGCTCAGCCTGGAGAAGGCTCAGAGGGATCTTGTCAATGTATGTAAATACCTGAAGGAAGCGGGGGGGCAAAGAGAACAGTTGGGCTCTTTTCAGTGATGCCTGGTGACAGTAGGCACAAACTGAAACACAGGAGGTTCCCTCTGAACATCATAAAAAATGTGAGGGGGACCAGGCACTGGCACAGGTTACCCGAAGAGGCTGTGGAGTCCCCTTCCTTGGAGATGTTCAGAAGCCATTTGGACATTGTCCTGGGCAACCAGCTCTGGTTGGCCCTAATTGAGCGGGGCGGGGGGTTGAACTAGAGGACCTCCAGAGATCCCTTCCAACCTCAGCCCCTCTGTGATTCTAGGAACAGGAGAAGAATCTACCTCTTAATTAAGATAGTGCTTGAGATTTTGTACACAGAGCTTATCATGCATAAGAAGGCAGACTTTGTTGCAGGGACCTTGCTCTCTGAACAGAAACCCAAAGACGCAAAATACATTTTTCTACAGTATTTTCTTATGTGACCTTGGATAGACTGAGGTGTGAGTGGCATTTATCCTTAGTTTCATCAGTTCATCAATTAAGTCCTAGATAGCACTCTGACCACAGATTCTCATCTTGAATATGTTACGATTTTAACCATCTATTTTCTTCTCATTAAGGTGTGTCATTTTACTAAGGAATATCTTATTTACACGAATAGAAAATTCTAATTGGTTCTTTTGTATGTATGCTGTTGCCTTCTGGGGATGACCTTTGAAATGTATATTAACTCTGGTGTTTTTTCTATTCAGAGTTGGCTGGAAGCAATAGAAGACCACTCTGCATATAGCACTCATTACTGCACACAGGAACAGTTGAGTAGTGATGATGAGGAAGATGATGCGGTGTCTGTTACAGACCTACAGGATACTCTGAAAGTATGTACCAAGTACTTATTTGGCTCACACATCTACACAGTTGCAGATTAGTACTGTTTTGTATTGAAATACTTTAGTGTACTTTGGCCAAAAGTAATGATTCTTTCTTTCTGCAGACACGTAAATGATGCTTGCATTTGCACTGCTTACTGTCATGTATTCCTGTTCGGACTGTCACCATAAAATGGCATGTTTGTCATAGCTACAGGGTTGTGTGTTTCAGTTTTACCAGCCACTGCTGCAAGGTAGAAAGTTGCTTGAGACCTTCAGCCAGGAGAGGGAGCCTTGTGTACTGTACTGGGTAACAGCAAGACTGGACGATAACAAAGCTAACCTTCAGCAAGCTCTGCCTCTCTAAAATAGGCAATGCAGTGGCTTAGAAATTATCCCTTAACACCTCAAGTCATGCTAGATGTGCTGTAGAGTGATTGTTCAGACCTGCAATGGAAAGGAGTCTTCCTTGATAATTCTAGCATTCAGCCTGTGAGTCTTACTTTTTGCCACACACATACTTCTAAAACTTTTTACTTTAAAGGAAAGCTGATGCTGCAATGCAAAAATCTTCGTGTGACTGAACTTCACGTCTTGTAGCATACCTTTTGGTACAAGAACTCAAAGTAGACCAAAGCAGGACAGGGCTGGGAGGAAAAATGGTGCTGGCAGTTCCCAGCAGCTTACAGAGAAGATGGTATTATCTAGCAGATAACTGATTCCAAGTTCACATGCAGGCTTGGAATGTGATCTCGGAGTGGGTTCCTGCCTGTCGCTGTACTTGCCATACATTAGTTAACCTATGTATTTGCTTATTTTGGCCTTAGGTTTGTCAAAGAATGAGCAATGGCTCTTTTGGGTTTACAAACTTTTTAATAAGAAAAGGGGGGAATATTCAAAAGCAGTACATACAATCATAGCTTTGGGGTTTGGTTTGCTGTGCTAATTTAAACAAAAGCCAGTCAGCAGTGTAATGTGTATAAATCTTATGTTTGCTTGTGTGTCTTTGAAGGTACTTCAAGTAATTTCTCTCATTTTAAATTTATTGGTCTCTGTCACTGGGAATCTTTAAGGTTTAATGTTCTCTAGATTTAAAAAATTTCCTGGAAACTTTACTGAAAACAAGGCACTTCTGAACTAGCTATTTTTTCTGTCTTTCAGAAAGCACAAGCATGCCAACAAAGACTCAGTAAAGAGATTTCAGACTTTCTTGCAATGGTTAAATCTTTGGATGCTACAAAAGGTAAAACTTAGTCTTCTAAAATGCAGTTTGTTACCAGGCAACTAACTTTTTTGTTTAAGCAGCACATGCTTCAATTCACTGAAATTAAATTTTCAGGAGCTTGAAAATTTGGACTGTTTTCCTCACTGAAAAATATTCAAATAAAGTGACGTTATAATAATTGCGAATAGCTAAGACTTCAGATTTGGAGAAACAACTAATATAATAACTATGTTGATTGAAAGATTCTATCAGTGGCTTTAAATGTGGTAAAACTGTCTTTATATACAGTGCTTACTAAGCAGTATCACAGGAATATAATATAGGGGTTCACTTTCAAGGTTGGAAAAAAAAAGTGTAGTTGGTAGCTTATTGCAGAGCATAAGTGTTCCCTGACAGGTACAAAGAGCTGGCTGTCTTATTCTAGCTTTCCCCTCAAAATCTTGTCTTGTATTAAGTAGAAGCACAATGAAAGCTGAGGCAATGATAAACAGGATGTCAACTGAAATTGCAGAACTATACAGGGAACTGGAGGCATGGTGTGATGGCATATATTCCACATACTTCTGCCATGAGGTTTATGCCAGATTTGAACTTCTCTGGCTCCTTTTTAAATAATAACAAACTAACGTACCTGGATTTTTGCAGTGTAACTGCCAAAAAACAGCACAGGCATCAAGCTGTTAGAGATTAGACCTTGTTTCATTTCATTTCAGGAGATGGACTCATGATCCTTCCAACTCAGGACATTCCATGATTCTATGATTCATTTAATGCCTTAAACATATACAGAAGTTGCTCACCTATTAAAGACGCAAAGGAGCTCTGTAAGAACACTCAACTGTTGCTCCTTTGAACCTGAGTCCTAGTTACATATTGTGACTAAAATTTATGAAGCTTAAACTAGAGAACAAGTTGTTTATCTGTACAAATCTGTAGTCTGTAATAGAATAGCAGTTTTGGGAGGAAAAATGTTCTTCATCTTTCATCCCTGTGCCTTCCTAAAAAGAGTCTAAATAGGTTACTGTGTGATGTTAACCTATGTTGCACTAACTGAATTTTTACTGAGTTTTTAGTTCATAAAGTAAGGTTTCATAATACGTATGAGTGTTTTATTGGGAAGCCTTTGTAATTAATAATACAATAAAACTGAATTCTTAACAAAAAACAGTTTGAAAACTAGTATGAGGTGGATAACTTCCCTTATTAGATGTAGGGGCAGTTTCTCTGACCACATATTGCTGACCTGAAGAACCAGCAAGGACATATACTTTTTTTCCAAGTACAGAACTCAAGTAACTAAAATCCATAGTAAAGCAAAACCGCATACTGTCTCTTTACTAGAAACTGCTAATCTTGGCCAATAGCAGTAATAAGTTCCTGTTTTCTTCCCAATGAATGTTTGTAACATGATGCATCAGGGAATTGTTTCCAGGTTCATGTGTAACCTCTGTAGGTCTCAACAGAGAACTTCTGCAGCTCTCCCAGTTCTCATGTTGGATTGATGTGGTATCTTGAAAGCATTTGAGTCTTTCAGAAGAAAGAGAATTTGAGTTAAAAGTCCTTCCATGTGGAACTTCTCCTAAAAACTTTTGAGTAATATAAAAATGACTGTTTTGGGACCTGATATTTAAAATTCTCTCCCTAATTGTCTCAACGTGCCATTCTAAATCCAGGCATCTTTGAGATTTATGCATATTGTTTATTACAAATAAAGATGGCTCCTGCACTCAGTGTGCTGTCCCTCCTTCTAGAGCAACCAGTTGTTGATAGCTGCTGTACATAGAGACTCCAAATTCCAGTCAGTAGTGAGCTTTGTTATCAAAGACGACAATTAATGTGTGGATATGTACTGTATCTTGTGTCCTGCACAAGCAATATAAGTTGCAAAATAAGTTCAAGAACTGTCACTGCTGGACCTCTTAAACCTTATGGTTGTGACACCAACTTGAATCACCTATGTTACTAAATGGTGACAACTGGTCCTGGAGTCTGCAGCCACTAAATAAACACTTTATTTGCAACGAGTATGTTTCCTGAGAGAATGGCTTTCTTGACTTCAGAGGAATTGCTGCACATTGCAAAACTTCAAAGATGAACTCAAATATTAAATAATTTCTACCAAATTTATGAGGTTTTGTAGTTTCCTGCTGGTTCTAGACTTGTAGCCCCTTCTATAAATGGTCATAGAAATCAGGATGTGAGATGGAATTGCTCTGCAAGCTGTACTACTCATCCAGAAGATGAGTCTTGTAACTCCCTATCTATTTTTCAAACCTAAACCTCCAGCTGCCCTGTGGTAAGCTTTTTCTCTTCTATATAATACCACAGCAGAAGGCAAAAAAAAAAAAAGCTACACTTCTCACTTTAACTCAAATTAAACCAGTGCAGTATCCTTTTTATTTCAGTTCTGTCACCTGGAAACTCTTGATGCTTTTAGATCTAGAAAATGGTTAAAAGGAGATTGTTGGTGCTCACTTTTTACAGTGTCTTGCTGCCATAGCTTACTACCTCTGTCTTTTAAGCCATGCTGAAAGAGAAACTTGATCCATTCAATGTGCCATTTATACCAGTACTAGGGAAAGGATGCAAAATAACTTACATTCCTTTGGTGCTACTTTTGCTTGCCCTTTCCTCACACAAATCTTACCGTGCACCAGCCTTCATGTGGAATATGAATGTTATGTCTGTATTACTTAGAGAAAAAATAATTAAAAGAATCCTGTAGCATACAATGTCCTCTTAATGCTACTAATCATTTGTGCTTTCAGGAATATCTCCTCCCCTCCTGCAAAAAGTTGATGTGGTCTCTGAAGTATCCCAGGAAACATGTGAGGCCCTGGCCGACTGCCTCAACCTATTCACAAAGCAGGAAGGGGTATGTCATATGCTGTGTGGGTCTATAAATGGTCTGAATAGCTTAATATATTTTGCTAGTTATATGCTTACCTGTTACAAAAATAAATACACCCATGGAACTTCATGTTGTTGGTAAACTGTCCTTTTGCATGCTGAATGTCTGATGAAAACTCATGCTTCTAGAGAAAAAGTAGCTAAATTCCTCTGCAAAAGGATATCTTAGTATTTGAGTGTTCAGAAGAGATCCATATTTTGCTTACAAACTGCTGCTTGTAATGTTCAAACAGAATGCTTGAATTCTATAAAGCAGTTGCTTTACTGATTTGAAGGTTAAAATATTGAGAATTTTTTTTTTGCACTGGCTAACAAGTGTTGAACACCATTGCTTCTGAATTTGTTTTTCAGACCATGTGCTTAGTGGGTGTGCGAATGCTCTCTCTTGAACTTCTGGTTTTCCTAGTGACGAATATGGTGTTAAACATTATGCAAATGCTTCAATTAGGGAATATGTGTCAAACTCATTAATTCCTGGTGTAGGAGATCTGTTCTTTTTCTCCCCTCTAGAAGATAACTCTAGTACCATGGAATAAATTTTTGTTCTGGTATTGTGGTGACAGTAATCCCTCAGTTAGGCTCTTGTTGTCATCAGTAAGCTGTGTTTCAAAATGAGGTTTGTGTTGGTGCTGGTAGTCTTCCAGTTAACAGTAAGCTGCAAACACTGGCTCCATTGTTTAGGTTTGGTTTAAGATTTTTTTTTTCATTCCTTTCCAAGCCTTTTTGTCTCTAGTTGCAAGTCTTCTAGACTTGAGTCAAGCTCTAGCAGAGTGGAACAAGCATTGGGTTTTTTTACATTCAGTTTTTTCTATAAGAAAATCTAATATTAAAGTTGCCAGTTCCACTTGTGGATGAGGGGGAAATTGTTACAACAGTGGGTGTACAGTGTTAGTTAGTACTTCTTAATTGTGTTGGCATCTTGCTTCAAGCCAGACTAAAATAACTTTCCAGAGTGGTGTATGGCAAAACATATGGTGAAATTGTAATTTCACCTTACTTGAACTTGAACAGTCTCAGTAGGTGTTACAGAGGGCTTCTTTTAAGCTGGAAGCACATAGGTTTGGTCAGAGAGGGATGGGCTGAGGTGTGAAGTTAAATTTCCACCATAGCTGGTGAGATCAGTCAGTTATGACAGGGAGAAGATGGGATCCTGGAGAGTTTTGTCTTGCTATTTTTAAATTTCAAGCTATTGCAATTCCAGAATATGATGCAATCTCTTAAAGATGCCATAAACTCATAAGGGAAATTACAGCAGCAATCTCTTCCTAAGATTTGAACCTTTTGAAAAAGTTATGTTCCCTGAGAATTATTGTTCTTAAACCCACAGCATTTGGTATTGTTGTCTTTAATAAGACAGGGCCCTGTTCTTTGCCTTTCAGTGTTGATTTCTAGACTGTAGTTCTGTTAGCATTGCAAAAGCAATATATTGGATTCTGCATTAGCAAGTGATAGGACCCCAATTAAATGCTTCAATATTCCTTCCACGTATATTGGATCGAATCATAGAATAATTTTGGTTGGAAGAGACCCTCAAGATAATAGAGCCCAACTGGTAACCCAATACTGTCACTAAACCATGTAGTAAAGCATAACTCTAAATATCAAACTCTAATATAAAAAACACTTGTCCAAATCACTGAAAAAAAAATATTTTTAGTATTTGTTTCTCTTCTGATCATCATCTCAATAGTGAAGTTGAGGCTTAGGTGCGGTAAACATTTGGGAACAACTGCCATGAATGCTCTGCTCTGGGGATAATTGGCTGTTGTTAAGTTAAAGCTGTGTCCAGGAAGGATAACTCTACAACTGCTGTTGAAGAGTTACTTTCCTGCCCTTCTTGTTGTGTCCAGGCCTCTTGTCAGTGTCAGTGAGACTGTTTGACTGCAGCTTGTCCTACAGGGACTCCCTGGTAGAACTTCCTCTGAGTAGAGAGGAATTAATTACTCCATGGAACCTTTCAACCGTATTGTGCATGTCCCATGAAATCCGGATCTCTCTGGAACAAATGGTTCTCAAGCTCAGTACCTTTTTATCTTGCCTCTTTAAGGAGAATTCTTTTCCCCTCTGACTTAAATTGTCAGCATACCAGAAGCTGCTGCTTGACTAATGAGGAGGGGCTGCCAACTTAAGTAAGGATAACCCGGGCGAATGCACTTTTTGCCTTTTAGAGAAGACTTTTTGTTTAGCATTGCCCATCTCTGTGCCGTATCAGCTGTAGTGTAATTGTGCAATATGGAAATGAAGCTGCTAACACAGAACTAAAAAGATAGCCAGGTCCAACTCTCTCCCACTTGCGTTAGAAATGGTGCAGGAGCGTCATATCCAAATGCTCCATCTGTCCGCGGCCTCTCCCCCGGTGCTGCCGTGCAGGGCTCGGTAGCGGCGATGGTGACGCTTCCGAGCGGCCCGGTGCCTCGCCCGGGGGGCTGGCGCGGCCGCTGCGGTGCCGGCTCCGGGAGGGGGGGACCCCGCCTGCACCGCGCTGCCCCGCCACCCGTGCCGGAGGAGCCGTGACCTCACCGCTCCGCACGGCGGGAGCTGCTGTGACGCCATAGAGGTGAGCGGGGGTTGGGGTGGGTGGGGGAGCTTCCAAAAATAACCCACTGCGGCGGGGCTCCGTGCAGGGAGGCGCTGGCGGGCTCTGGGACCCGCGTCCCCTGCGGCTCAGGCCGGGCCGCCCCGCCCCGCTCCCACCCGGGGAGCCGCAGCCCGTGAGCGGCGGGCAGGCAGCCCCTGCCCCGGCGGCGGGACAGGGGCGGGGCAGGGGCGGGAGCGCTCGGCCCGTCAGGCCATCTTTAGCTGGGCTGGGAGCTGGCCGCCGACCAGCTACTTCGGGTGGGTTTCCTCCGCGCTCGGAGGGATCCGCTGGCCCTGGCGCCGCGCTGCGCCGGGGCGCGGAGCGGGGCGCAGGCTGCGCGGGGCGGGCGCCGCTCCCCTGCCCTGCGCCGGGGCGCTCGCCTGAGCCCGCGGTGCAAGGTGACGGGCTGCCCGCTGCGCTGCCCGGAGCGGCTGCGGCCACTGCTGCAACCCGGCGCCGCTTGCGCCGCTGCCTGGGGCGAGGTCTCGGAGCGACTGCCAAATCGTGTTCCGCGGTATGTACCGCGCGTGGTGGGTTGGGTTCGGAGTCTGGTTTCGGTGGTGGTTTTTTGTTTTTTGTTTTTTTTTTTTTTTTTTTGTTTCCTTCTTGACATTGGGACGAACCCTTCTGTGTCAAGCGGAGAAGATAGAGGTGAGCACAGATACTTCTCATGGAACTATTAAAACATGAGGGAAAACTGAAGATAATGCGATTGCTTTAATCTGAGTGTTTTTTGAGGTGTTCATGTCGGAGCTCGTGCGACTTGAAACGTTTTCTGCAGTGACTTTGGCACAAGGTTAGTAAGTATTGTTTCAAAGCAGGACTTCCCTTGTACTATTTGTAGCAGATACCAGAACCTGCGTTCCAAAAGCAGTTTGATGCTAGTATTTTTGTGTTCTGCAGTAATTTTATGTAGTTGTAGGAGAAGTTTAACTTAAGGTTATTTGCACACAATTATCTCTGCTAGATTTTCTAGACGAGTTCAAAATTTATTTCCAATACTTGAGCTGCATGCACTTAGGCTGTATGAAACTGGTAGGAAAGGTGTTCTTTAAAGAAATAGGCTTTATTTTTCTTTGAGATTGCTTCTTCATTAACCAGTGCTAGCTCAAGTGTGCTAATGAGTATCTCGACTCTCCAAAGTTTCACTTTTACTATCAAAGGTTATATTTACCGTTAAATTAAGAGCTTGTATTGCATGACTTTAGAACAAATGGCAGTTGTAAGCCAACTTCACTTGTAGTCTGTGGCTTTGATCTTCCTTTGTAGGTGTTGTCATTCTTTCTAGCTTGGGGTTTGGCTTTTTTTGAAAAGGTAATTTGTTTACAAGCTGATTAAAAACCTTAGCTGATGGATAAAGGATTCAAGAAAAGGTTTCTTCATTTCTTGGTTTAAATGAGCTGCATACTCAGCTAGGTAGAATTTGTCATAACAAATTAAGCTTGTCGCTTTTACAGAAACTTCAAGGTCAAAATACTATGGGTCACAGTCATTGGATTTTAGTTACCTTTACTATGGTTTAACATGCTATTTCTTGTATGTATAACTGATGTACTATAAATAAAAATGGGCACGCAGTTCAACCAGCAAGTATTAATCTCCAGAAGTTAAGTGTGTTGCTTTAGTTTATTTCCTGTTTCTTAGAAACATAACTGAATGTCCAAAGGTTAGATTATGTCTCTGTGTGTCTTGTGAATGAATGCATGCATGCTCTTTGGGATACAAATATCTGTATTTAATATATGTGTGTTTTGTGGTCTGGGACATATGTACGAGCATGGCTTTTATCACTTAGACGTACTACCTTGCTGGACTATGAATGAAGAAGGTGCCTCTAAGCTCTGTCCAAATGACTCCTTAATGAGACTTCTTATTATCCATTTCTTCGTGGGGGTGGAGGTGAGGAGAGCAGTGATGACACTCTGCAGTCCAGGGATAACTTATTGATATGAGTATGCTGAGCAAATCTGTCTAGAAAAGTCCTGGAGTCCATCAACAGCCCTTTCCAGCCACCGGGCAATATAGTCAGCTACATTAACCTCTTTCAGGACTTTGGAGCCTTTGGTGTGGGGGAGGGAGAGACAAAGAGGAGGTGAGGGGCCTAACTAAAATCAGGGAAGCTAAGAAAGAGGTTATTTTTGATTTCTGTGTTAGGGCTGGGGAGGGGAACATGTCTTGCCTGGCTGTTATACTAGTGCTAGAACCATAGAGTCCTTAGTCCCTCAAGTCATGAAACTAGTGCCTGTGTTTCTCTGTTTGTTTGTTTTTTCTCCTCCTACTTTGAAACAGGTGACAGCCCTGTTGTTTTTTGTTGTGTGGGTTTTTTTTTTTTACTTCCTTTCAATCACTGGAGCACAACAGAGCAATTCTGTTGTCCGTTCTGTTCTGCAGCTCTTACTGAAGTAGTGGAAATCAAAGCAAGACCTCAGTGTGTCAAGGCTTGTAGGTAATGCCCCAAACAGCTGAAGCCCTGTCCAGCCTGTAAACATGAGGAAAGGAGGGCAGTTTTCAGACAGCTGATAGTTACACTGGGCACAGCAAGAAGTGTCTGGTGTTGAGACACTGGACGTGTGTTCTGCATCAATAAAACCTTTATTGCCTGTACGAATCTCTGACTTGCCCTGTTTTTTTCCCCTCCTCTTTATATGAGTAGAAATGTACTAGAAATACCTAGTGCAGCTTGAATTTTGTTTGAAAGTAGCAAGTTAATTGGAGGGTTCTCTATGCTCAAACAGATGCCCAGGTGAAGACCAATATGTTTTGTGGAAGACCATGGACTATATTGTGCTGTGGAATGGCATGTAAGGGAACAAAGCTACTGGCAAGAAAGTCATTTGGCAGGTTGTTTCTTCTGCTAGAATGTCAGCAGTTCTAGTCATGCCGTCATGATTCTTGCTGTACTAATTTTTGAGTACTGTGCATGTATGTGTCTTTCATCTATACTAAAGCTCTAGATGAGAGATACAAATCAGAGTAGCTTGATAATGAAATGTTTACAGATGGCATAGTGTTCTTCCTGTGGAAGCATTTTGTTTCTGACACTGTACTGCAGCCTTGCAGATAGAAAGCTAACTACAGGTCTGTGAAGACAACATCTTTTCATTAGTATGTAAAGGAAACAGTTTAGTGAGTCCAAAGTACCTAGGAGATAGGGGAGTTAAAGAAGGGAACTTTTTTTAGAGACTTTCCTAGAGCAGCCAAGACTGAATAGGTCACCAGAGTGGGCAGAGAAGCTAAGCAGCAGCCCAGACGGAAGCTTGTTAAAATAACAAATACTGGGACTCCATTCAGGGAAAAGATAAGTAAATATTGCTGCTTTTCTTTTATAAAAGGGTATTACGTGTGTTGACAGTATGCTTACAATTTGAAGCTGTTGATAAGATCCTTGGTCGAGTGCCGTATATGAAAGGCTTCTGGGTGGCAGATGGTCTTGGCTAACAGAAGGATGCCTTAGTGTTATTATAGGGCAAAAGATGAATCCTACTATGTTTTTGTAGTACAGCAGGATCCTTACCTTTTTTTTTTCCTTAAGAGCGTGCACTTCAAAAGTTAACCTTTTTCCTTTTAGCTAGTGATATGTTTGAATAGAATCTATTGGCAAAGTGACATTAATTTCTGGTGACAGGGAAGAAGCTTGCTGACTTATAGTTCTATGAGCCTGTCCAAAAGCTGGTCACACAATTTGTCTGAAGGCATTCTCCACTCAGCACACCGCTAATCTGTTCTTGCACTTTCCAGAGTGGATTAATGGTTTTTAAAAGTTTGTCTTCTAGTTGTTGTTGAGTTTTTTGTTTGTTTTGGTTTTTTTCTTAGCAGTTGTTAAGCAGCCTTGTGTAAACTAACTTGGAATCTGTTTGTGGGCCTCTGGGGAAATATAATGTAAAAACATGTTGGTTTGAAATGACACCCCTTCTCCCTGGGCTTCTGTCACCCCCACTCTGAGGTTTACTTCTGAGGTCTTGTCTATGACTTGTTTGGGGATTTTAGTTTTTAATGCAAAAACATGGAGAAAAGGGGCTTAGCTGAGGCTGCAGGAAGGAAAGATCAAGCAGCAATCAAGTTAAATGGAATAGTATTTTATATAGTAAGCTTCTAAAATAGGAATTAGCAATGCTGTTTTCTGTGAGTATATTTGAAAAATGGTGCTCTTGTCTGTGTGTGCTGATAGAGAGGAAGAAAAAGGAAATACAGAACATGGAAATTTTCTTTGTGTTCTCACTGCTTACTGCTATGAGGATATTGTTTGTTTTCCTCTCTGTTGTGCATGGAAAACAAACTGGAGTGATTAGGGTTCACATTTTAATCATTCTAGTGTCTTTGATTTCATAATGGCATGTAAAGCTGATCATCTTGTTTTCAGTGTTCTGGTTTGATGTATTTCTGATGTGTTTTGCAAGAATGGAAGAAGAGCAGAGTTCTGAAACTTGCTAGGTCCCAGACAGCCAGTGTATTGTCAGCCAAGGACTGGTAAGATTTCAGGAAAAAAATGAACCAGCAAAACCCAGCATTTAAGGCTGAACGTCTGTGCATAGCACCATACTTGTTAACTATGTGTTTGTTGGGATTTTTGCATGCAAGTGTGTGAGATACTTGAGTGCAGTGGCAGTCTGGCTACATGGTCTGGTTTGATCTCTCAGCTGTGTAAAATATCAGAATGCTGAACTGGGTGACTGCAGTCACACATATTTACTAAGTCTCTGGAGATGTATTCTCCTTGACCTTTCTTTCTTGAAACTTAAGGTTTTTATAATTTTGTAATTGTAAATATGATAAAAGCTAGTTTCTTAGAATAATAATAAAAATAATTTCTACACATAGGAAAAACAAATTCCATGTAGCCTGTTCAGTACTGGATATTAACACATGCTTTTGAGGAAGATACAATATTTAACTCTTTATTTGCCATATGTTTTGTGTGAGGTTGTTTTAAAGGCATTGTCTTGGAGTAGCATAAGTAATTTAAGGCTTCATGTCACTTAACTGTTGTCAAATCATCTTAAGTTCACATGATGGGATTTTTGGTATGTTTTATTTGGTCTCCTTAAATGACAGGGATTTTGGATCTCTTGCTATATGGGCTAGTAGCCTGTCCGTGTGCAATTGTGTGGCCTTTCCTTGAGTAAAGGAGGTTGACTGAGTCTAAACTTAACCTTTCTGCTGTTCTTTGTTGTGTTTTTAGTTGGTATATTTTAGTCACTTCTGGTTCCATGAAATATAGGTGTCTTCCAGCTACGAAGAATAAAATGGATGATTTCTCAATTAGATAGTACTGGTGTTTGTGTGAGGATGTGTGTGGGTTTTTTTCACCTGGCCATAATCATGGCTTTTCAACCAAAACTGCCTTTTTTTTTTTTTTGGTACACTTTATTCAATGATTCCTCAGAGTTGATACCGTTTTTGTAACAGAGGTCAACCATTGTGGAATTTGAACTCTTGTCTGATTTTTTTTTTCTTTTTTAATCTCATGAACTGAACATGTACTTGTTGTCCTCTCTCGCAGACTGCCAGTGACTTCAAAAACTTTTTTGGTTTTAACATGAATATTCAAAAGTGTGTTATCTCTGCTTGCTGTGCTGTCCAGTGAAGCAATGTGTTTGTATAATGCTGAGTCACTGGGGTTAGCACTAGAATTGGTAAATGGGCTGTGTTTAGGAAGTTTTCATGTACTGAAAATAAATCACTGGTAATATATTTTTCCTTGAAGATATGTGCCAGGCCTGGTCATCAAGGAATGTTAGTAACTTCTTTCTCCAGAGTGCTCATATTGTTCTTAACATCACCCCATTTTAAATGTATCAATAATATACTTTAAAAAATGTGTACACTGTTATGTACAAATGGGAATTGCAGGCCTGTGCTATCCTATAAGAATAGCTCATACACACACAAAGCAAATTACGCTTCGTTTATAGTAAAGAGCTGAGCTGAATGTCATTGCAAAGGAGTGATAAGATAGAGGGCCTCTTACCAATGAAGTGTATCCATTTGTGTGAGTATCCTGGAGAGTCCATTATAAGAGGATGTCCAGCTTTGATGTAAGGACAGCCCTTATCTGAATATCTCGTCTTTATAGAATGCATTTGGGAGTGACACCTGTGGTGCGCTTACTCTGCTTGCATAGTTTTGTGTTAAGCCACTTGTAAGGTAAACATGGACTTAGTCACGGTTTTGAATAGGAATGTTTTCCCTCCTCTCATACTTGTCACTGCTACATTATTAGTGTTAAATCTTAGACATCAGTGCAATAACTCTTGGATCCATAGGTATAGTAGGAGACTTTGAGAACGGCTTCAAAGCATGCCTATTTGAAGGAAGCCTGCAGTGTACCTTATAATGTAGGGGTACGCCTACATTTTAGTACAGTTTAGTCACAGAAGCAGACTATAAACTTTTTCATCTGCTTCAGAGAGTTTTGTGCTGCCAAAGCTACACTGCTCCCACAATGTAAGCTCATTTAGATACATCGTTTGACCCTTGAATAGAAATACAGATTTGTATTCATCTTGAAATTTAATAGTGTTGCTATTGCAAGATCCTTTTTTTGAGTCAAGAGCTATGGTGGAAGAACAAAAATATTCTTTGCCTTGTCTGGAAACATTCAGTTTAATTGGCCAGAGCATCAGCCTCTAGGCGTTGTGTGGGTCTACCATAGCAGAAGGGCATCTGCAGGAGTGTGGATGGTTTAAACTGATAAACCAATAGGGCACGGTCATACAGGAGGATTTTATCATCGTAGTGGGGAATAATCTCAGTTTGTGAAGATAATGGTATAACTCCTCTAGGTAATATGGTAATCCATATATGTCAGTAGTTTATACCTTTCTGGAAATGCCACCAAGACTATTAACTGTGGAAGTATTCTGTGCTATGTATGCAACTTGGATTTTCTATTGTTCCAGTGAAACACCTTGCTGCAAGGTCAGACAAATCAAATTGAGGTGAAAATGAGCTGGCTGAGCCTTTAAGATAGCTTGAAACCTTAGTTGCATCTGTGCCTATGGATAACAAATCTAGTTTTGTCTGACCTGTATATTTTCCAGCTCTTGAAACCACTCTAATCTCACGGAATAACAAAATGGCTGAGGTTGGAAAGGATCTCTAGAGGTCTCCTGGTCCAACCCACCTGCTTAGGCAAGGCCACCTAGAGCTGGTTGCCCAGAACTATGTGCATATTCAGTGCCTCCAAGGATTGAGACTCCTCAGTGTCTCTGAGCAACTTGTGCCAGTGCTCAGTCACACAGTAAAAAAAAAAAAAAGTTTCGTGATGTCTGGAGGGAACTTCCAGTGTTTCAGTTTGTGCCCATTGCCTCTGGTCCTGTCAATGGGCACCACTGACGAGCCTGGCTCTGTCCTTTTGTCACTCTCCCTTCAAGTATTTATACAGACGGATGAGATCTGCCCTGAGCCTTCTCTCCTCCAGCCTGAACAGCCCTCAGACATCCTCACAGTTTCTAAGAGGCAGTCGAGTACAGTAGTTTTGAAAAAACTTCCGGGGACTATGTGTCACAGATCAGCTGATAACATATGGACAGTGTTTTTTCAGTATTGTCTTTGCTCCCACATAAAAGATATCATATCCACAAAGCAACACATCACTCTAGGCTGTCAGATCCTGCTTCAGCTTGGGGTGGAGAGAACTCTTTGAATTCTTTAGACTTAGACTTTCAAATCTACCTTCTAGTTTATTCTAGCAGCCAGTGGATTTTATCAGATAAGTTCATAAAAGAGCTTACTAGAAGTTTGAGCTGGGGCCACTTCTTCCTCTGAGCTGTAGATGCTACTGGATTGCGTATCAGGGAATAATAATAGATTATTTATTATTAGTAAACAGCTTTGCAGTGTTAAGTCTGTATCTCAGGAAGAAGCAGGCTTGTTTATCTACTCAATTCATCTTCAGTTACTTTTTCACAAGGAGGACCTGAGTAGCAATGAGTAACAAACTGAATTATTGCAATAGAGAAAGATAAACCCCAACAACAAAAACCCTCACCAGATAAAGGCAAAAGTGTTTGAGATCATTCATAAGGAGAGAAGATCTGTTCCACTCAGTGAGAATATTTGGGTTATCTAGCCATTCTGCATGGCAGTGGTGGTGCTCCGTAGTGTCTCCTTGTAATATAGTAATAGGTGTCATATTGGGGTATAATTGTAGTGCTTTTAGACTCTGGTAATTATTTCTAACAAAAATAAGAAGTGGGAGGCAATATTTCAGATTTCATTCTCGTTATGCTGATGTCTTTTTGCTAATTTGCTCTAAGGTTGTGAACTTTCAGTTTGGATTTCCATAACCCAAAGCAGAGTTATCTGTCTGCCCTAACTGGAGGACAGACTTCCCTGTGACATACTCTAATTTCAGGAAATGTCTTATCAGCCCAACCAGGGCCCAGCTGACGTCCGCTGGCTGCTGCCTGCTCTAGGGGTAAGGTCAGAACAGCAGTGCAGAGGAAGATCTTCCCTGAGAAGAGACAGACTTCTTAATGCTGCAAGTCCTTCTAAAATCTGAAGTAGAAATGGGATTTCTGCATTTGTGCCTGTCTTTGAAGTCTGGTTCTTTAATATTGGAGTGTTGAGAAGAACTTGTTCTGGGCTCTAACAAATGAGAATGCCTTCCAAGGTGGATTGTGTTTGGAGATCAAAACTCCCAGCAATGTGGTGTGAAACTCATTGTTGACTTCTGGCCTATGTAGGAGTTCAACTTTCCTCATTTTTAACTAGTTTGGTTAGCATTCGAAATAAAAACTAGCAAATAAGACATCTGAGTTTTTTATGAATGAAGAATAACTGTACAGCATGTGTGTTTGTTTTGGAATTGCTTTTGTTAAAAAATCGGCAGTTATTCTTCATAAATAATTAACAAGATTCAAAATGCGGAGCTTGTAGAACAGACAACCAGCTTCAAATGTGTTAATTTTTTAATGGGAAGCTGGTTTCACTCTGAGTCAGTGTGTTCAGTTGTGTAGCAGCACTAGTAAGCCACTAAGAGCCAACAAAAACATAGCAAAAACATGACAATTGCTTCAAAAGAGAAAACATTAATACATGCATTTGCTGTGGTCCAACTGGGAAGAAGTATGGGGTAGGGGAATACAAAGGGGTTGATCAAAGTAACCAGTGGTGTATACTGAAAAATACTCAAGGGAAGTAGCTAGATCGAAACTGCCTTAAGATCTATTTTCAAAACGGTCCTTAAGAATCAAAAGGAAATGTTTCCTGTGTGTTCTTGAGAACCTTTACATCTTAAAGTCTGGTCTCTGTGTGAGACTACCGAACTTCGAAGATGTCCAGAGTCTTTCAGAAGGAAAAGATGCAAAAAAAAAAAAGTCTCTATCAGACCTGAGAACATGCGGCAATGTACTGTTGTAGTCCTGTTGGCATTAGTATAATACCTCTGCTTGAATTAGACCCATAGTTTGGGTAGGGTTACTTGTAGCATATGCCTTTGAGGAAATAGATACTTAATCTCGCTAGGCCAGCAAAATAACTTTGGGGTGTGGTTTTTTCTGGTAATCTTGTAGCTCTGCCACTTGAAACAAGCTTCCCAAACAGGTACATCACTGCTGATGTCATTCAGCCCCATCTTGTTTTGGCATAAACTATTGGCAAATGTGAATAGCAGCCATATTTAATTTCAGCTTCACTCAGCACAGAAACAGTACTTAACAGAAAATGATGAAATCGGGCGGCTTTTTGTTTGAACTCCTGAAATTTGGCTAATTATTATTATAATACTCAAACACAAGTAGGGACAGAATGCACTCTGGAAACTGGCAACTTCTGCAGCTCTCAGACTGAAGTAGGCTTCATGATATTTATCAGTTTACAGTTAAGTCATCTCAGTAAAATGAAAAAAAAAAGGCACAAAAAACCCCCACTTTTGAGAGGAAGACTTGGAATTGCCTGAAGTCTCAGTTTAGAAACAAAACAGAAAAAGCTCTGTTAAGTTTTGACCAGTGCAGGATCACTTTGAAGAAAGCAGTTTCTGTGATAGAAAAGCTTAAACCCAAGCTTTTAAGCCAAAACTGTCCTTCTAATCTGCAATCAGAAGTCTTTGCAGTTTGTTCTTGCACTCCTAGATGGTTTCTTGGCTCAAAACTGCGACATTCTCCGCTGGTTAAAACTGTGGTGCTTCATCGGCCTCTGAATAAACAGACTTTGACATAACCAAATGTGGAAACAGGAGAGGGAAGGAAGGCAGCAAGCTCCATGTTGGGGAGGAAGTGTCAGTGCCTTAGGAGGGAAAGCTGGGAGGCACACAGTGTTTGTCCCTGGCATATGGGTAGTTCAGAAACTGTTAATCCAGGCAGTCTTGAACTATGAATTTTTATAACACACTTGTATCTGGAAGAAGGGTGCTGGCTGCTTTCAGCATCTCCAGCTCTTCTGCTGAGTAACAGTTCTCTTACTGCCTTGATGTCTCTCTGTGTTGATGTGACTCTGCCGAAGTCTGAGTTTCTTCTTTGTGGATGATAGCTTGGCTCTTGCTTCTAGCAGTGGTTCTGCTTTCTCTGAGTTTTATGATAATATCTGATCCTTTCCTTCATTAGCAGAATTTTATTATTTTAATAAATCAAGTATAGGGAAATATTATAACGCTGTACTCAGAAGAAGTAGACTCCTCCTCTTGAACTTTTTGAGGTGAATGTTGGTAGTTAACTAACAATGAATCCTTCTGTTCAGCTGGGGAGTGATTGAGGAAGTCTTATGACTTGATTTTACAAGTCTTTGGTTTCTTCTATAGGCTTTGAGTTGGGATATAAGTGAATAGATTACCATGACTTCAAATTGGTATGTATTGGTATGCTTGTATGTGTGTGAGTCTTTCAGCCTTTGTACAAAAAGGAACTTTATTGGTGATATTTCCTGTATATGAATCTGAAAGAAAGTGAAATGTTGTTAGCCTTCTGAGTTTTTTTTTTTCTTTTGAATTTGATGATCTCAGTAAGATGTGGTACTCTGATGCTGTATCTGTAGAGTCAGCTGGCCAGACTTCTGAGATGAAGACTGATGATGTCTTGTGATACAGTAAGTAACCCTTTACCTATCATCAGTGAGCTCAGCTTACTTCCTTGATTAACTGGTCACATCTTGTTTTGCATTTCAGTAGTTGCACTAGCAGTAGTTCAAGCCACTGGCAAGTGCTATCTAACTACTCTATTTTTAACGAGAGATCTGATAGATCTCTTAAGCAGGGTAAATGGTAAGCTTATAGCACAGAGAGAGAGAGAGAGAGAGAGACAACCTAAGCGTGAAGCAATGGCTGAAGTAAAGCATGACTTCTTTTGGATCAGTGCTCTGTACCCTGGGGTGAGCCAAGGCTATGATGAAGTTTACAAGAGCTGGTTTACTCCAGCAAATGAGTTATGATACAAGGCCTTAATGTATGTTAAGATAGCAGATGTTCGTCACAAGTTCCTTGTGGGTGATGGGGAGTGGCAATTCAGCAGGGGGACTCTGTTTGGAAAGGCTTGTGTGTAAACAGATAAGAACTCCAAAAGTTTTGTATAAAATACTTACATGCATTAGGGCTTTAGGAATGTAGTGATGTGTTCATGAAAGGGATTGCATCTATTTGGGAACACTTTGGTTTTGCTTTAATGTGAGCTGTCACACTTGCAGTTTGTGTCCTATGAGTCGTCATAACATACTTGTTACTTTCTCTAGTACTTCAAATACCTGAGGCGTGCTAGCAAAGAAATGTACTGAAAAAAACATACTAAAACTGTCCCTGGTGGTTGTTTTTTTTTTTTTTTTGGGTGAGGTTAGGAGGAAAGCAGGATTATACATACTCTTAACATATACTAATGCATGCTTAGTGGGAGTTAAGTCCCATAAGTAGAGCTAAAAATCGAGCCTCTTTTTTTTTCTGGAAAACTTCCTCTATTGAAGATAAAATGTAGTTAAAACTAAGAGAACTCCACGTGAAAGCAACTGGTTTCAGTTTTCACTTCAGTAGTAGCTTAATCAACAACTTAGCCCTACTCCAGGTAGCAGATGATTTAAAAGCAGTTTTTCATGGAAGTGTGTCCTGTAGCATTAGTGCTGCAGTAGCATGCTTCAAAGTTAGCTAACCAAATATATAGAACTATTCTATTTCTAAACAGATATGCCTCATGGAAGGTATTCAAAGTCTTTATATTTCTTCCATGATGAAATGGAAAGGCAGTTTTTGTTCAGGACATGGAGGCAGACTTGACTCTTCTTGAAACTATGTAGTTTTCATTCTACATTACATGTAAAATAATAACAGATTTACTTAGCACTAGTTTAAACTGGTCACCGCAAAGAGCTGGCTTATGCATGGAGGCGCTAGCAATAGGGGATGCATTGTACTAACAGCAAAATTGCAACTATGTGAGCTTCTCTGTTAGAATGGACAAATAGCATACATATCAAGCTGCATGGAGGTTGTGATTTGCACTGTTAGCCTCACGTTTTTGGTAGCGGTTTTCATTTGGTATGAAGATCACAGAAGAAGAGAGAGAATCCTTGCTTCGGATTCCCAGTGCTTCCTGTGAGTAGTTTTCCATAGTGTAATGTGTTACAATGCAGAGCTTTTTAGGTCTTGTTTTTCAGGATAGTATGTCCTGTTGGAGTCGCTGACCCCGGAAACTAACAGTTTCATATAAATAGATGTAGTGTGAAGCAAATGGCAGCCTTAACTGATGTTTACTTGGTTACAGAAAGGAGGATTGTGTTTCTTAATGTCAGGAGATGTCCACAGAAAACCATCAGTTCTACTATAGCAGTGTTTTTCTACTTTCCAGCCAGGTGTTGGACTAGTCCTTGGCTTCCCGCTGAAAAACTTGCATCTTGGGTCTGTGCTTCATGGCGAACATCCCATAAGCAGTGACATTTTTTGGGAGGATGGTGTTTCTGTGACAGTTGGACAAAGCCATTCGTTTTGAAAACCAAAACCCTGCTTCTGAATAGTCAGAGCCGCTGGTGAGGCTGTGTCACAGGCTGCTGCCCTGTGCTCAGCTCACTGCACAGCAGAACTGGTACGCAGTGTTCTGAGGCTCTGGCAGAGTCTGTCTTCAGATCCCCCAGTGGCTGCTATGTGAAAGAGGTGGTCCTTCCTTCCTACACAGCTCAAAAGTCTGCATATTTTGGGTATTCTTATTCCTAACACTGAGTGCTTTTGAAAGTAAAATTCAGCTAAATCACACTATTACGAAGTCTGTCTTTTCTCTCAGTCTAGGAGAATCTAGAGCTAAGGTATGCTGTCTTTCAATTTACTACTGTAATGCTAAAGGTACGTAGGTCTACATATTGTTGAGGTGTCTGTATTTGTTCTGTGCCTTGCTTGCTTTCTGTTCTTTTAAAGATTTACTTGCAGCTGCAATAGCATGTTGCTGAGATGATAACTTATTAGCTGGGCATATAGTGGTGTGACCCTTTCCTACCCCACAAAAGTGCCACTGTTGTTGGGCATTAATTTAAATTAAAAGCATCCAGCACTGAACAAAGGAAGTGCTTTGTGTATTGTGCTGACATGTCTTCAGGATGGACAGAGAGAGGCCTTGGTTACAGACTGCATCAATGTAGTCCAAGACTTCAGGCTTTAAAAAAAGAAAAGAAAAAAAGGTGGTTTGGTGCATGTTACTAGTCTCCCACCTACCTCATGGAAGCTGAGGGTACAGAAAAGAATGGGACTGGTGTTTGTTATACACAGATAAGCTTCTTGGTATTTTGGAATGGGCATGTGGACTTTCTGCTAGGAATACACAGTGAAGGAGTTAACTTTTAAACCGTGCTCTTATGCTTAGCAGGACTTCTAATAGCAGGGAAAGACAATAAAAGTGTCTGCAAATAGCACGTTGCTTTTCTTTTAAAAATAAAATAAATAGAGGTCTGACTGCTAAAATAACTCTGCCATTTAAACTCACAATTCAGTGCTTACAGCCTTAAGGACTCAAATGTTTATGGGAAGCTATTTGGAAGCAGATTCCCATTTGGTTAAACCAGAAGTAAAACCAGTTAACTTGGATATCAAACCACTTCAGCTGGAGAATTTTTTTTTTAACAAATTGTTGTACTGACCTAGATACTGAAGTCTTGGTGGTTATGTGTCAGTGTACCAGGTTATAGCTGTAAGGTTAATGATTGAGTGATTGTTTATTTCTGTGAGACAAAGCTACATCAGCATTTATGAATCTGAAGTTTCACTATAATAATATTTTCTTTTTAGAGATGAGAGCAAGACTGATCTTAACTGTCATTGTTTAACAGTGCAAGCACAAGCCTGACTTTATTGATAGCTGTAATTGCTGTTGTGAAGAATATCTCCTGACAAGGGTAAGGCAGGGAGCCCGACCAGCTGAACATTGGGAGCTTAGCTGGCCTCAAGCTGGACTCACTGCTGTGTGCTGCTGTCCCTGTGAAGCTCTGTGGAGAGCTTAGAACTGGCATTGCAGGGACCAGCAGCAGGGATCAAAAAGGTGACAGCTGTGCCATGGCTGGAGGATGAGGAGCTGAACCCAGTACGATGTGAATTACCATCTATCTCTTTCTCAGCTCAGGCACCGCTACTAGAGGTACAGAAGCCATGGCTGTATCACAAGCTGTCTTACGCAGGCTGTCAATAAAATGACTCTTCTGATATTTTCCTGGGTATACTCAGACTGGATTTCCAGAGCTGTGTATACAGTGATACCTGCGTCATTTTGGTGTGATATTTTACTACCATATATATATATTTGCGTCACTGTGTAGAATAGTGTGGGACTCAGCTAATGCAACTTCACAAAATCATATGGTATTCCACTGAAAAATATTTGTCTATTTGTGTCCAGTTTAATAGACTGAAATGTGTATGCTTCTGAAAGTGGTTGTTTTCTTCGTCATTTCATGCTCTTTCTTGCTTTATACATATATCCTAAAAATTTGTATTAATAAGCATTTCTAAAACTAGTCTGGACGTTTCTTCTGTAATCTTGCAGTTTTTGCATTGTGACACTGAAGAAAGAGAGCATGGGGAAGAAAAAAACTTTAGGAAAATGGATTTAGTTGAAGTCTTATCTCAAACTGGTGGTGGAGTAGCTAGGGAGATGGAATAATTAACCTTTATCATTGGCCAAATCTTGTGAATGAAAAATAGGGTATGGCAGAATTATACATAACAGCAATCTACTTACATTTTTTGAAAACCTATCACTCAGTTGGTCAATTATGTTGTTCAATAAATTTATGCTTCGGAAATAGTGCCAATCTGCCCATATATTTCTTGTGAAGCTTGGAAGAATGGAGTATGTGGTTCTGGAAAACAAAACCAAACAAGCCAACAGAACCACCCTGCCTTTACAGCCAAATTGCTGCAAGAAGGTTTCAGGAGATTTCTTGTCAATAATAAAAGACAAGGTGACAAAATGGTAGTATTGCTTAAAGCTGCTTTGTGTTTAAAAAATAAAAATAAATAGTATGCTTATTTCAAACAAAGTTATTTCTCCAGTGATACCTGTGTAGAGTACGTGAAGGGGTTGTACTAGGTCTATCTCTGCAAGCATTGCTTTTCTACAGGTGAAATCAGTCAAATAATGGAAGTAGAACTGTCTTGGTTTTGTAGTTTTCACATTGACACTGTAGAACTGTTTTGGCACTCAAGGACACAGTGTAGTTACAGACAGTATTTCCAGACCACTACCTGAAAAGAGCTGCTGGTGTAAACTCTCACCATTCACTGAATACTTGGCTGTAGAGGTCGGTGGAGCCACCTCCAGCTCTGAACGCATGTCCATCCCACAAGGTCACTACTGTTGGCAGAAGCTTAATATTGGACTCATGTCCAGTCCCCAAGTACTGAATTAAGATTGTTTCTAAACCAGTTCATTCAGATACGAATGAACATTGCAAAGGTTACAAGCAGCCAACTTAAACATGTTTTCTTTTTTTCCTTAACTTCTGGCTAGTATTGTGCTGCCTATCTAACAAATGAGAAGTGGTTTTGGTTTGTTTTTGTTGTTCTGGTGGTGTTTTGTTTTGGTTTTTTTTCCTTGCATACTAGTAGTGTTTAATTGCTGTGCTAGTGATTGGCAGCTAGGAAATCTGGAAGTACACAGGGAAGTGAACCTTACTGTAAAGCTGGTTATTTACTTTCCAAAAGGGGGTTTGTTTCCAGTACACCTTCTGCCATTCTGACTAGCTCTATATTATGATAGTGCAGAGGAACCTTAAAGTCAATAAAAGATTTTGTGGGGAGGATGTATGTTAAGCCTATATCTGTTGTTGCTTTTTTAGTCACAGTACTGTGCTTTTAGAGGATGCCAAGAAAAGGTTCATATGGCTTTCATTAGATAAATTTTGATTTTCTTTCATTTTGCTGTTAAATAACATTGAAACCTAAGTTTTAGGTAAAGATTTAAATCACTCAAATCATTTATCAAAACAAAACATTAAGAGTATAAAGACATCTAATTCAATACTGCAAAAAAAATTGCAAATACCATTTTAATAACTGGTTTCACTTTGCTGTTTGAAAATAAAATGTATTTTTCATTCTTTTTAGTCTTCCACCCTCCCTCTCTTGGGAGAGTGAAATACTAATGCTGTTTCTCGAAACGAGCAGTTTTTTAACTGTTTGATAGCCTGCAAAATGTAACTCCTGCAGAAACTGCTTAATAACAGATCTTTTGCAGTGGCATGTCTGATTTGTATGGAACATTGCAGTAATTGGCTTCCTTGGTACTGTCAGAGTGAACTTTAAATGAAAGTGACAGTAACTAGTCCAGATTTTCTTCGTTTTCTTCAGGGTAAAACTATTAGACAGTAAGTGACTTACTGGTTTTATTGCTTTCAATTAGCAACCCAATTTTATACTCTTTTAATTATCATTTAATTGGATTGCCCCTTTACACTCACAGCCTGGCAGCCAAACCAGCTGATTTAGTTTTTGGCACAACCGAGGGGGTGAAAATTTCTTCCATAAATCTTTCTTCAGAGAATATGTTACTGCCAGCATAGAAACTCTTCTCTAAAGTGGCAGATCTGCTCTAAGATCTCCTTTCTAGCCTCTAAATTTGTACCCCCTCATTTGTACCCAACTCTGAATCCATTTGAGTGGTTGTTACAACTGAGGGGGCTGAAGCCTCCACAGTAAAGCTTTAGTGTAAAGTGTGACCAAACAGGACATACAAACAGTTCCAAAATTAGATTCCAAAAGGTAATGTTGGTATATGTGTAAGTTGCTTAGGAAAGTAAGTTGTCCCTGTAACTGTTCCAAGAGATTGTCATGTCCTTGCATCTTCTTAGTGGAGGGAGAATTAGCTTTGTAAACTGACCTTTGAGAGTAAACTAGAGGAAAAGGCAGGGGTTGGGGATGTTTTTAGAACGGGACTAGAAGGGAGAGAGGAAGAGAAAGGGAAAGTCAATGGTTTAGGGCCTGAAGAAGTAGCACACTAAAAGACTTGCTGGGCTGGGAGAAGAGGCCCTTCCTGAGCCTTCAGCTACAGCACTCTTTTCTCCCTGGCAGAAACAGGATGTGGGAAAGCACCAGAAAAAAAAAAAAAAAAAAGAGGAGGAAACAGGAAGGACATGGTGCTCTCCCATTACTAGTCCTGGACTCAAGACGTGGATATTATAACTTTCTCTGGAGCTGATTGCATGTGTGGGTTTAAAAAAAACCTCCACCATCTGGTGGCTGGACTTTTTTTTTTTTTGTCAGCTTCTGGCTCCTCTGTGAACTGTTTTGGGAGTGGGAAGGGAGAGCTGTTTATATTGACATTAAGTCAGTTAGTAGAAGAATCTATTTTTTCGACCTCCTATAATCCCCAGGGCTAAATGTTTTCACCTCATAGTTCAGTTGCAGTTATTTCTAGCTGGCATTCACTCCGTAATTCAATTTAGGTGATGCTACTTGGCTCAAATTAGAGCAGACTAGTACAAAGAGCTTGGTGTATATAGAAACCGATCACCAACTCCACAGTTAAGGTAATTTAAGCAGAGTTGTATTTCCCCTCAGTTTTAAGGTATGGTTATCTGTCTTGAATTTACTTATGGTATTGTGATTTATACTGTCAGATCTTTATTTGTCAGATTTCTCAGCCACTGAAAATGCCAAGTAACAACCTTATTGTCATCACAAAAATACTGTAATATTCTCATTCGTCTATGTGGTTTCAGTTCCAGCTGTTTGCCAGTTATTTGAGTCTATTTTCCAAATAGCTTCCAGCTACACATTCTCTGGAGAGGAGAGATTTTATTCATATATGTATCTACTTATAGGTGAGGAATTTGAAACTGGAGCATGAGCAGGAGAAAAACAAGATCTTGTCAGAAGCATTAGAGACGCTTGCTACCGAGCACCATGAACTAGAGCAGTCTCTGGTTAAGGGATCCCCGCCTCTCAGCATCATCAGCGAAGAGCAGTTCTATGATGCTGTTTCAGGTAAGTTAATGATGTTGAGAATGTGCGTGTGGTGAATGCGTTGAGGGATGAGGGGGTGGGCACAGTCTCACTTGAAGTGAAATCTTTGCCTTTCTAATGTGGAACGAATTTTAGGAGAATGCTTCATGAACAGGCCTCTCAAAATTTGCCCCAGTTCAGCTGTAGAATTGTGTTGTTTCACTTTAGCATGACAGAGTTCAAGGGCAGTCATGAAAGGTCTGATTGCTTGGGTTGTTACACCCTTTTTTAAATAGCAAAACTTAAGGCTCCTATTTTAGGAGATGTAACTGTATCTGGTAGCCTTCTGACTTGCCTTCTTCATGGTGGTATACGTTTTTTCTTTTATTAAGATCAGTCCATAAAAGTCCCTAGCTTTGAGGGATAATAAAGTTGAGAAGGGCTTGTTCTGTTTAAATTTTGTATACCCTAAGCGTCACAGGTGGAAGAAAAGGATGAATCGAAATCCTGTGTGCATTTCCAAAATACCTTTTCCTTCTCTATTTGCTCTTCAGTTTACTATCTTTCCTATTTTTATGTGCAGAGCATGCAAATAGTGATTTTTTTTTTTGAAAACTCTGAACTGTATAAGATGATTACAATATGCATTTGTATAGAGAGGCTGTACATAGCGGAGCTCAATAATAGCTCTAACTGGGTGATCCTGCAGCACACAACTGTCTAAAACTATGAAGGATCTGGAGAAGCTTGAGGGTGAACATAGTTTAACTGTAGCAGAAAATTCAGTTGTGATGGCATACTTCATGAGCAAGTGTGGTGTGACTTTTTCTGCAGGCTGAAGTGTCTGTTGCTTCTGACAGATGAGCGGTGTTCCCAGACTCCTCGATAGGTGTGCTGCAGTGCACAATTTGAGCAGGGGATGAAAACAGGCCAAGTGGAGTCTCTGCTCAAGTGTAGCACTAGCGCAGCAACACAGCACGTTGGCAGCAGATTTTGCTGGTTGGCACAGTAACAAATTTAGCAAGCTTTCAAGGAGGATAAGAGATTGAGGAACACTAGAAACAGGTTCTTCAACCAGAACCAAAAAAACTATTCTACTGAAAGGCCACAGGCAGAGAGTAGTTGTTTATCTGGTGCTGCTGGAATGTTGTCTCTCCAGCAAGGCTTGCTTTGTGTATATGAGAGTATACTCAGCTTTAAAGAGCTGTTAGTCTATACATCTCAACTGGCTCGGTCTCTAAATCTTGAATGAATGTGTCCAAAGCCTTGTCTGTACTTGGGAGAGGTGGTATTTTTGTTGCTTGAAGCTGCAAACAAATCACATTGAGTGGGTCTGTATAACTGTGAAACTTGTTGAGCATATGTATCTGTGTATGTGTGTATATATGTAACATATATGTCAATTCTCTCTCCTTTGAGAGAAGTTACTTGGCATAATTAATCTTGATTGCAATTTAAATAATTTTCCAGGACAGACTCACTTCCTTGACTGTCTGTCAACTTCATCAGACTTCTATTAGATTCTCTTCTCTTTGTTCACAGTCATTGCTTTGCAGTGATTATAGTTCTCTCTGTCTCTGAAGGCATGTGTTTGGGAGAAGGGCACTCTAGGTTTTTGGGGGCTAGAGAAGGGAAAATGTGATGTTTTTCTGGATGCATGTTATGACTTTCACCGTAAGCACAAAAGGAAGTAGTTTTCTGGCGGGTTTTTGGTTTTGGTGGGTTTGTTTGGGGTTTTTTTTTTTGGGGGGGAGGAGAGGGATTGCTAATCACTGGGATCCTGGTAATAACTTTCTAACACTCTTGCTTCTGCAATGTCTGTGGATTCTCAACTATAGAAGGTTCCTCATCTCTGTATAACAAGAATACAGTGAGAGCAGAGGAGTCGGGGATATATGACACTGGCTCAGAGTCTGGGAATGTGGGTCATCTTTCTTGGGCTAATGAGACAGGAGACATGATAAATATTTTTGTAACACAGAGTAGTGACTAGGCCCAGTTGTCAGAGGCTAAAAATTTATACCTCCAGAAATTGAAACTGCTAGGACTTTGTCATCAAAGCTTTTGCTAAACCTGATTTACAATCTCATAATATTTTAGTAAGTTAAATTACTTGATTTTTGATAAATAGACATAGTCATGAATTATCTTACTAGGCTGTATAGGAGATTGAGCAAACAGTGATGTATTTTTAACAGGATGGTGTTGCAAGTTATAATGCCTGTCAGTGGAAAAACACCACTATTTTGAGAGCAGTTTTTCTGTTAGGATACCATCTTTTTCTAGTTACAGTTCTTTGAATTTTTAAATGTCCACCGTAGGAGTGAGTTTAGATGTGAGAGTATTGCATAACTAGGCTTGCACTTTGAGCTGAAGAATCCTCGGCTTCCACTTGGCAGGTTGAGAGAAGCTACTGCCGCATTTTTGGTTTGTTTTTTAAAAGAACGTTGTCTGCGTGTTAGACACTTCTGGTTGTTTACTCACAACAAAAGTTTTGCTAGCTGTGACAGTTCAGGGCAATGCAGGACTGTGATTTTAGAACAAGAGGTGTATTAGAAAGGATATGTTCACAGCAGCAGCTACTTGTCCCCACTTACCATGCTCTGATTCACATTGTAGAGCAATCTGATTGCATGAACCAGATTCCTGAATGAAGCTGAATCAGAAGATAGTCTGGTTGCTATTGGACACTTAGTCTGTGGTAGGAGAGTAGAGCTGATCTGAAGAGAACACCGCCAGAAATGTATCTGGTTCAAGTCCTTGGCACCATCTGTTTGGCTTGCAGATCTGCTCCAGCTGAGCCCTGCTACCTGCTGCTGTTGGCACAGGCTAAATTGGTCACTGGTCAGTCTCTGTTGTGTAGTTCTGGTTGTAGAAATTGTGGGCACTATTACAGAAATATCCTCTTTTCCAAAACTGGGGCAAGAAAAGTGCTTGTAATGTGGTAAGATTGCTTACTGAACTAGTAGTTTATTTGCTGAAGTCTCACCTTTAAGTGATATGCTGTTATCAATGCATTCTTACTGTTGTGATAACTCCTAAATCCCTGTCATGGGAGAGCAGTGGACACTCAACATGGAAGGAAGAACCTGCAGGAAATGGGAGTTCACTTTGTGCTGCCAAAGCATGATATCCAGTGTTAAGAACAGCAGAGTTAAGGGTGTTATTAATCTGAACTCAGATGGCAATGGGTCAGTTAACAGTGCTTCCCGGTGCACTGATGCTTTCATCATGGGAGTGGTGGAAATGTGTAATTAAACTCGATAGCACAGAGTGCTGGCACGCTCGGTTTCAGGATTGAATGCTTCACATGTGTCAAACTCTTCTGTGTTTAAAGTGGGGGGGGGCAGTACTGGGGAAGGGAAGAAGCACTAAATAAGTAGCAAAATTTAATAAGACCAATGGCATCTCCTGGAGAGCTGGAGAAGTTATTAGCTTTGATTAAGTATACAGACCTCAGGAAGCATATGAAAATGAGCTACAAATGCAGACTCTGTCCACAATGCTGAGAAATGGCTGAGCAAGTCAAGAATTAAAGGGTGAATGTACTCATTTTGTTTCTTGCAGATAAGATTCCCTGATTACATACAAGTTGCACAAACAATTTAGGAAATGCTTGGAATTATCCTGATTTTTCTCTTTAATAGGTTTTACCTGAGAGGGGTAGGTTTTCTGCAAACACAGCTTTTGTGTGTGCTGAGGGAAGTATTCATGGTTTTACATAGATGTGATCTTACTTTAGATGCAGTTATTTAGGTACAGGAATGTTTAGATTATGTGAAAGCTAGCCTGTCATAGTACAGTTTCAACTGTTATGTACCACTAACGGGTGTTCTGTTTATAAATAATGCTCCTAAATGGTACAACTAGTAGTAGACTAGTTCTGTGCTTTTGCTCACTTCTCAATTTGTCTCCAGTTATCAACTCACTTCAAAGTAAAAATTTTACAAAAAGCATAGAAACTTACTGCCCTTTCTTTCCATGTTTAGGGTAGTTTGACAAGTGGCGCTTTTTTTTAACAAGTACCAAAAATGCTCCACAACCTTTGTGAGAACACTGCTGGCTGTGGACGTCTTGCTTTGAATATAGTTAACAGAATATATTCAAGTATCTCAGAGAGGAGTGGGAAACACCTTGTCAGAATTCAAATCCAACCTTGCTAGTGGTTGAACACTACACTTCTCAGGTGTATTTACTAATCAAATACATTGGCCAAACTTTTCTATCTAGAACTGAAGACTTACCTGGTAAGTTGTTGCAGTAGGAAATGAACTTCCCTTGAGTTAAGTTTCTCTCATTGCTTCTGCTCTTTCCCCTTGCTTTCCCACTCTTGCAAAATGTAGCTGGTGTTTCTACTGTTACCCTGACACTTCAGGTTTCATGAGCTGAAGTGCTTCCTAGTCAGTCTGGTCTTGTCTTAAAAATCACTTAAAAATTTTTGGCTTCTGAACAGGGACTCTTATTCCTTCTCCCCGCTTCTCAGCCCACACCTCCTTAAGTTCAATAGGGAAAAAAAAAATCTTCATTTTCTCCTAGTCATCTGTTTGACAGCTGCTCTGTAGCAACTTGTGAATATAAATCTTTTTTTGCAGTGATGGGGGAGTATGCAAATCTTAATTCAGAAAAGAGTTAGCTGCAAGTACACTGGGAAAAGCTCATTTTGAGTTGCCTGTCGATCTGTGCTCATGATACAATACTGGGCTTGTTCACTCTCACACATAAACTCCCAAGGCTTGTTAAACTTGTTGGGTCAAAGGAGGTAGCTGAGGTTTAGGGATTGGAGGTTGGTGTCTTTGGCAGGAGCTGTTGTAGACAGGCTTTCTCAACTAGAGTCATTTCCCAGAAAAATGAGAGAGGTGTCTCTAGAGAGCAATTTCTTACAGCAGTGTCTGACTTTGTTCTTCCACTGTTTATTGTATAGCATGCTCATGTTTTAAGGCATGTCCCCTGGAGAAGGCTGGCTGGTCAGTGTCTACAGCTTCTGGAGAGGTTTGCAGGTGTGGAGTTCAGTCCAGCATAATTGTCTCTTGGCACTGTAAGGCCAGCATTAGGAGAAGTGATGTGTAGTGTTTAAAAACCCTTGTTATACTGAGAACCATATCAGAGTGTGGTCAGCTCTTCCAGTGAAGCTTATTTATCCTTCCCTTTCCACCTCAGGAGTCCCAGGTCTGTTACTGAAACTCAGATTGAGGGAATTGTGTGTTGCGACTCTTGCTGGAAATAAGACAATCCCAGACAGTACAGGAGAAAGCAGCTTTACAGGCAGCAGACTCTTTGCTTTATGTTACAGGGTTTCTTCAAGCTTTTCTTGTCATGGTAACTGTTGGCATAGTTGAGCAGCTCTTTTCAATAGAGAGGTGAAATACTTACCTTGAATGGGCTTATAGTTCATCATGCAGTCAGGATGCTGAGGCCCAAGTTGTGTTACTCTGCTGGAGTGTCTGTGATATTTGGATACCCAACAGTGTTTTCCTGACTACCTGGGCTTATGAGGAATCTGGAGGAATCTGTGTTTTATGTAACAGACTTGTCCACAAGGAAAAATGCTTCTCCTTATCCTACTTGTTATATACAGTACCCACCAAACTGATGCTTTGATATGTTATATCATAATTTGGCACAGAAGTAGACTGACAAATTTGGGGAAACTTGTCAGAAGATTCTCTGGAGTGCCAGTCCACTTTTAACATATACTCAGCACCAGCTGGCAGTTCTTTTCATTCCCTAGCAACTGGCTTAATTTCAGTACTGTCTTGATGAGGATAGGGATGGATGTTTTTTAATGAAAGCAAAGATCTCCCTTATGCTCCCAGATCCCAGTCTTTCTAGAGAGGATGGAGACATTGTGGCATAGCCCATCCATTCATCAGGACTCTGTCCTGTTCTTGACCCTTCTGTAATATGGATGTAGTAGAAAGTCCTCTTGTCACTATCCCATTCACCAAAGCAATATATAATTGACATGTTCTAGAGAAGCTATTGGCATAATTTTTTAAAGAGAAAACAAAAAAGCACCTGGCAGTGGACAGCTGTGACTGAGATATTCTTTGGATGGACTATTACTTCAGAAGGTTTTGATTACTAGTTTTGAATTAAAATCAGTGTGTGAAAGAATGACTAATCTTGCAATTATTTCTCTGGGTATTTGCAGCCAAGAGCAGAAGCATATGCTGAAGGAAGTACATGGCAAGAATGGTGTCTACTACAGTTCGGGTTTGCTTTTTTCAGAAGCAGTGAGGCTTGCGTTAAGCTGTTTACCATTCTGCGTTGTACCTGATTTCTGTTAAAATATTTCCCAATATTTCTTTTGTCTTGGAATGTTCCCTTGCTTCTTGGAACTTGCAATTGGATGATCTTTTGGCAATCTTGTCTAGTTTGAAAGAAAAAGTGAAACAAAAATACAGCCTGTTGCCTGAAAAAATTTACTTTGTGATTTGGGGCAAGACTGTGTCTTCTCCAGAACTGATCAAGCACTACCTGACCAAAACACTGGTTGGAAATAAGATGGAGTTGATGTTGTGTTTAGTCATAGGTGTGATGTGGATTGTACTATTAACCTGCCTTCCAGAGTACAAAGTTTGTCTTATTGATCGGTGAGCTTATCATTTAGACTTTGCTGGGACTTGCGTGGCTAATGTAATCCACTGCATACAATACCACCTTCTGTTCTTATTGGTTTGGTAGGTTGGGAAGTAAAGGTTGCTGAGCAGCACTGAGTGTCTTAAGAATTTAGTCCGAACTGAAATCTTGTGTAGGAGGAGTCAATACTTGACTTTCGAGGTAACTGGTGTTTAGTTAGGTAAGATACTGGCATCTACATGATGCCGACACTTGTCCTAAGCAGGTTATAGTAGATTCAGTTTAAGAAAAATGCCAGATTTTGTCTCTGCTTGGAGGGGTTTTAATCTACTGTATTTGTATTTACCTCGCAGTCTCTTTATTCTGTATCCAGACAGAGAGCTGCAGCGGTTTGTGGCAGTATGACTTACTTACCAAATGGATGCTGTCATCAGGACACAGTAGCCTACTTAGGTTTCAGTTTTGTACAAAGAGGGAAGATCTGTTGGGGACTGAAGTCTAGCACAGGCTGTAGATTCATTAACATGCACCTGCTCTTTTGCAGATTCAGAGTCTGAAAAATCATTAAGTGGGTTTGAAACAACAGCAGCCTTCTCATTAGAGGACAACATGGATTCAAAAGATACAATAACTTCAAGCATGTCTGAAGAAAAGGTTTGCAGCAGTGGGGAGTCGCTGTCTAACGGAATCAAGAAACACAGGTAGGATGTTGCCTGTTCTTAAGGTATTATAATATGAATTAATGGTGAGCAAAAGACCACAGGAATCTCTGAAAAGCTAACCATGAAAACTTTTAAAACTTTCTTAGGGGTAACTGACAAGAAGTTGGTTGTGCTAGGATTTTATTAAAAAAAAAATTCCGAAGCTAGTGTGGTCTTTTGCATCTTGCTTTTTGGTGATCAAATCTGAATAAGTAAAAATAAAATATAATGTGCTATGTAAAAATGGACACACTTGTTTTTCAATAGATCTTATTGAAATCTATGTGAATTTTAATTCCTTCATGTATCTTTAATGACCTATGCCTCCTATTGCCTCTTTAATTTCCAGTCATTTGATCCCTCTATTTGTATCAGGAATGAAAGAAAAATATTGCTAGCCTTGCATCAGAAACTGAAATGTGAACAAAGGGAGTCTTATTCTAAAAGTCTCATCTATGTTTTATGTGCTTATTTTATGTTGTCAAATGATCCATTTTTGTTTGTTTCCTTGCCCATAAAGGAGGACAATAGGTCTGGAGATAATGAGATGTAATAGACACTACTATTCTCAAGTTTCAGTGACGGGGCAATACAATGTTTGTGCTACAGATCAAGCTAGACTTCAGTGTGTTCTGAAAAAGGCTGCTTTGGAAGTGTTTTGAATGTGCAGAATGATGATGGGGACACCAGATTTCTGTAGAAACAGGAAATTCATATGTAATTTTCCAGAAGCAAACAAGACCTGCTTTAATTACTTATCTTCAACAGTTAATTTGTGGTGAAGTATGTGGTAATGACAGAGACCTGATGTTTCAAAGTGCAACCTCTGTACGTCCCACCCATAGTAGGTAAAGACTGGGCAAATGAGGGCTTGGGTGGACTAATGGGGTGGTTTGGGGAGGGAACATAAAGCAGCTGACTAAGGGTGTTGCTCTGTGCTCTTGTGGTGTTAGCAGGGCTGGTATTTATGGCCTTGGCTAAGTGCCATTCCTAATTAGAGCAGCTAGAAGTTCAGGGGTGGGGGGCAAGCACTAGGTGAAGGTGGACATCTAAATTGCATTCATTGCCTGGGAAACAATGAGGAGAGAGGAGGCAATTCATGATCAACATGGAAGTGATGATGCATGGAGGGTGTTGGTCTCTTCTCTCAAGTAGCAAGTGATAGGATGAGAAGAAATGGCCTCGAGTTGTGCCAGGGAAGGTTCAGATCGGATATTAGGAAAAAATTCTTCACAGAAAGGGTTGTGAAACACTGAAACAGGTGGAGTCACCATCCCTGGAGGTGTTTAAAAGACCTATAGATGAGGTCCTTAGGGACATGGTTTAGTGCCAGAGTTAGGTTATGGTTGGACTTGATGATCTTAAAGGTGTCTTCAACTAAAATGATTCTATGTTGACATGTGTTGTCTTGAAGAGTTTTAACATGGATTCATCTTCTGTTTACTATAAAAAAGAAATAACTTGGCAAGTTTCTGTAATGCTGCACGATGTTGTCAGAACTGTAGAGAGCAGGTGTCTGGGGGAGCATTTAAGATCAGCTGGTTTTATAAGGAGGAATGAAGAGTAATAAACAACGACCTCTGCATAAGTTATTTCTGAGTTGTGTGTCTTTTAGTAGTAAAGAGAGTATAGGATGTTGGAATAAAATTAGTGCATAAGTTGGCTGGCTAATAATTTACTGCTAAAGAAAAGCAGAAACACCTGTTTTGCATATAAATAAGAATGTATGGTCATATTTGATGTGACTAAATGGCTATAGAGCATGTTCTAGTTTGAGCTGTAATGTCAAGCTTTTTTACGTGGCACCTTGGTGACACATTGGGATTTGTCCACAAATATGTTGATGCAAACCGTTTCTCTCCAGAGCTCAGCCAGTTTAAATTTTACCTCCACGAGAACCTTCTCAGGGGATGTGAGTTGTGTAGCTCTTAGTAGCGGCGATGTTTGGCCTGGTACTGGATCTGTTTGCCATGTCTGACTGCAGTTCTGACTTAGAACTGTGTTACCCACCTGGAGCTACTGGCTCCAGTTGCTGCAAGTTTAGGGGCTCCTTAGAGGGCACGTGGCCAAATATGCATTGTTTCTGGTGCCACCTGTGTACTTTTCAGAGCACAAACCTGAACTTCTTGATGCTGTGCAAAGCGAGGTGGTCATATTTTTATCTAGAAAACCTGAGTTCTAACCTGCCTCTTATGTGGGTAGTGAGGATTTTGCACAGGGAGGTGAAGGTTGATTTTTGATGGGAGGTGTGTGTGGGTTTTTTTTTTGGAGATGTAGGAATAAATCTGTTGGTTCTGAGCAATTAAAAGTATTAAGATGTGCATGTATAGGTAGGTGAAGCCAGTGCACCTATAATCTGCTGTCTTGTTCTGATTTTTTTTTTTAAATGTAGTTTGCATCCTACTGGCTGTTCATAGAGCGTTCTAAGGAATGTGAGTGATGTGACTTCTTGTAGTTTAGGTTGATTTGGGAATGGACTTAATTTTTGAAAACTTTTTCAAAGATTGGAGAGACAGGAGTATAGTATATTAAATCTGGAAGCATTCAAATAACTTCTTTCTAAGAGGGAAACTTCTAATTTGAGCCAAACTTAGGGGAAAAAAAAAGGAAACAACCCTTGCCCTCTCCCTTCTGCCCAACCCTTGCATAAAAATGTTCTGTATTACCTGCCAACATGTAACAACCATTTATCACAGCTGTTTCCCTCTTATTGCTGAGTTATTGTAGTTAGATTTCCCTTTGGTCCCCACACTGGAGGACTTTCAGAAGGCAAACATGCTTGTGTTTGGCTTTTTGGAAGCCAGGAGGTTATTTGTTCAGGGTTTACATGAAGACCAAGCTAAACTTCCCTCAAGATTCCTGTAGTAGCCGATCTACTATAGATAATGCTTTGAACACGTGGTTTTAAGTGAATGATATTAAATGCATCTTATCTGTTCTACTGCACAGAAATTCCAGCAGATGTTTTTGTCACTTAAAGCCAAAATTAACTTCCTGAGTTGTTTCTAAAATTGACATCTGGAAGGAAATTTTTGCATTCACAAGCCTTTCCCTTAATCACAGGGAGTGTGTCAAGGTTAGTAGGCCTTGCGTCTTGGCTGCCTGTCATTTTTCCACATGTCCTTACTTGTCCCTGGGTTCTTCCCTGGTGGCTTAAAACTGCTTTGTTTCTTCAGTATATGTGTTACATGGAGAAAAGAACCAACTGCCATATGAGGTTGGTCTGATATATGTAAGAAATATGGATGAATGGCTGAAACTGAATGCCAGCTTTCAAGTAATTAAACAAATTGAATGGAAGGACAGGTTAACTTCAGTGAAAATGTAAGTTTTAATATGTAAGGAAAGCAATCCCTGTGTATACTTTGGCAAAGTAGAGACACATATTTTACATGCAGAAGGGCTTGCTTAAACACAAATACCTGCTCTGCTGGCTGCCTTCATCAAAGAATACAAGGAAAAAATAAGTAAACACTGCAAATGAGTACTTGGTGGACACTGTCCTCTTCTGGGCGTTTGCATCAAAACATCTACAGGAGTATTTTATACTTCATATATTCAAGACAATCTGTTTCACAAAATATTTTTGTATCTGCAGAAAATCAGAATAGGGAGTGAGTGATATCATGTTTGTCAATTAAAATAAATCCTCCACCCACTCATCCCCTGCATGGGAGCTGAGTAAAACAAGTCAGTATGAGGCTGTTAGGTACTTGCTAGCAAAACATATTGATAGTTTGCTACTGTGAGGAGTTCAGGCATATGACTAGGTTTTTGCTTCAATGGGCTTTTTGTATTTTAAGGAGCATTTTTTTGCTTTCGTTCTTTCAGAAAACAGAAGCATCAGCCCTGGTAAAGGTGTTTCAGTAGCAGTTAAGTATGGAAGTTAACACAGCAAGCAGGGCTATTGAAACTAACACCTTAGCCAAAATAGATTGCTTTTTTATTTTTTCCTCTTGGCAATGTTTATCAGAAAAGTGGAGTGGAGGAGGCAGGTACAGTCTGTTCACACTCTAAAAAAAGATATCACTTTAGCTGCTTTGAGGGGAGACAAGACCACCTTGGTTAGGAGGGCAGCACAATCATTTAGACAGAATCAACTAAAATTTGAAACTCAAATAGCTGATGCAGTTGAGTGAACTGTAGGTAAGTTTCATCCATTGAGAGTTTTTTCTCATTGGTAGTAGCTTCATGATCCAAACACAAATTTTAATGTTGCTGTGAACAAAGGGCTTTGACCTATGTTTGTGCCCTTCTATGGGTAAATTGGATTAGAAGTTGAGCTTGTCAGTAGCAGCAAGAAAACTGAAAAAAATCTGTGCCAGATTTCTGATAAACCTGAGAAATACAGGCTGTGTTACACAACCTGAATATTGGTCTTGAAAGTATGTTTGGGGCTTGCTTCAGAATATGCCAGGCTGCTGTTTTCTGTTCTTTAGTGATGCTGCTTTTTCTGTTGTTCCTGAGGGCTGATTTTAATATAGGCAATAAATGTCATGGCCCTTCGTTGTCCGTATACAGGTGACTAGCAAAAAAGAACCCCACTGTTTAATCCTCAGATCTGTTCAGACGTAGTGAACATACCTATGTACCTACTCAGAACTTATTTTTTGTCACAGAGACACAAGTAAATATCTTAACAGTGCCATTGTGAAAACACTGTTCTGATAACTGATGTAGAAATTCACTTCCACTGCTCTTACGCAAAATGAAGGGAATGGTTCATGTTCTGGTTTTGGAGAAATTAAGGTTTCTGTGCAGGCAAAACTGTTCAGGTTCTTCAAAGTAGCACTGTCGTTCCCCCTTGGTTTTTAATTTAAAAATCAGATAACTGCTACCTTCAAAAAAAGAGTATGTGGGTTTCTTAGTCATGGTTAGTAATAGAAAAGTTTTCTTTCTTCTGCTTCCTTTGCTGTTCTTTTCCACAGAACAAGCTTGCCATCTCCGATGTTTTCCAGAAATGACTTCAGTATATGGAGTATCTTAAGAAAATGCATTGGAATGGTAGGTAATCAGAAAGCTATGATAAAACATGAGGCGATCGTTTAACTCAATGCGCAAATGAAAATTTGTTGGGGAGAGGGGTGTTTTGGTTTAATTTGCAGCTTGTGCTTTATCTCCTTTCACAACTCGAGAAGGTAAGACTTGATCAGAGCAATACTCCTTCAGTAAAAGCATTTTCTCCTGATTTTAACCCTTAAAGTACTTCATGGTAGCAAAATTTTTTTACTTTGTGAAAAAAACCCAAATAACTACTTTTAATTGTGCTCTTCTCCCTTCCCCTTAGTATCTCAGTCTTCCCTGCCATGGTGTTACTGGTGGGACAGTGGCCACATCAGAGGTTTGCTGGTTGGCAGATAATCTGCTTCCAGCTGCGGGTGAATTGAGAGGAGTTTTTCTCTCCATTAGATCCTGCAGTAGGCTGAAAGTACTGACAGCTGCTAAACCTCTGTCAGCCTGGAACAGTAGAATATAGAAGGGAATGTGTGTGTTTAGTCACTGTTCCTTTCTCCTTCTCCCCTTGCTGTTGTTAGAAACAGCACCAAGCAATGAGAAGTGGAAATGCCGGGGAATGTCCCTTGTATCAGCAGCTCCAAGTCTCCTGAGGCTTCTCATAGTGGCTTTAGTGGAAAAGTTTTAGAACCTTGAAATACAGAGAGCAGATTTGAAAGCCTGTCTTGATAAGGTGCATGCAGGGAAAAAAAAAATCCATAAAGGTCTTAATTCTGCTTTGCAGAAATTGCTGCACAGAAGTTGCAGGTTGGGGGGTGGAGCGGTGGAACATGGAGCGGTTGTACCGAGGTGTCTGTCAGAGCTGTTAGTGCCAGATGCTGATGTTATGGTTAAAAATGATGCTGTTCACTGCACACGTTGCCAGTGGTCATATTATATGTGCTTTTAATTTGCTACTGCAGGCAGTTTAAAACGTTGCTTTGTTATGCATTCAGAGGGCACGCTTTATAAAAATGGGAAAGAGAATAAGTAGCATCAAAACTGTAGGACTACTTATAAATTTTTATTCCTGTTACAAAAATTCCTTTTTTCTTCAAGATACAGAATCCTTGTTTTTACTCCTGTGCCGCTGTTTCCCTGTCCTTTCTCATCCTCCTCCCCCCACCTGCCTACCTGCCTCCAAAAACGATAATGTTTAAGTAATTAGATGGCCTATATCTATTTTAAGAGTAATAAATAAGTGTTTAAAAGGGTCCTTAATACTTCATTGTTTCATCTCACCATCTTAATGCATTTGTTGATAAGAAGTTTGTTTGCTTGATGTTTGGTTTTCTTTTTGTTTTAAAAGTATCCTTAACATCATGACAGATGGGCTTATCAAGCTCATCAGGGATGTACAGGGTTTTTTGCTTTAAGAGCCAGGTCAAGCACATTGCATTAACACTAAGAGCATCATTTATTTTTGTAATAAGCCAATTACACTTGGGTTTACTGCAGGTCAGTGCATCTAATCATTTGGTTTGTAACACTAATTTCATTTGTACATCAGGAGCTGTCGAAGATCACAATGCCAGTTATATTCAATGAGCCACTGAGCTTTCTACAGCGACTTACAGAGTATATGGAGCATACATACCTCATCCACAAAGCCAGCTCGCTTTCCAGCACAACTGAGCGAATGCAGGTACTTTGGGGTAATTTGTGCTACTTCTTAATGAATGCATTGGGACTTTTTTCTTCATAGTCTCATTATAGGAAGAGCTCCTGTAATTTGCTGGGTGTCAGATTCTCTTATTCACTAACCAATTTTGCTTACCTAGGGAAATGTTTTTCTTTTCCTAAGGTGTACCTTTTTGCCTTTTGATGAAAACTATTTATTCCCCTGCCTTGCAAACAGAACTTTGCTGAACTATTTCTGAAGAATCAATCTGTAATACCATGACTGCTGTTGATACTTGATAAAGACCAAAACCCAGGAGATTAACTGCGTAGTTTTACTCTTTTGAATAGTGTGTTGCTGCATTTGCTGTGTCCGCTGTAGCCTCGCAGTGGGAACGTACAGGGAAGCCGTTCAATCCATTGCTTGGAGAGACATATGAATTGATCAGGTAATGAACAGAAGCTGCACTAAAGACTGGAGAGTGGCGTTTGGTGTAACTCATGTTTCAGTAGACTTACCATGGCTTACAGACTGCTCTTTCGCTTGTAAGATTCCACCCATTCTCCTAGCAGCTGCTGGAGGTGCTTGCAATGTGTGTTGGTGTTCAGCAATGCACCTTCCAGTGCAAGGAAACAACTTTTCAACTCGGAGCAGGCAAATGAAATTTGCCAGGTTTAAAAGCAGGTTTTATTTACAAAAATTACTTTTTTTTTCTGAAATCTTCTGAATGAAAAGATGCATGGTACATAAAGGAAGTGTTAGAATTGTAATATTTGTTGTGAGTGTCCAGAATATGAATAGGCAATGTTAGTCTCTTAGTGGGCAGCTGCACTTAGAGTGAATTTGTCTCTTAGTTGAAGTTTTGGCCTGTGTTCATGCAAAAGTTTAAATAAGAGGTGACTCTCAAAAGTAAACATATCATCTGGTCAGATTTGGTGGTTCTAGTTACCTTTTTACATTATGTCCTCAGTTATTTGGAATGAGAGTGTTCTGTGTGTTAGTTGATCTGTCCTTTTGTATTATCCTAGGGTTTAACCACTTCTTGCACTGAGTACAGCAACTGTGCATGGGTCCAACTACCTGTTTCACCTTGGGGAAAAGAACTGCAACTTTATACTTGATACATAGATGCATGCTTTTGGTAATCTTTATTTTGCAGAGATGATCTTGGATTTAGACTTCTCTCGGAGCAAGTTAGTCATCATCCACCAATCAGTGCTTTCCATGCTGAAGGTTTAAATAATGATTTTGTGTTTCATGGATCAATTTATCCTAAACTCAAATTCTGGGGCAAGAGCGTGGAAGCAGAACCAAAAGGCACAATGACTTTGGAGCTTCTTGAGTAAGTTGATAAGTAATAACTGCATAGGCACAATGGCCGCATCCATAATGATTAGTGTGTATTAGAGTCTCGTGGCTTAGGAATGGATGTGTTGAACACCCACATCCTAATGTTTGGTAGCAGATCACTTTGTGGGGAAGAGGGGGTGAGAAGATGAAATGCAACTGCCATCATTTCTTCTAATATACTGCATACCAATAGGAGCAGTAGGTGGGGCCTGTGTCTGTATGTTCTGCAGATGCCTGGAGGTCAGTCCTACTAAGACTAGCACACTTGAGCCCTGTTGCCCTTCCTCATGTCATACAGTGCTAACAGTGACTGCACTGAGGTAGCTATTTTAAGGAATTTATAAAATCAGTAGCAATAGGTTAATAAACTCCTTGGGTCTCCTGACTTATTGCCATGTCCATTTCAAGGCTTGGTGCAATTCACAGATGGTGGTTTGTTGCAGGAGTGGCATCCAGTACAAAGATACAGTATTTTAATTTTTATTCCCCTTTAGACACAATGAAGCCTACACATGGACAAATCCTACGTGCTGTGTGCATAACATTATTGTGGGCAAACTTTGGATTGAGCAGTATGGAAACGTGGAAATAACTAACCATAAGTAAGTTAAGAGTGAGTGCTTTCACTTGTTGCAAGTTTGAAGTGGAAAAGCTTTTGCAAGTAATTAGTGCCCTCTTGTTCTGCCTTTAGAACTGGTGAGAAGTGTGTACTGAGCTTCAAGCCCTGTGGCCTCTTTGGGAAGGAGTTGCACAAAGTTGAAGGCTACATTCAGGACAAAAGGTAGCAGCTTCATTCCTCATAGGAGCCAAATGGCTACTCTGCGTTTCTGGTGGAAGCTGTAGAACTGAATGCTTTTAACCTCGTCTGTCAAGGGCATGAAGCCGTGACAGCAAGGTTATGAATTGTGCAGCATCAATAATGGGGTTTTAAGAGTTGCTCTCCAAAGTTCTTCTTTCAAATGTTTTTGCCTGAAATGATGAAATAAATCTCTTAGCTCCTTTGTAAACTTAGTCCTTTCTTTGACAGTAAAAAGAAACTTTGTGCGCTGTATGGGAAGTGGACTGAGTGTTTGTACAGTGTTGACCCAGCTGTATTTGAAGCTCACAAAAAAAATGACAAGAAAAATGCAGAAGAGAAGAAAAGCGGTAAACAGGTATTAATCACATAGAGTTGTCTTGTGCCCTTGACTACGAACTGAATTGTATTAAACACTACAAAGTCATCTGAGTATTTTAGTCAGTTTGTGTAGTTAGGTTTCCCAGCTCCTGTGGTTACCTAATGTTTAATATTGTAGAGCTGTCCTCAAGTTTTTTGTCAGTTTTCAAGGCTATAAAGAGAAGCGGAAGGACTCTTAATTCTGTATTTATCACTTTCTGTATATATAGTTTAATAACCTGCTAGGGTGTACTTGCCAAGCTAGAATTCTTTAATGCATTTGCATAAATTCTATACTACTTAGAGCTTGGAAACAACAGAAGCATTAATAGAAATTGCTTGGATGCTAAATTTTAAGCCTTTTTGACATCGTTAGCACATTCATCCTCCCCTGTCATTATCCTGAAGTCCAAGAGAAATGCTTAATGTATATTACTAGAGGCTACATACATGCTATCTATTTTAATGCCAAATGTTTGCTGTTTGTCCACAATTTCAAAAGCATAAGACAGCTAAATACTTTAGTGTCATTTAAGAGCAGTAAGACTTCTCAATTATTCTCTCTTTCCTAGTAGGATACAAAACTGGATGAGTACCAGCATTAAGGGATACAATCCTTTCTCTCTCAAGGATTTGTATTCAAACTTGCCAAAACTTGGAGTGATCTAAACACTGGCTGGTTTATTACCTGCCCCTTCCTCCCAAGTCACATGGAGGAAATAGCATATCCATTAGTTGGACCACGATTCTGATCATATATGATAACATTTATATTCTAATAGAAGGATTTGGACTCATGGAGGCAGGATAAGAGTAGTTTCTCATCTTGATAGAAGACCATATTTTCCAGCTTTTACAAGGAATTTTTGTATTGCTTTCTGTTAAACTTTCACAACCATAGAAACATTTGCTTCCACAATTGCCTTTTTTTTTTCTTCTGAAAAAAACCTTATTCTTAATTCTTCCAGATTTCTGGTCAGCAGTATGCTTTTTGTTCGAAGTAAGTGGTGATGGTGACAACATACAGCTTGATGAAGATCAATCACTGACATAGTGGCTTAAAATAGGAATTGTTCTCCTTTGGTGACTGAAGCCAGATTTTTTGTTGGATTGGGTGTTTCTAGTTTTTACATTTAAGAAAAAAAGAGACAGAAGTCTGAAAGCAGTTGTTCCTGTACAGATTCAGGTTGTTGCTGTGTCTCGGCTTACTCCAGTGCTTCTCATCAGGAGAGCACTAAAGCACTGGGGATTACTACTGATCTTCAGGTCTGATGCTGTGAGCTCTAGGGAGAAATAACAGAGAAAAACACACCCTGTGTCTTTGTTCAGCTACCCCTTTGCATTTTCCAGCAATGCTTAAGATGATCCTTGCTTTTCACTTCAAAATGAAGCATACTATTGCAGAAGGCTCAAGCTGCAATGTTGCCCTGACTCTAGAAAAGCCTGCTTTTTCTACTTATTCAACAGAACTGTTTCTGTGTAGAAAACAAAGCTTTGTAATGCACACTATGAATCAGGTGGTCTTTGTGGAATATGTGTTCCCACTGCCCCCTTGTGTTTGAGGAGTTGATATTTTTTTATGGTTTTTGAGCATCTAGGTGAGCCAAGTCTCATGTATAATGTCTGCATGTGGTTCGTCCTTTCATGCTAGTGAAGGATTCATTCAGACAGGAAAGTATATGGCCTTTCAGATTTCTCCTAATTAGAATTTTCAGATTTATTTAGTTGTTTTCCATGTATTCCTTCGTGCTGTGTTGCTGCTAATGAAGAATAACTTCTGTCTTCCTTTAGGGGACCTGCCCGGATGCGAGTCCTTTTGCAAATAGCCTCACTTTTTTTCCCTGAATGTCTTTGATTTTTTTTTTTTTTAATAGGGATAAAACTTAAGGAAAAATAATTTTGCAGGGAGCAAGACAAGCTTTCATGTGTGCAAAAGTGGTATTTTACCAACATTGGAAGAGTGATAGTAGGCCTGGGGTTAGATCAGGATGATTCTGCTCTGAACAAACTAGAGCCTTAACATAAAGCATTTTGTGCAGAATTTTCAGTGCAAATGTGTGGAAGAGCAGAATGTGAGGCAACAGCAACTGCCCTTACATGTGCCTCGGTTACAGACACCAAAGCTCTTGCTTTGGCAAAGACTGTTACTGCCCTCGTTGCAACATACCGAGAGGCTGAGTAGCACCAAGTGTAAAATATGGATCGCTGTGGCAAAAGCACATGAAAATCTTTTTTTTTTTTTACCTTGTTCTTTGTAATTCTTATGGTATTTTAAAGGTTGTGTATTGTTGGCACAAATTGCAGTGTGTATTGTAGCCTTTCTATAAAAGTTGGTTTGGACTTCAACATTCTGGTATTGAAGTGTCTTTGTTTTGATGTAAGGAAATCTTTCTGATTTCTTCTGCTTCAAATTCCTGTTTTCTGAAAGATTGATCAGTGACCCTTACAAGAAAGAATGGTGAGTTGCCAGCAGCCTTCAGATGTAGTCAGCTAAAAGTCTTCATCTTTCTGATAGCTGAGGGACTGAACCTGGTCTCCAGGTTGTTCTGGTTACTTTGTAACTTCTATATTATTGAAAGCACTGTACCCAAGTACTTCACAGTGAAACAAAATCCTTAATACTTCCTGATTTTCTTGGAGATGTAACATATGAATCATGTCAGAGGACAACTGAGTCCGGTTTGGGTGTTGGATTATTTTTTTTTCAGAGAAAAACATCAGTCTGTATTATCTGACGCAACCATCAGAGACCAAAGCTTATTAGCAGCAGGATTAAAGCTGTTGGCATATAGCCAAAGTATTTAAAGCATTAGTTGCCTTTAAGTTTGGCTTTACTCTCCAGTGATCTCTGAAACATGTTGCTGGTTTTAGCTGTGATGGGGACACCAAGTTTTCCTGGGGGACCAGATTCGTTGTCCAGCTGGCTTTCGTTCAGTATTATAACATATGCTTGTGTGGCAGAATTAGTGTCAGCAGCATTGGACTCCAGCTGCTTTAAAACTGTGTGTAAAAAGGGTGATGGTTTAGAACTAGTTCAGGTCACATCTACTCTGTGACCACCAGTTATTCTCTACTGCCCTGGTAACCCTGAGTGGAATTTTTTTTTTTCTGGGGAAACAATTTAATGGTGGCTGCAGCTGCCTCAGGCCGTATATGTCAGTCTTCATAAGATACCTTTCCCAGAAGAAGCAGTTTATCTAGGATATTAATTTAACGTTTGCAGTTTGCCACTTCAGGAGTGTAGTGGTCAATGGAAAGGAAGGCTCCTCTGAGCAAAGAGCATTAGCGTAGGGCTTTCTGTTGTGTGCAAACTGAAGGCAGCATTTGCATTATGTACTGGCATTTCTTTGATGTGGGAAGAAGATGAATGTGACTTCTATTTAATGAAGCAGTAATGGATTCAAATATCAGGCATGGAAGTGCTTGCATTTGAGGAAACAGGACATCTCTGTGGTGGAAAAATGGGCATTTCTTAACACTTGAACATCCAGATTATATCTATGAAGATGTTGATGCAAGAAACTGGTAGTCTCCCATTAAGAGGGAACTGAGAGTCTATATGCTGTGTTAATGCTCTTATCTTCCTTGACTAGAAAAGTTTCTTTGCTGAAATTATTTACTTTTGGTTAAGGAAATAATTTTATGTAAGTTCCGGTGTTGGAATGAATGGCCGTAAGTGGTTTATGACTCCAAAGAACTTATCTTTGCTTTGCTGCTTTTAGGTGGGCAATACTGAGGAACCAGACGAAATGCCATTGCCAGATTCTGAAGGTGTGTATGTTATTCCTGGAAGCATCTTACTCTGGAAGATAACTCCAAGACCTCCAAATTCAGCACAGGTCAGCTATGCTTCTGCTTATTGAAAGTGTTTGTTATTGTGTTATTCTGTATGTTCAATACAAAGCAAATCTATTTGTTTTCTTTTTCATTAATGAATCTGGATTTGACTTTATTGCAACAAACTTTCCCACTACAATTGTAACTCTAGAATGTGGGGTTGACAGGCGTGACTAGAATTAGTGGAATTTCTCTGGAAAATGGGATGTTTCATGTAGGTAGCAGTATGGGGGCTTTCCCCATCTCTTTTCTCCACCCTACTTCTGAGGCACCTACCTTGGGAGAAACCTCTTCTGAATGGGCTTTATTTGAAGACAGACACTTCCTAGGAGACACTTGCAAAGCCTGTGTAGCATGAGTTGGTGTGTGAAGGGCTGTGGAGCTGGAGAGCCAGTGGGCAGAACACAAGGGGATGTGTGTAACTGAAAGACAAAGAATTGGAACAAGAAAAGGTGTCCTCAGTGGGTTAATCAAGGGGGAAATCTCTCTACTAAGGGAAAATACCAGTAGGACTGGAAAAAGAAGATAAGCGAGAAATAGTGCACTGAGTAATTGGATGCTGGCCTGCTTAAACAGAAACACTAAGGATCACCTGCACTCTGCCTGACAGGGCAGTTTTGCTGGTATCTTGAGTATTCCTTCAGTGGTTAAATAATAAAAAAAAAGCACTTGGGTGTTTGTTTTTAGACAGCAGTTTTCTTGTGTATTTAAGACTTGCAACTGCAGACATCATAAAGTCACTTTTTGTCTCTGAATTTCAGATGTACAATTTTACTAGCTTTGCTATGGCTTTGAATGAGTTGGACAAGGAAATGGAGAGTGTCATCCCCAAAACTGACTGCCGGCTACGACCAGATATCAGAGCCATGGAAAATGGAGAAATAGGTAACTGCAGCTATTGGCAAAGATATTTTTATTTTTTGTTAAAACTGAAGGACTGGAAAAAAGGTAAATACCATGTTCAAGTTGTTAGCTAAACTGTTAGAATAAGTAGCTACCCATAAAGACACATTCTTCCATGTTGCACGACAGCACGTAATGCAGCCTTCTGCAGGTTGTGATTTGCTTCTAGTGAAATGTGTGTTAACCTCCTGTACTGGGGCTTGTTGGGATCGAGTTAATTTTCTTCATAGCAGCCCATATAGGGCACTGTGTCTTAGACTGCTGACCCAAAGCAGCATTGATAACACATCAATGTTTTAGCAATTGCTGAACAACATCTGCACAGCGTTAAGGCCTCCTCTGTTTCTGGGGTTGGCAAGAGGTTGGGAGCGGACACAGCCAGGACAGCTGATCCAAGAGGTATTCCATATAACCATGCCATATAACATCATGTTTGGCAATAAATTGTGTGTGTTGAGGGGAAGTAGCTGTTGCTTGGAGACCAGCCCAGTACAGGTCTGCTGGTGGAAGGTAGGTGATTGTCTTTGCATCACTTTTTCCTGCTTTTTCTTTCCCTTCACTTATTACTGTCTTTACCTCGACCCATGATGTTTTCTTGCTTTTGCCATTTGATTCTCTCCCTTAACCCGCTGGAGTGGATGAGAGTGAACAAGTGGCTTGTGAGTGCTTAGTTGCTGGCCAGGAACCCACCATGCCACCTGCTTGTGTTATGTTCTTCCATATAAGCAAGATGTAAACTTCACAATGCTGTGCTTTTTATTTAGCTTTAGGTCCTCTGCTGTGCTCCATAATCAGGCCCTGTAACTAGAAACTAGTCTGAGACAATCTCTGAGCATTGAAATGAAGTATTTCTGAACTTTTCCATTTTCTGTTTCCATCAGCCTGATGGAAAAGTAGTATTTAGAAGTGCCGATTCTGAGAAAGCAGTCTAAACTATCTAAGTGAAACTGCAATGCCAAAGAACATACTTGATGCAAAATTATTCTTCACTGGGAGTTGAACACTTTTGTTGCCCTAGAGTAGTGAATTAGAAACACATAGTGAGACTTTCAGTGAAAAGAAAGTGTACTTTTTAGAAACCTCAGATTGTAACTGTAGATGCCATAGAGTGAAAATATTTTGATATGGTGTGGAACAGCCCTCCTCTGGCCCTCTTTTGCTCCTTTTTCTTTGGCATTTTGCATATTAAAGTAGGATGGCCAGCTTGGTAGACTAAAAGCATGGGGGCTCTTGCTTTCTCTGGATTGCGAAGTGATTGGGGTAGGTCATGAAACCTCTGATTCAGTTTCACCTGTGCAATAGGGCAATACCTGTGACTACTTCTGATAAATAGTTTGAGATCTAGGTATGAAAAAGTGACATGGGCATGATATAGTGCAGTTGTACTTGTGTGGCGTTTTTTTCTCAGAAACTGATTCTTTGAGGCTTTTAGAAAAGCAGATCAGTGAATCCCCACCACCAGTCTCTCCTGCCTGCACAAGATTCTTCTGTGACTAGCAGGATGGACATACTTGGTTCAGAGCATCCCCAGTAATTTGTCTGTCTATACTTGAAGTACAAATAATGATGGTGTTAGCAACAGACCATACTCCTTAACTATACTAACAGCATAAAGTTTGTCTAGACTGGTAACATGCAGTGTGTTATTAGATGGCAAGGTAACTGGGAATGGCTGATAGTCTTCCAAAAATAATTCTCTCAACTACTTCTTACCAAGATATTTATGAAATTCTTTTTTAGGATTCAAGTACAGAAGAGATTGCCCTTCACCTAATCTGCTTCTTAGTCTGATGTACTCATCACACTTTCTGACCATTCTTTCTGCCAAATAGAAGCAACTGTTCTGCTTGTTTAGGACCATAACTCCTGCTACCTTAGTGTATTAACAAAAAAAGTGAAGGGATGAAGCAGAGAGACAACTCTTTGTCGTTTGTAAATTGACATTGCAAACCCCTGTTGATGAGGAACTAGACGCTAGTAACAACTTATCCCAAACCTTAACAAGAAGCAAGTGGCCAGACTCCTACAATAAATCCAGCATATCTTAATCAGTTTCTCTACTGAAATAAATTCTAGGTATGCCACCTCACCTAGCTCACATTTGCTGTCACGTAAACATGTTTTCAGGGTATTTGGGCCATGGATAAATATGTATTTAGCGGTCTTAAAGACTGGAATTTCATTGACTGGTCTAGTGCCACAGCTGGCCTGGCTTTGTGCTTAGACTAAACCAGAAGCTGCTCTTTGTCATGTAGAATGCTTTTTTAAATGGACAATGTTTATTACTTCCTTTATTTATTTGCTGGGTGAGGTGCAGTAATGCCCCTGTCTTATATTACATTTTAACATGTTCCGTATTTTTGTGTATTTTTATTCCTTCAAGATCTAGCTAGTGAAGAAAAGAAGAGGCTAGAAGAAAAACAACGGACTGCCCGCAAAAACCGTTCTAAGTCAGAGGAAGACTGGAAGACGAGGTTAGTGCGCTTGCCTCTGTGCGTGTGTGTGTAGCCGCATACAGGTTTTGAACGTTCAGGTTAACTGCCAGTCCATGCCAGTGGTGTGTGGAGATGTGTCAACGTGATGAGCTGACATTGTCCAGTGTGGCAGTGCCACGTTCTCTGTAGATGTGGTCTCTGTAGGCTCTGGTGCTCCTGGAGGGAAGCATCAGGCTTGGTGTCGATTCCTTCCCTCTCACTGCTTGCACACTCATATTCAAACCCAAGCTGTGTTGGCTTTTCTGAGTACCTCTTGCTTCTGGTACAAAAAAGGTGTTGCCACTGAGAGCTGCTTGTAAAGGACTGTTGTTGCTGATTACTTTATAATTGCCTCAAATTTGTGTGCTTGGCCAAAGAGAGGAGGAAGCGCTTCCTCTGAACTCGATAGTTTATTGCCCGTGACAGATCAGATGAGTTGCTGTGTGCTGGCAATACTGTAACGCCCACTGCGTACAGCTTTTCTCAGAGTTGTTGAAATGACCTTATCATCCAGTTATACAAGTCATTTTCTCCTTTCTGAGAGGGTTACTAACTCCAAAAATTAGGAGAGCTAAGGGAAAAGTTAACTTACAAGGATCTGCCAGGATGTGTGTGTGTATGTGAGAGTGGTTGGTTTTTTTAACTATAAAATGAGAGGGGTCAGTTGGGAGCTCTTACACACAGGCTAAGTAGAAACTGTGAAAACATGACCAAATCAATCTAGTTTGACCAGACAAGATCTATTTAAAAGTATAGCAATAAATAGGCAGTCTCATCACAGAGAAAAAAAATAATAGGTTTAAACTCTCTCAAAGTAAGCAAGCTTCACCTCTTTTCTATTAACTAGTTACTAATACACCCAGACACTGTGGATTAAATACCTTTAAAATGTCTGTAACTATAAATTGCTTTTTTCTTTTTTTCAAATGAAGTCACCCATCATCCCAGAGTCACAGGTTTGGACATGTCTGCCTTTGTCTTTTTCCTGTGCCTGCTCTCCTGAAGTGGTTGGGTTTGTTTGCCCTGAGACTGGTGGAAAATAACATCTTTGTTTTGCTTCCAAGTAAACCTGTTAAGTGGTGGGCAGCCTTGCAGCTCCCTCTTACTTTCCTGAATTCAGAGTGGTTCTAGCTGTCACCAACTGTTTTCAAAGCAAGGGATAGTTATACTGTGTTCTTCCAGCTGCCTGAAGTAGTTTAAGGGATAGCTCAAAGCACCTGAGGCTGGTATTGGAAACTGGGGAATTCCCAGGGGGCAACTCAGAGCATGTTTTTTGGGGTGTATAATTAGTGCAGCCACTGTTCAGAACGTTCTTCAGTTGTACTTGCCTGGGATGTCCTTGAAGAACTCTGTTATCCAGGATGTTTCTGAGGTTTTGGCAGAAAAGTCCTAGTGTCTGATCTCTTTAGTAGGAATGCCAAGTGTGACTGCTTCCAAAGGAGGAACATGAAGTATGGAGGAAGAGTTGTGCTTTGGGGGAAAAAAAGCATACTGTGAAGGGAAACTCTCCTACCTGTTCCTAGAAGGTCAACTGTACATCTTAATCTGTACATTTGTCAACTGCTGCAATTTCCTTGCCACAGAAAAGCAGGCCTCTTTCTTTGTATTGTAGAGTTCCTCCCTCATAAGACAATTCTCCAAAGTGCCTAGTGATTATTTTTAAATATTTTGAATCCACTTTAGAAGTGGGATCTTGGTCTTTCTGAAGAAGTGATTCATGTTGAACGCTTGATGTTTTAGAGACTGATGGGTGGTCTTAACTCTTGAGTAAAAGACTAGTAACATTCTAAAACACAGCAGTGGTCTGTTGCTTTTGATAAAAATCAGTCCCTTCTCCTGTCACTTACCTGGTGAGGTTACCCAATTGCTTTGGGTCTCCTATGTTTATCAAACTTAGCTCTTCCCATCACGTTTCCCCTTCCTATTGAAGTAGGTGGAAGAGCAGCACATTGTCCTGCCTGGTACAAGTGTTGAAGACACCCTAGTGCGGTATTGTGTGGTAGAATTCCTTAAAGTGAGAGATGAGGTGACAGCGCTGATAGCCCTGCTGCTCAGCAAATGCTGGCTCTGTGCTCTGGAATGAGCTGCTGTTACCTGTGAACCAGGAGGTGAAGCAGACAATGCATCCTGTGCAGAGGTGATGCAGCAGTGAGCCATGTCCACTACCAGAGAGGACTTCTGTCTTCTGCGACTTCAGTTCACTTAACCAGGACAGCAGGAGAACCACTGAGGTGTTCAGCTGTTCAGTTTACCACCATGAAGGCAGTACAAGGCATTTCTTCAGATACACATCTCAAATCTTTGGAGCCAAGCAAGGCTTGCCGATGAGCTGCCCTGCTTTGTAACATGACACTGCAGTGCTGGTGGCCTTTATGCTCTTGCTTTTTGAAGAGGTCAAGTCGTATTTGGTCTGGATGAGCTTTAATTTCTGTTCTGAAGACTTGTGGTACCCTAGAAGGGAAGAGCTGAGTTCGAATGGGCTGCCTTGCACACGCATGATGAGCTTGAGTGTTTGCTGCAGTGAGGCATATGAAGCAAGTCCTGACTTTTGTGAAGTGAAAAGAAGCTGTGGAGCATATTAACCACAGAAACAGCTTCTAGCAAGCTGACTTGTGCCATAAACATGGCATGGCAAAATACAACAAGAAGTTTAAAATGTTAGAGCTGTGGTACTGTGTGCTGTTGAGGTGGAAGGTTGAGTAACTGGGCCCAAACAAAGCGGCGTTCAGTAACGGGCTGCAGGATTGCCAGAAATGGGTGTGGGAGAGGAGGAAGGAGGGCAGACTTCTGTGCCATGGAGACTCGACAGGCTTGTACTTGCCCCTGCGGGATACTTGCCAGTAGTATGGCCATGTAAGTGTACCTTATTTTGTGGACAGACAGCCCCCACCACCACAAGGTCGTAACACATGCAGATGCAATCTGTGGGTGTGTACATGGTGTCTCCAGATCAGGTAGGAGGGGAGAGGGAGGGAAGGAAGGAAGGAAAGGAGATGCTAAACTTCAATGTTTCTAGCGACAACCAGCTTAGCAAAAGCTTGCAAGTAACTTCATGCAGATGCAATCAGCTTTCTGGGCATTTAGGTCAGCACCTCAGTGCCAACAGTGGTAATGCTACACATTTAAGTTGTAATAAGCCTGGACTTCTTCTGCAGCCTGTGGATTATATTGTGTTTACACCGAGGGCAGCAGGCACGCTTGTTCAAAGTGAAGTGCATTGCAAAACACAAAGGCTTTAAAACAAAGGGAAATCCCAGGGAAATAGTGTGTTTCTGTTTTCAGGACTGCAGTGCTTGTGGTGTTGACATGTCTTGCAAAAGTTGTTACTGCTAATGCATGCCAAAATGATTGTTCACAACTGCTTTGAAGTAAAACTGTACCTGTCCTTTTTTTTATGTGATAGTCTTGACTGCTTCAAGTGACATAATGTCAGTAATGTCACTTAGGAGACACTTAAGTAGTGTGGCAAAGGATGAGATCTAGCCATTGAAGATGACTTTAAATTAATTTATGAGCTTAAATCCAAGAGGGCTCCTGCAATCACAATAACTACTTTGAAGAATAAACTGCTGAAGATGCAGCAAAGCAGTTCTGAACTTCTATAAAAGTGTGTGTTAATAGCTTCATTAATATGCTGTGTGTTTCCTTGCAGATGGTTCCACCAAGGCCCCAATCCCTACACTGGTATGCAGGACTGGCTTTATTCTGGCAACTACTGGGACAGAAACTACTTTAACTTGCCTGATATTTATTAAAACACAATAAGGAGCCTGTGACTGATACAAATAAGTCTTAATCTGTTTTAATGTTTTCCCTTGTTTTACTTATCTCCTGAGAAAACTGACATGTTATCAAACAGAATATTCAGCATCTCCACAGTCAATCTGGTGGTACATGATCTGCAGTCCCATAGGTAGGGGAATAATTTTTCTGGCTGATGGTGGGTCCTGTGTGGACAAAATAAGTTGCCATGGTTTTGAGCTGCCCTGTTTGCAGAATACACCTATATTAGGTTGTGGTGTATGAGGAATAGAACACCTTCGGCTGTTCTGTGAATACTTTCTTTTGTAGATAACATTGGCACAAGTAAAACTGGTTTTATTTATTGTGACATGGGAATGTTTAAAAGCACACACAGTAATTGCAATATTCTGTTCTTAAATGAAGAAGGGTGTGTCACTTTTGTAAAGATGTAATTTTTCATAAAGTGACTTTTCTTTTACTAAAGTAACTCCCTTGAATCCTGAGCTCTGGTCAGAGATTCTGGAAGAGTTCCCATCTCTGGAGCGTTAATGCAGTTGTTTAAGCTGGTAATGTTACTCAGAGGTATTTATTCAATATTTTGTGCAGTGTATTTTGAATTTTGCTCTCCTGTTTTGCTACCAACCTTATGGTTTAAGGAATTAAGAGCCATTTAAATATCTACAGATTTCATTTGAACTGCACACTAGTGACAGGTTTTAAAAGAATCTGTTTCATGCACTAGAAGTTCTGGTGCCCACCACTGCAAAAAGGCAAGAACCTCACCAAGTCCAGGACCCGGTGGAACATGGCATGGGGGGACAGGACCTGTGTCTGTACTGTGGGAGGAGGAAGTCTTGTGCATTTCAGAGGTAGTTCAGCACCTCAGGGAGGCCTCCTGTGCACAACTGCTTTACCCCTTTTCAGTGGGGTGCATTCAATCTTAAGAGTGTAAGTTTATATTGAACTGTGTACAGAGCTTCTAGAGGGCAAGCTGCTCTTTGTACAATATTTTAACTGCTGTCTGGAGGTTAGTGTTAATTGAAATAATTTAATTGCTACTTAAATAAAGGCTTCAAAACTTCTTGCATCTAGTCTAAAGTGAGTGGTGTTTGACAGTGCTGAGCCTTTCTGAGCAAGCCAACCTCAAAAGCTGCTGCAGTGACATGTGGTGCTTCCCTGTGCCTCTGGGACCTCTTTTCCCCTCAGCAGAAACAATCTGTGTCAGGGTTGGAGGGCTGGCTGGGGAACTGAGAGCTCCCTCCTTGAACACACAGTGAGGCTGCAGCTCCAGCCTGGAGGGTGGACTGCTGAAACTGAATAAGGCAATGGGTTGCTTTCTATTTTTATTCTGTGTGCTACTACAATTACCCAGGTTGTGATGCTGAGGGATATTTGCATAGATAAGGGAAAGCCTTTTCCTTGGCAGTCTTTCATGTGAGTGCCCAGTTCTCTCAGTGAGCTGTAGATGCTCTGGCCAGCATTTTCTCAAGTCTGTCCTAATTCCTGTGCAACTGGGATTCTGAGATATGTAGAAACAGTCCAGCTGTTGGGTCAGTGCTTCAGCAGGTTGCACAGCATTGCACACTTGGTGCTGGGGGAAAAACAAAGCATTTAGTTCCTGCCTGCCCAGCCAGGTTCAAGAGGGAAACCTCTACACAACATCATCTTTTGTTTTGAGTGATATCTGTTTTATAAGAACAGATTACTTTTTTCTAGATCTGTACTTCAAGAGTCTGGCATATGTAAGTGGCCATACCTCTAAAGCAACATAAAGGTACTTTTTCTTAACTACTTCTTCAAAGTATAACCTCAGCTGTTTTCCTCAATAAACCTGTAGTCTGAATGAACTGACCATGTATCAGAATAACTCCTTCCTCTCAGTGAAAGTATGACTGTCCTCTTGTTCCTGATATTAATGTGCAGTACAACCCCAGCAGTACAGACTACACCTGGTTACGCTGACAAGCTTGGGCTCTGTATGTAATCTCTGTGTGGCTGGGGCTTATGTGTACACCATGTTAGTACTGTGAAGAAGCTGGGCTGCTCTTCAGTGAAGCAGCTGCAGCTGATGTTTCCATGGTCATAATTCACACACTCAAGATGTTGTGTGGTGCTAGGAAAACAAAGTGCATGGGGAATGCAGTTCTAATTGCAGGCTGATTTTTTTTTTTTTTTTGAACATTTGCCTTATTTATTATGGTGTGAACTCCATTCTTCCTGATCTTTTCCTGGAGTTCAAATAGCCTCTTGTATCAACCTGTTTAAAAAAACCAACACAAACTCAGTAGAAAGCGTGCAGCAAGAATTATATTAAGTGCTACCTAAATGCACTCTAAGGTGAGGGTATTTTGCCACATTCTGAGTATTACACAAATGTTAAAAGTTCAAGTTGCAGGCATAAAGATGTACATAAATGCAAGATTAAAAACTTGGCTACTTTAGACTAAAACCAGAGCAAGACTAGTACTACTAACTGCAAAGTTTAACAAGCAAAGGAAGGCATTGGGTCTATTATGTATGACAGGTAGTGTAACCACTCATTTTAAACCTTGCTGTATTTTGAAAAGGGTTAAATTAAGCTTTTAGTAGTAAAATCCAAACACAAGCATATCCCCCTGCAGGACCCATGCAAGAAGCAAACTTCCTTCTTCAGGACCGTGCTCTGAGAATGGGGCCTGATGTAATTTATGGCAATTACCCTGCAGTACTGTCACTTCCTGCAAGAGCATTGATACCTGTGCTCTTGTCGCCATCTGGTGAGCCTTTCTTTGCAGACATCACGTCATCCAGGGGGATGGCAACAAAGAAAACACTGGGGGTGCGTGGCATGGCTGCAGTTTCCTCTGCCAAATCTGGTTCCTCATCAGCTGGCCAGGCAGCAGGGACTGGGACTACAGTGAGTCTCTTCCTAGCACCTGCATCTTGCGGTGCCAAGATAGCATGGCCAGGAAGAGGTTTCCAGTCCTGGGTGTTGTGAATATGGGAGCCCACTAAAACAAAAGGTGGAGCGTTTTCCCTCTTGCGTGCTTCTTGCATCACATAAATTGGAGCAGAAACACCAGCTCCAGCATGAGGAAGGGAGTGTGGTGATTTTTGGCTCAAGTCAGTTCGGCAGTAAAGGGTCCACACATTACAATGCGGTGGTAGCTGTCCTACTTCACTTGATGCCATGGCTACGAAGATAAAAACAAGAGTGCTGGTATCAGGAGCAGCGAATCCCAGTCATATTGTAAATCCTTATCTCTAAACCAAACATACCAACACTTGGTGAAAGCATGTTGGAAAAGAGAGCTGGGATGGCAGATGCTGGTTGGTTTGTGGCTGACAAACATATGCAGCTTAGAAAACTGTTTATGGTCAGAGGCTCTTCTGGGTAAATGTTTATCTGATATTTCTGAAACTGAAGTTTGTCAAACTCCCCTAGAAGTTTAGCTTTCTTTTTTTTAAAGAGCCAATGTTAACTTACAAATCTGCCTAAGCTCAGCTCTCTGCTACAAGATGCTTTTGAGACCTCACAGCTGTCCTACCTCTGGGGCCTGGGATTCTGCAATACCAGGGAGACTCAGGGCAGGGGAGCTCCATCATGGAGGGCTTCTCCAGCTGGTTAAGGGATGAGCTGGGCACATGTCACCCCAGGGAAGAGATGCTGGTGAGAAAGATGAGCACCAGCTCTTTTGCTGTTTGTGGAACTGATGATTAGTGCTCAGCCCACTCAGCCCAGCTGCAGAAACTCGCCAAGCTCAAGACAGCACAGGCAACCACCACCACCACTTTTTTTTCTAAATGGAAAACCTCCTAGGTCAGTGCTAGAATGTGAGATCTTTCAGGGGAAGGAGAATCAAAACAAGGGCTTCAGCTGGTCACCTCTCTTCAGCCACAGGGCACACGTATTACATCTTAGGTCTCCAACACCTTGTTTTGAGCAAGACCATTTGGCATCATGGGCACCTGTCCATCATGCTCTTATCTGCATATTTGTCCACAGGACTCCTGCCCAGAGCCAGTCACATCTCCTGGAACAGATGGCAGAGAGATCTAACATGTGTGCGCTGGGGCCAAGCAGACCATGCTGGTACGGTAGTTTCTTAGAAGCCACCTCCACCCTGCATTGCACTGACATAGGTGCTTTTCCATTTGATTGCTGCAGAAGCTGTAGAGCTGGAACAGGCAGATGATACAAAGACCCAAACTTCCTTACCTGGAAAAACAAACTTGCTCAGCTGATTCTGCTTATGCTGTAGATTCCATTCTCTCAGGCTGGTATTTGAAATCATCAGCAGACGGAACCAAGGCTGTAGCACTTGAGCCCTGCCTTGCATCTACAGGCTGCTTAATTTTTAAGAGACAAGTTGTTTGGTCTACCATGCAGATGATTATTTTCTGTGGAAACTGCTCTACGTAAGGTGGAATCTCTGCATCTGTAATCCGCTCAGCATTCAAATACAGCGATACAACCCCGGTGGTTGAGGTAACCTCAGCTTCGTTGCAGGAAGGCACGGCCTGCAACACATCTTTAGGAGCAGGTGATGATGGCGGTAGTGGGGAACGAGGTGATGGTTCTTCCCCCAAGAGGACTGAGGAAGCTTGATTTACATAATTTGTTGAGACTCGAGCCTGGCTGTCTGAGGGAACTAGTTCTCCAGCCACGGAGGACTGACTCCACACTTTTGGTTGTGACCTAACAGCTTCTACAGAAGCCTCAGCTACTGGGAAAGTAGAAGCATCTCCAGCAGCACCTTCTACTGGTGTAAATGCATTCTCTGAAGTCTGAGAATCTTCATAAAGACTCTGCACACTGATTGCCACATCCCTCAAAGAATAAAGAGAATCAGTGTTACCTAGCACATGGGCAGCAAGCTCTGCAGGCTCAGCAGGGACATACGCCAGTTCAGGTCTTTCAGCGGATGGAGCTCGAGCAGGTCTTTCAGCGGATGGAGCTCGAGCAGGTCTTTCAGCGGATGGAGCTCGAGCAGGTCCAATGGAGGATTTGCTTTTTGCAGTGGGACTGGGAACTGATGGGTATTGAGTTACTTTGGAGCTATATTCAGTCTCAAACTCCTCAAGGAGCTGATCTTCCTCTGTGTCAGTACCCTTGTCCTGTTGCCTGGGCTCCCCAGGAAACAAAGTCTTCGTGTACTCCAATGCTTCATCTTGAATTCCCACATTCCCATTTTCTGCAAGGTAAGGAGAACATAAGGGCAATACATGAGCAACTGGTTCCATTTAAATAAAATTAAGAGTGATTTCAGCATCAATTCAATTAGATGCTCTACAGCACATTTATGAGGCTTCCCAGGTTGCAGAGATGGAATAATTTAAGGGGAGAGTTTGCTGCTTGCCTGTTCATAAGGGGAAAGAAAATTCAGAAAGCAGTTGTACAATTTCAGAACCTAGGAAGCCTTAACTCTATTTCTGGTCCTGCAGTGATGGCTACATTCCTATCTACTGCCCACCAACACTGCTACACTTATGGGTTAAAAGATTAAACCTTTGACATTAAGCACATGAGATAAGCCAGCTAGAACACCATGGCTCCTCTTTACACCACCTCAGAACTCTTTGGATTCATGCAAGTTACTTCAGATGCAGACATGGCAGCATTTTAGCTTCCTCAAAAATGCTGATGAGTTGAACTGACAGGTATCCAAATGAAGAACAGGGTAAGACATGAACAAGTTTTAGATACAGAGTAAAAAACGGCTTCTAGATGAGTTATCAAGGGAAGAACACGAGAGAGTACTCATGGGATCAAAACCGTTTTCCATCAGGGGAGTTATGTGACCATATCAGTAGGGGATGGACAACACAGACAGAGAGGGACAAAGTGGTCTGTAAGGAAAAAAGGTGCAAGAGGGACCTGTGCTGGAGCTCGGTGAACATGCAGGGGTTAGTTCACAATCACAGCAGCAAATCACTGACAGGCATTCAGACAGAAAATTTCTGCATTATTCAGCCACGCTCCATCATATTTGAAAAATCACGGCAGTCAGGCAAAGCCCCCAGTGCCCGGAGAAAAGGGAATATCACACCCACATTTAAAAAAGGTAATGAGGACTCTGGGAACTGCCCATCAGTCAGCATCACCTCCGTGCCTGGTAAGATCATGGGACAGATCCTCCTGGAAGATATGTCAAAATATACAGAAGAGGGATATGATTAAAAGCCAGCCAGCCTGGCTTCACCAAGGGCAAATCACCTGACTAATCTAGTAGCCTTCTACGATGGAGTGACAGCATTGGTGGACACAGGAGGAGGTATGGATGCCATCTACCTGGACTTCTGTAAGGCCATTGATATGGTCCCCTACAAAATTCTGATCACTAAATTGGAGATGAGTTTGATGGATGCGCTGTTGATGGTTAAGGAACTGGTTGGATGGCTGTGTCCAAAGAGTTACAGTCAACGGCCCTATGTCCAAGTGAAAACCAGTCATGAGTCGCATCTCTCAAGGGTCCATACTGGCACCAATAATATTTAATATCTTCAGTGACAGAAAGTTAGATTGAGTGCACCCTCAGCAAGTCTGCAGATGACACCAAGCTGAGTGGTGCAGCTGATACTCTAGAGGGAAGGGATGTCACCCAGAGGCCTGAGGAGTGGGCCCATGAGAACCTTATGAAGTTCAGCAAGGCCAAGTGCAAGCTCCTGCACCTGGGTTGGGGCAACCCCAGTATCAATACAGGCTGGGGGATGAAGGGATTGAGAGCAGCCCTGCAGAGAAGGACTTGGGGGTACTGGTGGATGAAAGATTGGACATGAGCCGGCAATGTGCACTTGCAGCCCAGAAGGCCAATTGTATCCTGGGCGGCATCAAAAGGAGCGTGGCCAGCAGGTTGAGGGAGGTGATTCTGCCCCTCTGCTCTGGTGAGACCACACCTGGAGTTCTGTGTCCAGTTCTGGAGCCCTCAGTACAGGAAAGACAGGGACCTGTTGGAGAGGGGCCAGAGGAAGCCACAAAAATGATCAGAGGGCTGGAACAGCTCTGCTGTGAGGACAGGCTGAGAGAGTTGGGGTTGTTCAGCCTGGAGAAGAGAAGGCTCTGGGGAGACCTTATTGCGGCCTTTCAGAACTTAAGGGGGCTTTACGAAAGACAGAGAGAGATATAATATCTATTTGCAAAAAACAGATAAGGGTAAAGTTGCTATCTGTTTTGGGGGTGACAAATTGCACTTCAATATCTTAAAATGAAAATGACCAAAGGTATCCTGGTTCCCGTATGCTCAAGGAGAATGTACAGAAGCCCAGGGGACTAATTCTTCCCACATTAAACAGAAACAAGTGCTTGATGAAGGTTAACAACTCCTCAATAGCCCAGAGCCTACGTGCCTCTTTCTCATGATATGGATGGGATGTAGCCCATGATAAGTGAAAACTACTTGCACCCATTCACGTTGGAACATTGTCTCAAAATATCTTAAAAGAACAAACAGAAACTATCTTACCGCTACTGAAGTCCAAATTTTCAACCAGCATTGTTATGTCCATACTTGGATTCTCTACAAACAGAAACGGTAATTAAGCTGGAGTAGGACAGGACTCTCAAATGGTTCAGGTCTTTGGATGAAACACTGGTAGGAACAAACCTTTCTGAAAGATGACGAGCTCATTGAAATACAGAGCAAAAAACTGAGTAAGGTCATCTGGGTTGCTTTCGATGACAGCCCGGCTCACTCCCTCAAGCAGGATCTTGAGGCCGTGCGGAACAACCACTTCGACCTTCGCAGACTGCATCTTCGCCCGCTCCAGCTGCTTTACGGCTTCTCACCTGTACAAACACAACCCCTGGGCTCAGCATCCAACCTGCCGCAGCATCAAGTGTCCCACACCCACCATGTGACTGCAGCTGCTCACCCCTTGCTGTGCCATCCGTAACCCCAAATGCTCCTTCCCAAACGCTCCTTGCAGTTAAAAGGGGTATTTACCACTTGCAGTGACCAAATCCTTCACTCCTCCTCTGCACCTTCAGGCAGCAGGAGGCAGAGTCAGAGGGACCAGCCAACCCACGAACCACAGTGTGAATTCAAACCCGAGGCCATGAATTCTCTTTTTTCCCCCCACCAAGATTAAACTCACCAAACCACCTGGCGATGGGCCAGAAAAGCCATTTGTGTTCAAGCAAAGGGTTTACAGGACACTTCTTCCTCCCTCCTCCACCTTCCCCCCTCCCATCCCCGGTACCCGCTGCAGCCCGGGGCCACCACCCACCGCCATCAGAGCATGAGGTCACAGTGCTCCCACGTCACCCACACAGCGCTGAGGTTCGCAGCCGCCAGTCTCTGCGCTCCCGCCCTGCAGTGTTTACTGTCTGTCGGCTGAAAAAAGGATTTCAGGATGGAGCGGGAGGCAAAGGATACGATTCAAGTGTACGCGAGGGCAGCCAGAGCAGGCAGCAATGGCTTTGCTCCCGCAACGAACAACTCGGTTCTCATCACCGCACAAGAATTGGTGCATTTAACACACACGACCATTTGAGCACAACTCTAGTTATAACACTTTAAATGATGTATTTTGAGACCGCGGTACGGTGCCTTGGCTGCTGCCGCTCAGGACAAGCAGCACAAGGGCTGTGAGGGCAAGGGCGAGCACCCATGGGTGCTGTGTGCCCCCGGGGAGCTGCTGCCTTCCCTCCCCTCCCATGCTACTGTGAAACTGTGCCTGCTTTCTGCCAGACTTGCCTTCAAGCACATAACCAGCTGCACCTACAGCGCAGGCAGAACCCCTCCAAGGAATTGTTTCGCCTTTGCCAAAACACCAGTTTTCCTCACCAGCAACAGGCAGCCAGGGCAGAGCACTTTCTCCCCGGCACGAGAAGAGTGTAACTTTGTGCTCAGCCTCAGGTTATGATGACTTCACGCAATCCAACGCTGCAACCTGCAGAAAAGCCACAGCCGCATCCCTCCCACCTGCCAGCATGTGTGTGCACAGCCCCATCCTCCGGCTCACAGCCTGGCCTTTTAAGCTAAGTGATGTACAACACCCAAAGGATTTAAAGCTGATGTAAGTCTGCAAAATATAGCCCCTGAGAAGGGATGTTCTGTGGGAACCTCTAGCAGGAGCTCAGAGAACACATTTGGGGGCTGTAACCCCTTCAGCCACAGCAGCTACACCCAAACAGGAACCAGATTGTTCCCTAACACGGCTCCGTTCATATTGCAGAACCTCATGATTGCAAGGGCAAAACTTGAGACAAACCTCAAGTGACCGCATTTGCTTTCCAGTGCACATTTTCAGTGGATACGCATGAGATCATTTTCTGTTCCAATAAAACAAGCACAAAAAAGGTGACTGTATAGTGCTATGTTTTCAAGGTTACCACTAACTGGGTTTCTGAGGATCATGAAGGCAGGATGATCATGGGGGCAAGCCATGGTCAGGAGTCTGCTGTGGCATAAAAACTTCTATCCACCAACAATGCTACAGACTGTTCTTCATGAAGGCTGGAAAAGTATCATCTACCCACCTGCTCCTGCATTCCTGGATGTCTGCATCCTTACAAAAACATGAGGTGAATCCCAAAGCACCACAGATTTAAGACTCAAGTGTCACTGCTGCTGAAGCGTTTAGCCTGTCTACAATAGCTTCCTTTAATAAATAACATATTCATAATGGTTCATTCAAAATTAACAGGATACTAGTTCGTTCACAGGAAAGTATGTGGTTAATGGTAAACTCACCAAAAAACACTTCTTCCAGAAAAGAATCCTTAGAAAGCAGCTTCTCATTACTGAATCTTCTCACAATGGAGCAACAGTCCTGGATAGTGACAACACAGACCATGGTATTAAAAAAGTGAAATATGAATATACTATGACACATGGAATTAGGAAAAATAGCTTTGCTATACAAAGAATAAGACATATATATAAGGACTAGAAAATATATAATTTCTAGAGTCAGGACAGTAATCTGAAGTCTAGATTTCTGGATGGAGAACATATAGAAGCAACAAGACTTCATAAAGGCGTGAAACACACCTGTGTGCAAAGGCTGTAATGTGGTCAGGTCAGAAGATAACTTGTAAATTTGCATCTTCTGAAAACTCTCAAAATTCTAGGAACGCAAAGCTCCGCACAGCAAAAGCTTCAAAGATGTTTAAGGACAGATGTCATAAACCACAGAAAAAATTAGTATCAGAGGTAACCAAACAGCAGCATAGACCTCCTTAAATATTTAAAAAGGTTTCAGCCCCTGGCAGAAAATTAAGAGCAGCATACATGAAAAAGTACATCTGGAAACTGATTCACTGTGCTGGAACTTGAATGCTGTTTTCAGAAGCCATCTAGAATCGGAATCCATCATACGAAACGTACCAGCTACTCTACAGAAATACGTTGCCCTTTGGCCCCAAACTGAAGAGCCCGCCAGCCTAAGAGCAGTTTGCCCAACTGAAAGTGATTACCTTGTCCTGCCCTCCATTGCCCCATCTGCACAAGTGATAGCTTCCACATGACCCAGATGATGTTAAAATTTTACCAGATATATATATCAGTTAATGGACAGAAGTTCAGTGTATCAAGGTCCCAGATAAGCTGCCTTATATGTCTGCCATAAAAAAAAAAAAAAAAGGATCAGTTCATTCATTAACTCTTCATTAGACAGCTTACAACAAGTTAATGAGTCACAGTAGTTTGAGGAGGGCATCGGTTTTTTTCTTTAAACATGTCATCTTTTTCAAAGCTTCAGCTAAATAGGCAGAAGAGGACTTGCCTTGTTTTTTTTTTTTCTTTTTTTTTTTGCATGCACGATCTTTATATTTCTGCCTGCCAGAAACTTCAGAAGAAGTCTAAGTGAGGGTTTACGCTCATATTCAAAAATCTCCATGAAAATCTTCTTGCTGTTCCTACCGCAGGTACAAGATGCTGGATTTAAGGTACCTTTATGTGTATCTCGGACCGTCTCTCCGCCTTCCTTTTTGTCAGGGCCTTTGCTACAAGGGGCACCTGTGGAGAGAAGCGTATGTCCCAGGAGTACAATTACCTTTTTTTGATACAGTAAATATGTTGCTCTTAGTGAAAAACTGGCAGGTCTTTGCTACATAAATGGATCTGCTCAGCCAGGTTTGACAATCTCTCTCTCCCCTCTCCCCTCAAATATTCAACTCTAACACCCTTTTTTCTCTTAACCTCTTCGCCTGGGAGCCTTTCTGGGCATCTTCTGTAGGTAAGCACAGCTTGCCAAAAAAACGACTGAAAAAGACTGAAGACCAGTTGATCATGCAAAACTAGTTTATCAAATTGTCCACTGGAACACCGTCTTGGAAGAAGTTACACCAAAAGATGAACAGCATGGAAAAAAAAGGAGGTAAGACAATTGAACACGAACTCCCCACGGTTAAAACACACTTGTGAAAACACAGTGGCTCTCTAGGTCATTAAAATCTTCGGTAATTAAGCAAAGAGGTTCTGAGCAGAAGCAGGAAGGCAACATGTAACTAATTTGCACCTACCCTGGTAAGCTATGCTAGGTCCTGTTTTGCAGTCTGAACTCAGATTAAAATCTATGGTGAAAAATAGAAATAGTTCAGTATTTAACTCTGAAAAGTCTGCCTCGTATTGAATTTCTTACCATCTTGTTTATATTTTGCCCATGCAAAAGAATGATAAGAGGTGACCTGAACATTCTTTTTAATGCCTACACTGAGACATGGCAAAGAACGCAGCATCTGACACAGCAGAAGAAAATATGAAGAGCTGCAGTGTCTGGAAACCAAAGCTGGAGACCTCCAGGTTTAGAAGAGTCAAGGGACTGGGTCCTTTCCACCCCTCATTTGCTGGCATGTGCTCCCTTCTGCAAGCACTCTGGAGATGCACGCAATGCCAGCAACCGAAAAACCCACCAAAGATGGAAGGTTTACTGAGCAGTACAATATTTAAGTGTCATTCATTCAAGGTAAACAACCTCAAGTACACACATGCCAGGGCTGGGGAAATCACTTTTTGCCATCTACTAACAATTGCACAATTTTATAACTGATCAATTGAAGAAGCTTCAGAGTTCAAGGAGAACAGATTTGCAATGTGGTGATTAAGGTAGTCCTTTTGTAAAATAACTCAATCTTTTTTTCCAGTGCACCTTGTGCATCGGCTAATTTCATACTAGAATTTGCTTCGGCATAAATTAAGAATATGGTACATAGATAGGGATAATTCAGTGTAAAAACATGTTCCCAGTGCATTCTGAGTCTCTGTATAGAATACTGTATTTTAATTGGTTGGTTTGGGGTTTTTTTTTTCATCAAAATGAACCAGGACTGGAGCTTGTCTGTGTATTTCCATCTTCTGTAAGTCAACTTTTCTAAATAAAACCAGTTTTTGTATCACTACTTTCTAGCTCACCTCAAAACATTAGAATGCAAGAGACTATTGTATAAGCATCTACTCAACCTGTAATTAGCAGAGAAACAATTCCCCAGCCCTGCCTTTTTTTTCTTCCCCAAACTCCTAATGTATATAAATAATTTCTTGTACAGTTCCCTTCAGGATGAGGGGTTCCAGACAATATCCCTGCACTTCTTGCTCCCCAGGTCCAGTGGTGCCCCGTGTGCCACTGGCCGCCCATCTGCCTTAAGAGACAGCCGAGTATAAATTTACTTCTTAAATAACGCTTGATTGCATAATTTTTCACAAGAGTGACTGCTACTACTGTTAGTATTTTGTAATAAAAGGGAATTTGAGTGTCGTGGATGGGCTGTGCTGCTTTCCCTCCACCATCAGCAGCCCTGCAGCACCCCATAGATCCCTACCCCGACCTAACACGTGCTCCTGGTCAAACTTCAGTCACAGAGCAATTTTTAAATGCTATTACGATCAATTGTTGGAAAGACAATCAGACTGTTGTAAACTGAAAAGCAATTCGACGCAACATTTGGGGACTTTTATTTAAGAATAAAGCATAAGTAGAATATGAAACAAGCGTTCAGTGTCAGAGAGAGAAGAAATTAAAGTGCTTGCTTTAGAGTAAATTAGAAACATCATTCAAAGGTGTAGGAATACAACAAATACAACTGTGTGTGGTTCTCTTTCTTTAACGAAGAACAGGTAAATTTGATGTCTTAAAACCACATCTTAAACCTTGTTCACTCTACGGTTGATCTCAACATGACACATGTAACTCAACTTCTGAACAAGGAGACTATACTGGAAGAACAAAGGCTGAGGTAATTGCTGACTAGAAAACTTGGTTAGAGTCACTTGACATCCCAGAAGTTTTCCCAATACTTGATATCATCTTGTTCAAGAGGCCACCAACTAAAAGACAAATTTTGAGGAGCAAGGGAACAAAACTCATGTCCACATTTCTTTTAATTTTACTCAGAAATATAAAAATGCAAGTTCTGTAAATTAACAACATTTACAGTACATCACAATAAATATGCCACCTTGTGACATCTAAAAATTCTAGTTATTTATTTGTAATGAGTCATATTGAGATAAAAACTGCATCAACATCAACAAAAATACCTGACCCAGTAAAGATAGTCTTAACATATTAACTAGCAAGATGCATATTCCATTATTGCTATTAGACCGTGCCTCCGAGTTCCACAGTATAAAAACTTATCTGTCTACACAAAATACAGTTGAAATATTTCTCATCACAGGCACAATCTAACATAAAAAATAATTTTGACATTTACAATGTAGGAGATTCTCCTACAAGGGGAGGAAAAAAAGAATAATTAACACAGAAATGGATAGTTCTATTTCAGTGATGACTTGCTAAATCCACAGAAAAGCTGCATTTTGCACAGAGCTAAACTGTTATATGAATATATAGTGTCTTTCCATACCCACTCCAGGCCTGGTGAGAACAACAGACCTTTCAGTAAATTTACTACAATTTGCTAGCTACCTCCAAGTATGTAGACCCTAAATATCCCAACACAAATCGCATGCAGGTGCTTTGTGTCCCAAACAGCCTAGTCTCACATTAAATATAAGCAGTGTATTTAAAAGGAGTTTTGTCAGTAACTATCGTTTCGAGCTGTTTACCCAGAATGGACTGTCTCTCTCATTGCAAAACATCAGAAGTCACATAAGACAAAATAAAATTTCAAGTGCATTAAAGCCCATTTTTAAAATCATGATTTGAATTCTAAGTAGTCACTATATACACACAATATATTGTTTTCTAGTCAATACTTACTTGGATCGACCAAATGAAGTTGAACACTCATTTGTGACTCAATATTACTGTTAAATTTGAACCAAAAAAAACCCCCGCAGTGTACTATCTGTAACACATCTAGATTGTAGAAAAAACTGCTTTTTTAAGAGTTAAGAGTCTCTCTTCTCCTTCAGGAACTGCAACAAAAGCGTTTAACTGCTCTAGGAATGCCTTTCATAGCAGGAACTGCGTATTTCTAGAGAGAAATAAGGGTCTCAACCGTTTCATTTGGCCTGCCAAGCAGGATATTACTTTTCTCCTCCATATCAGTCTTGCTTTAGATGCGACCTCACAAGCAAATCAATGAAGGTTAGCTGTGGGCAAGGTCTAAAACTTTGGCAACATACTCTACAAAAAGGTAAGAAAAGGAAAAAAAAAACCAAACAAACAACACACACACAAAACCACAACCCTTTAAGCTAAGGAACTGTTTAAGGCAACCTGACCAAAGTAAAGATAAGGCTTTTGGATAACTATTTCCAAGGATATCTAGTTTTCCTAGCTTTGCAAAGTAACATAATTCAACTAACTTTCTGGTCAGATTTCCATTCATAAGCTTCTTTAAAAAAATATTTATTTTCTTAGAATATGATATTAACTGAATATAAGACATAAGGAGACACTACATATTACAGACAAAAGCAAAAAAAAAAACTACAGATGAGCACACAGATGGCCAAGTATTAGAAATTATATGGTCATGATAAAAGTTTTAAGCTCTCCGAAGTACTTCAATATCTTAACATAAGTTTGGAATACCATATAGAGACTTAGGATATTGTGGTATTGGTATAACTACCAAGTAGATTTTTGGGTAAGTTTTTCAGTTTGGTTGTTCTTTTTAGTACCTTTAAAGGTCACCGCTACACCGATTCAGCAGCTTGAATGAAAAATATGTAAACTTACTGTATCTAGCCTATGTGTTTTAACATAATATTCAGAATATTAAGAACAGAAACAAAAACTGCCTACACTGTAATTGCATGTCAAACAAAGCAAGTATTTGGCTGGAATGTTCCAGAAGCAGAGATCCTAAATACTGACATAATTTGTACCACAAGTATGAGTTGGGCTGGGGGGGAAGGAATTAAGAATGGAAGGGGATGTGAGGTTTAAAATCCACACATTAGTCATCAAGAAGTCACCAACATAAGTCACTAAAATTCAGTAAGAACTGCTTTTTGAGGCTGAACAGTTTTCCTCCTCCTGCATATTGGCTAATGCTTGAAGGAAAAAGAAGAGAAAAAAAAAAAAGTGTTCCGCCCATTCCCAACTCCAGCATTTACACTGATTACTTCTTCTATATTATTCTAATCAAAACAGAAGTGCTCCTCTTGGCATATTTTAGAACTAGATCTATTTTAAAAGGTAAAAATCACACCTGCCAATATTGTTGAAGTAAATCATGTGTGCTTATTTAGGCTCATCCGCAGAGTTACAAATTATCATGGTCGGCTTGGTTTAAACAAAATAAAACCTGAAGAGTTAAAAACACAAGGTCACTTAACCTTCTTCCTGGCTGATTTACTTTTCATTAAAATTGCAATGTTTTACTACGCCATACTAATTCTGACCATACTAGGAAAGTGTCTCTGGCACAAGTGGCTTTCAGAAGAAAAGCTGGTCTTCCCAACAGCTTTTTCTTCTGCTTCATCTTAAAGTGCAGAAACTGCGGGAAAGGATAACAAGACTACTTGTCCGTCACTGTGGAACTACTTCCCTTAGAGAGGCTAAGGCTGCGTGTATGCGGACGTGCAATCTGTTCTCAAAGTCATAGCCAGTAAACTCCTCCTGGAAAAAAAGAAAAAAAAATTATATATAGATATATATATAAAAAAACTATTACCCTCCTTCACTTCAGGATGTGAAGATAACTTCACTACTAATGCATAAGTAGTCACGGTACAAAACAGACCAAAGAAAAGAGGCGAACTGGAGATTCCATGTTGCAATACCCCCCCCATTACGCAAAGCAACAGAACGATTACAGAAATTCCAAGCTGGGGAAGAGAGCAGAAAACTTTCATTTCCAGCATGCTGTTTGGATCACATGTAGATGAACAGCACCTAGAAAGTTCCGCAAGTCCAAAAGCTCTAGAAAATCCCAACATGCCCAAGGCAGGAACCAGTTGGAACAGACAAGGAGTGAAGAGTTGTCATTTTCAAACTTTCTGTAGCCAAATCTTAGTTGAAAAGCTTGGCAAGGTTCTAAGACTTCAGGAGAAGTCACTAACGTGGGTTCTGTGCTATGACTGACCTAGAAATACTTATCTACATAACATACATAAATGTGTATCATATACATTAATGTATATCCACATTATAGTGGTGTAGATTGTAGGTGAGGGACATTGCCACTTAACAGCCACTCCTCCTGTCCCAAAGCCCCACCAAAAGCGGAATCTCTCAAATGCCCTCATCTCAGAAAGATAAATTTGAAAACGTCTTCCTTTTTACCTTGGCTTGGAGAAGTAAAGTTTTGCCTCTTGGCACAGTCTACAAAAAGACAAATATTGCATTAGAAATGCTTTGCAAATGCTACAGAAAATATCTGACTGATTAGACCAGAGTAGCATCTCTATCTTGAAAACAAGGTACGAAGCAGACAAAACCCTCTCAAAATAGGAAACTAGAAATACTAATGAGGCACCCAAGAAACACAGTATTATGTATTTCTAGTCTTCTACAGAAAAGGAGAAATTACAGCTTTAAATGCAAGTTGCTACTGATGATGGTGAGCTACAGCAATGCACAGGGAAACAAAGGAGTCTACAGATAAATGACTAATTGTTCGATAGAGTAATTTTTGCTGCTTAACCAAAGTTTAAGCCATTTACTTACAAAACAATTTGCTGGATTTTAAGCATTAAAAGTTGTTTCAGAAATCTCCATTTCAAATTCTTAAGGAAAAATATATGTATTTGCAGATCAATATTTACTACTGAAAAGCTCATGCTTTATTTTTTTCATACAGTACATTTTAAGCCTTACAAATAATCAACTGCCTGAGAAAAGACAGGAAATTAACTTTTCTGATTGAAATATATCTGAATATGTACATATTTATTTATATTGGTTTAAGACATCTACAAAAAAATTGTAAATTTCTTGACATAACCATATCAAAATCTTAAATAACTTGATTAGAACCAAGTTTAAAATAACAAAAATTATTCAGATGACATGGTAAATCAAACATGTAATTATAAGCAATTTTAAAGCCAAGTAAATTTAATAACAGCACGTTTTTTATACTAAAATGCATATTCATATCTAGATTTGTTGCTCAGGTCTTTAATACACTCAGCCTCTCAGGCAAATGTGATTTATAGAATTCTATTCCCTTCTCTTTCTTAACCATTATAGAGCTCCTGCATGACACCTCGGCTAGTAAATGGAATTTTCTATAAACAGCATCCACTTGCCTCTAATTTTAGCTCTTGCTTTTCCCCCGCCCCATCCCACTTAATTCAAGTCAAGCACCATTTACCTCCTCATTGCCCAAGTGCCACAAGAGGGAGTTCCCTGCATGTCCTGCCCACACTAAACGCTACCATCACCTCTCAGTGCAGTAGCTCCTCAAACACCCAATGTGAAGCACGTTTGGTTACTGTGTGCACTTACTACATGTAAAGCAGGGAGGATGGCAGAACTTCTCCCACGTTCTCAAAATCTTCAGATAACTTCACTACCCACCACACTTTTTTTTTTTTTTTTAAAGAGATACTTGACATGATTAAATTTGAATATGAACATGGCAAAAAAGGCAGCAGGAATATTACTGGACTCAGACCTCCCCACCAGGCTTCAAGGCCCAGTTCTAAGTCATAGGGCATCAAAGTTTTCAAGAAAGAATAATTATTTTTAAAAGCGTTTTCTAGTTTTGTCCTGTGTCCTGATGATAATTTTTATTAAAATATTTTCTTTTCCTTCCCTTTTTAAAGGGAAGGTTCCGCTCAGATGACCAAATCTGACAAGATTATTTCACAGAATCATTCCGGTTGGAAGAGACCCCCCAGGATCATCTAGTCCAACCACAACGTAACTCCAGCACTAAACCATGTCCCTAAGAACCTCGTCTAAATTACTTTTAAACACCTCCAGGGATGGTAACTCCACCACTTCCCTGGACGGCCTGTTCCAATGTCTGACAACCCCTTCCACGAAGAACTTTTGCCTAATATCCAATCTCCCCTGGCACAACTTGAGGCCATTTCCTCTTGTCCTATCACTTGCTATTTGGGAGAAGAGACTAACCTCCTCCATGCTACAACCTCCTTTCAGGTAGCTGTAGACAGCGATAAGGTCTCCCCTCAGCCTCCTTTTCTCCAGGCTAAACAGCCCCAGTTCCCTCAGCTGCTCCTCATAAGAGGAAACAACTGAAAACAGAAACATAAGAACATGAGATACTATCAGCCCAACTACTTTATACCATACGTACAATGATGTGGGGGTTAAGTCATTACACTGTAACCACTTCCCCTGACTTGCAATCTCATTCAGGAAGTACTACATGAAGTGGCATAAACTCCATGTAGTGGTGTCACACATTTGAGGAGGGAAACAGCACCAAGAGTGGTGAAGGTGCCCTAGGGTAAGATTCTCTGGGCTCCCTAAGAGGCAGGGTACTTGCAAAGACCTAAATGATCACATTTATGAACATAGACATTGGGAAAGTCTGAAAGCCAGGTGGATTTTCTTTGTCTTCATCCTGAACAACAAAAACCTCACTACTCGGGGTGAAAGCCAGAATGCGAACACGTACAGCTTTTATGGAACTTAAATGACTGAAATAAATTTACTTCTACATCCCCTGCAATGAAACAGTACGATGGTATGAGCGCCCCCCTCAGCCCAGTCAGGTTTCCAAGATGCACTGATGGGTGAGATTAGGAAGACATCTGTCCTAAAGTGGAGATAAATAATCCCAAAGTAAAAAGACTTTTCACAAACACCATATTGTTCCAAATATAAATTTGATCCCCAAAACATGGAGCTATTTTAGGGAGGCACCAAATTCTCTTTGGGAAGGATAAATAACTACAGGTAATCTTTCAGCTTGAACAGCACCCAACAGGAAACTAAATACGTGAGAAAAGGATCCTGGGCATCCACCACACCAAATGCCACCAGCAGATATCAAATCCCTGCCTACCCACAGCATCCAAGCCAGGCTCTGCTGCCACCAGCGGCTGCAACACTGGAGTGAGTGAAGGGGGAGAGAGGTCTTTGCATCTTGGGGAGTGACAGAAGATTTATATACACAGTATTTATACACACAGTTTCTGTAAGGCACATATGAAAAAATGGGCACTGTAGCATGATCAGAGAGGTGAAAGTGAAGTCTTTGTGGTTCTTTTTGGGGTGAAGTGCTAAATAATAATCCAAACAATGCGGTGCTACACTCATAAAAATTCTTGCTTGACTGCTTGCTGTACATTTGCAGACTTGTTCATTTTACTGCTAGAGAAAGACACCACTAAATGGGCAGGAATATAATAGTTGCCCTGAAGAATCCCAGAAGGTCTCAGGCTCTGTTTTTCATGTAAAAATAAACCCCAGTATCAACAGGTCATTGCAGCGTTATCAACAGGTAACTAAGCTCCTCAGAATGTCTTTATAGCTCTTAATATTGAAAAATTAAGATGCAGTTACCTAAAATGCACTGCATTTCTTGATTTGCAAAAAAACAACCCGCTAATTTTTTTATGGTAGATATGAAACAAATTTTTAAGACTTAACATACATTATTCACCTATAAACTTTGTTTCATTGATTGTATAGTGATATGTTGACTCACCACCCTAATTTAAACGGTTTAAAAATAGGTTATGCTATTACCTCTGGATTGTCTAACAGAAGACAGCCAAGTTCATAGCAAGCATATGGCTGGACATATAAGTTGTTTTGACGGCACAATTCATCTTTAGCAGCTTGCTGAAAGAACTGTAAAAATTAAAGAAAAAAGAAACAAAGTATTGCAGTAATACATTAAAATTGACTGATACTTATTAAAAAAAAAAAACAAAACAGAAGTACTGTTCAACTTTAAGCACCAGGAATTAGTCCAAAGCTAAAATGAGAATACATTAAAAATTTCCAGTGGTAGAGATTCTTTAAGCAAGGACCCTGAGGTTTTCACTGCCACTGCCATATCAAGGCAAAGCTATTTGTTTGGATTTTTACCAAGTAACATATTGTCTGTTTCAAGAGTTTTACAACTTCACATTGAAAAAAATACTAGGAAGTATCCAGATTATGTAATATATGCTTGAAAGAAGGAAAAAAAAAAAAAGACTTAAAGCCAACATCATCAGCTCCCTTGTTGCACATGTGAATTACATTCTGTTCCATGAAGGGAAAAGAAAAGTTGTGCCTACAGATCAAAACCTGAAGCAGTGGTAAAATTATTAGTTGGTATATGCTAATAACAAACTTCTCAGTGTCTAATAGGTCTGGAGAAGAAGCAGCAAAACCCTTCTTTTGAAAGGTCAATCTCCAAATTTTTTTTTAAAGTTGAATTTTCTTTGTCAGACACAGTAAGCCAAGCAGAGACAAGAGCTTTTCCATTCTTCTTCCCAGCTTCCCCCTAGCTCTTGCTTCTACCAGCCACTTTAGCTACCATGTTCATTCAACACAGCAAATTACTTTTACAACAGATAATATAATGGAGACATGCTAAACAGAGGATTTGAAAAAAGAACCTGATATACTCTGTTGGAATTCACAAAACAGTATGATCAGCAGCACTGAAAACTAATGGTTTGCTTAACACTCGCACTCAACAGTATTTACTGTTTAACAGAATAGCTCATAAAATAGCATTAACGGTGTAAATGATGACTTAACAAATTACCTGAACAGCGTCTTCAGAATTTCCTAAGCATTTGTGTATGGCACCGAGAAGCAAATTCCTCAAACCAACAGCCGATGCATCATCAACATCCTGACAAGCTTAATGAAAAGATTCCAGTAAACAAACAAGATAGACTGAAATCCTTCGTTAGACAAGAATTGTCGTCTACGGTGATTTTTAGCCTGATGATTAAATTTAACCAGAAAAAGGAGATGCTAGTAACATTAATGTAAATCAAAGTAATTTGGTTGCTTTTAAATACAACCCATTTTGCATGAACCTCATCAAGCGATCTGTCATTCAAGAGAACAATTCCTAACAGGAATGAACAGGCTGAAGTCAAAGACAGTTGGTGTGTTCTTGTCACAAGAAGAGGAGAATCTATTTCTCTACCTGTCTTTGAAACAGCCACTAAAATGTAAATTTAAGAAATAATCACCTCCTTCTGGTGTGGGTTGTCCCAGATATTGAAAAACAAAAAAAAACCAAAAAACACAAACACAGTCCAAGTTACAAGGAGCACAGGGCAAGCAGTCCAGAGAAAGCTGATTTGTTCTGAACTGAAGCCAAGTGATAGACACACAAAAATCTGTAGTGGATTTAAAAACTCAGACTAGGGTATTTTGGCATCACAATTCTGAATGCTGGTGAGAGGATAAGGCTTACTTGCCAGACCTTAGCTGGTCCACAATGCAGGGACAGACTGTGCCCCAGTTCAGCAGTGCTCCGTTTCCAGAAAGAACTGAATCATTATGCATGTAACCACCTCTAGACGGGTCGGGCTCCCTTTTGACCAAGCTTATTAGCACCAGCTTTGTTAAATCAAGGCTAATTCCACAAGGAACCATTTGCACTTGTCTGCACCATCACCTTCAGAAAGACCGAGGGGCTGGGAGCCCCACGGGGCTTCTCATCCCTTCAGAAGGAGCTGAACTGCAGTGCCGGGAGTGGTGGAGCTCCTTTAATTTCGCATTCTGCTCTCATCTCATAAACCCTGCCAGATCTCAACTAGCCCTGTATTCACACCACAGATAATCCCCAATCCAAATAAGCCACCTACGAATAACTAAGAGTCGGCTGTGTGAAGTATTTGGACACTAGACAATACACAAAGGTCTCAACTCTGGCTTGTATTGCAAGTCTTAAGTTACTTGGCATTTTACTTACAGAGTTACACGTGGATACAAATTAATTCCTTTATTTTTAAGTCAGCTTCTAGTCTGGAGGAACAGCCTGGAAACTCACCCCAGCAAATTACACGCCAATTATTCAAGAGAAGAGGAAGCAAATAAAAAAAAAAATTCCCTGTCATCGTACCATTCTTGAGATACAATGTAAGGTGCAGCAATAACATTCTCACTGCGCAGAAAATCCTCAACCAGGGATCATTGATGCAGACACATCTGTCAGTGTCATACCTTACAAGAAGCATATCTCTGAATTTTAATCTATACTGCTATTTCACATTAAAATGCTCACCACCAGCTACAAGCTTATACAAGGAAGATCTGCACTGCTTCTGAGCATGTGGGAGAAAAGTACATAATCTTTACAACCTCTAAAGCTGACTGTTCTGAAGGCAAATGACTGAAAATCCTGACATTTATTTTATGTAAGTAAATATAATTTTAAAGCCTTCAGTATTATCTTTGGGACTAGAAAAATGGGGATCTGAATGTAACCCACTGCCATCACATAATTTAAATGGACAAATTATCTTAAATCAAAACCAGCACAAAACTCCCAAATTAGTCCTGACTCTCCACTTAAAGACTAGAAGTTTTTTCACTTAACATAAAAGTCATGTATAATCCCCAAAAGTTCATAATTACAGAAAAAAAGGAAGTATCTTGGTGGCAGACATTTTTTGTTTTATTTTCTGAACGAGCAGATAATAACTCAAAACTGTTTGCAGAACACAAAGACGACTGACTACTGGATGGAGGGAGAAGTACTGAGAACTTCATGATAAACACTATTACCATAAGCTTCACATGACAGACATCCAAAGGCATCTGGAGACCAAGAAAGGTAAAAATAAAATGCTCCTTTCACCACTAAGATGGTTACAGCAGCCAAGATGAACAGAACCTTTATGTCATAGATGACCTCACAAGCTGCGTATTTCCTCTTAGAAGAAAACTGACGTGCAGAAATGAATTGGTAGTTTTATTCTATTTTATTTTGTAGCTAGGTTTAAATGAGTTACATTTTGCTTAGTGACTTCAAACAATAACTATCATACCATTGTTTCATTTTAAACAATGGGCAAACACAACTGATTAAAAAAACAACTACATGCAGCAAGGCAGTTACAGCTTCTCCCAAAAAAAATTAATAAATCAAGGAAACATATTATACCTTGGCTCATATGCTGTAAGTTCGAGAGGGAACAGTTGGGAAGGGCTTTCCATAAGTACAATACTTCAATGGATGCCAGGACACAGAGCTCTTTGGTTGGCATTTGTTTTCTAAATCTCTCTGCCTGCAAAGTGGGGAGAAAGAGGGAAAGGAGATCTGTCACCTGTCTTTTTACAGGGAACATATTATTCACAAACAATATATCACAAACATAATTCTAACTGTTTCATGAATGTATCTAACAACTTTATGAAAATAAAGTCAGTGGTAACTTAGCTTAAAGACTAACAAGCAAGATCTTTCTATTAATGTAAGGGCTTGTATATTGATCAAAATTAAAGCTTCCTTATATGCAGCCTAGATTTGTTTTATTCTGTTTCACAATCCTAAGTACACACTAACTGGATGCTGAAACAGTAACAACTGCAAGATCATCAGTTAGGAGGTATTTCCTAGACAACTCCTACCTTTCAAAAAGAACTAAGGCTTTGACAAACGAGACAAGAAGAAAGAAAAGCAAAGCTAGAAGGAAAATTACCAAAGCAACTACAGTATAATGTATTTTTATTTTTAATAATTACTTTAGTTGTAAAGCAAATAGCTAATTGCCATTTCTTTTGCTAGGTCCTTAAAATACATGACACTATTGGTTTTCCACCTGAATCCTTCCCACTAATTCTACAGAACCAACATAGGAGAAAACAGATACATTCTTCAAAAATAAATACTGGCAAAGAATCCAATAGGATTACCAAATGTAATTACTGTATTGAAACAAGTCAGCCTATGCTAATACCAAACCTTTTTCACTGAAAACTGTTCAATCTGATTGTTTTTTCTTTTGAAAAGCTTCTGAACTTCCTTGAACACATTCTGAGCACCATTGATGTCACCGGTGGCTCCTTGGCACACTGCAAGAACACAGAAACAAAAATTTGTTAACACTACTGAGATATGAAACAGGAAAAAATAATACTAGATAACGTACAGTCACAGGAAAAACATGCTCGCTTCCAGAAAGGATCTAGACAGAGGATTTGACAAACATGCAAATCCCAACTCTCCCAAGTATCCTTTGTGATCATCAGCAAGTCAGTGCTTCTTTTTTCATACTCATTTAATTAAATAATACCACCCGGCCTCTAAGCATTTATTTATTAAATCTTTGCAATACACTGTCGTATGACCTGTCACTACAGTTACAACCATAACTGTATCTACATCTGGAAGGAGAGAGAGAAATACTTATGCACATGAAGGTGTGTGCATGCAAGCGTACAGTATATAAACAAACAAATGATGTAAGTCAAGTCTGGCATAAAGCTGCATCAGCAGCAGGCAGTGTGGAAGGCACTATGCATGCCAGTACATTCCCCAAAACAAAACAGTGCTCAAACCTTATCACATCACTGGTTTATCGCTTACTCAACACATTGAATATACTCACCTGCTGTTAAATAAGCATAGTAGCACTGGGACCACCTGGATTCATTTTTAAGCCTTTCAAAGGATTCAAACGCATCTTTGAAATTCATCTCTATCATGCTGCACCAACCTAAAAACAAGATAAATATAACTTCAGAGAAAGCATAGGAATTCAAATTTGGTGTCAACATTACTGAAAAGCAGTCTGTGATGAGAACTGGACCAAGTTTAACAATCATACCAATAACTGGGAAAAGTTAAAAACAAAACAAATCAGTGACATACATTTAAAGCCTGGTTTAAATTTACTGCGAAATGTTGAATTATAAGATTCCATAAAAAACAACGAATCCTCTTTACAACAACAAACACCAAAAGCTCTTTCTTATTTAAATACTGTATTTTGTAGGATACTGAAACTTACGGAGCTACCACTTGCTCCTTTATTCTTCCCCACTCTGACAAGATCCCTTAACGAGACACATCTAAAGCTTGAGGCAACCTATCTTTTCCACTCTAAGGACTTGTATGCAAATTAACATCATATATATTGCTATTGATAGAAGAAAATGAACATGAATTATAGGCCTTGCAAACTTTGAAGTTTCATCAGGCCAGTTAGTGTTTGGCATAGAAATGGTGATTCCACAGACAAATCAAATTAATTTTCTCATTTTAAATAATATTCTGTAAGTGAACAGTTTGCCCTTGATTCTACAGTCTACTCTCTGATTTTGCATCACCCTGTATTTGCAAAAAACTTTAAAATTACAAAAAGCTCTTGAATTCTACTTGCCCAAACAAGAAAGCAGGATTATTACCATAATCCATCCAAGACAAAGGTCAGTGTGCCAAAACCTTTTAAAAACCCTAATAAAAACAATCCAGTTTATTTATTGAAGCTCCTAGTCTGAACTTGAAAGCGAGCTATTTATAGCATGAACATATCCAGCTTACCTATTTCATATAAGCAGACATGTTGGATCTCCCTTTGGTCTGTTGCAAGTTCCAAAGCCGTATGAAATGAGGTCAAGGCACTATTGATTTGACACTAACAAAAGCGAAAGAAGAAAAAAACCCACATAAATCAGATGTCTGAAGTTTAAAATTTGTTGGATAATTTGATTTTGATAATGAAAACCTTCAGATTTCCGTGAATAGGTATTTAAAAATAACCATAAGGTTAAAAAAAAAAAAAAAAGAGGTGTCTTACAGGTTACAGCCTCTGGTTTGATTAAATGAAAGAGGCAAAACATCTTATTGAGAGGAAAACCTCAACATTCATTTCAGACTCTAGATTATTTTAAATGAGCTAAAACACACCACAGAACTAGCGGTTTGAAGGAGAAAGGCTAATATGCAATATGCAAGCTCTACACTGCAATTCCTTTGACCAGCTTCCCCCATCTCAGCTCTCTTGACCTGATCACTTTTGAATTGAAGTATGGGCAAATTATTTACAATGATAAATCAGCATCTTAAAGGGGTCCTATAGTGAACAGATCTTCCCATATATTACATATTCATGAGACGAAACATAATACAGAAGTCAAATTGTAACAGACAAGGGAAGTAAGAATCACTCATACAAAGCAACTCAGATTTGTATTTAAATGTAACTGTAGATGAGAATGCAAAGTGTTTGCTTGCAAGGTACTAACAATCAGTTCCACCATGTGTAACAGTAAAAATTAAAACATATGGTAAGGAACTTACACTCCAAAAGTCATATAAAATGACAAATGTAGAACACTACAGAGTTAAAAAAGCAGGCAGAGGGATAGTAGAGGAGTTTAATCATGTAATAACATCACTAATAACTTACGACCAGTTCGGATCATCTCTCAGCCTTAAAAATCAGTGGCTGTATTCCTTCTATTTGCTATGAAGTCTGAAATTCATTGTTTTGTGCAGTAAGCTTTTGAGTAATCTTATTTCTACTCTTATTTAATAAAGTCGTTCAACATAAAAATCATCCATTTTTAGCTTTCTGCACAATAAGTTTATCTTTAATGTTTATTTTTAACTATGTCACCTTTTTCTACATCCCTCTGTAACCACTTCAAGCAACAGTCAATAAGAGAATTCATAAATGTTGCATGATATGTAAGAAGATAAATATGCATATGAGATAAAAACCCATTTTGATAAAATCTTTAGTTACCAACAGCTTAGCAAGAAGAGGCTGACAGTTTTGTAAGAACTAGAGCAACAGTTCTTTTGACTACCTTAATTTCTAGTTTTCTCAGTCTAGGATGAGACTTTTCCACAATAATCATCATAAAGCGGGGGATGCAAATCAATATTTAATTCATTTAATACACAGACACACTATATATCCCGATATGGCCTATACCCGCTTTAATAGTGTTCCTACATTTATTCTCACATAGAAGTATAAAAATTTATACAACAGAAGAACCTTTAAGCCACTCACTGCTGGCTAAGCATGTAAATGAAAGAAACCCTTGAAAAAGCAAACCTGTCACCTATGCAAGGATAACTGAATCCAAGAATTCCTGCAAAAATCTGCAGCATTGTGTCCTATGACCACTCACACAGACCTCTGAAGCGATTTTATTACATTTTCTTCTTTGTCTCACCAGGGAAAACTGTTTTATTTGCTAAGGAACAATTTAACCATAAATCGTATATACTGCATCAAGACATTACAACTGCCAGCAAAGGGATCCACAGCTGTACCAACATAAACACTGTACACCAAGAAAATAAACAGGTAACTGGGCTGAGATGCTTCTTGGCATGACAGAAGATACTACACTGAAAGACAGCTGAGTTATACTCACTCTCAATGTTACCAGGGAGCCTGAGCAATGTACACCTGATTTACCTTAGTGCAGCACGTTCTCTCCACTACACATTACTGCACTGATGCTGCATCAACCCAACACAGCTTCCTGGAAAATAAGTGTGAGAAGCCCAGAAAAAAATAATGTCGGCTTAAAAGTTTATCTTTGTGCTAAGAAGTTTAGAAGTTTGGTAAATCCATGTTTTGAATGCTTCTGAAGAAAACACACACATGAAAATCTAAATATTTAGTCCTCTGTGAAGATACTTTGCCTTCTAAAAACCCTAAACATTTGAAAATATAAATCACTTATTTGTAGGGCAAAATGACACAACAACTAATGGCATCTACATCCTTGCAATGCCATACCCCAGCCTGGGGCAGCGCATGATGTACTGAACACTTAGTAATATACAAGTCCACTTAGTTGAATATTCAATCTTCTATAATCCATTTCTCTAACTCTTAGATCCCTCAAGTGTTTTGATCTCTGCATTAAGTATCAAGCTCAGTAAGTACGTTTCAGAGACATTCCTTAGTAACGAAAGTTCCAATCATCTCCAGAGATTGTGACAGCACACTAGAATATGAATTTCTACTCTTCGTGTTAATTCTTAAATTAATTACCATCTGTTTACTGTTTCAGAGAATAAACAGAAAGAATTATAACATCCCAAGAGTCTGCAAGTATAACCTCACGGATGACACCTGAAATTTATGTTCTTGAGATTTATGAAAAAAAAAATACATATACACACATGGAATTCCTTCGACAGGCATCACTCATGTTTCTCTTGGACATAATACAAAGACAAAAGAAAAATTAATCCATAAAATGTGTAATATACAGAACTGCATAAAGATGATTACTAAAGCTAATGTGAGAATCAATCTTCTATTTCTTGACTTCAGATTAAAACCAAAACCATCCCAATCCACCAACTAAGCATCTACAGAGCTTCCCGAGTTGACATGTTTCCTCACAGAGTTGTTCTGAAATCTCAGGACACTCTCCCTCTTCCAGAATCTCTATATCCTCAATCCACGCAATGAACCTTTAAGGAAGCCATGTTCATAATCAAGGGGAAACCAGCAAACAATATCTAAAATTGGACAATTTACACTGCAGGACACTATACGGAAGTTTCAAAGTCTATGGAAGTTCATATTCCTTAACACCTCTCCCCTCTATTTTCCCTCGAAAGGCCACAAAATCAAAAAAGAGTAAAACTAGGATACTGTATTTTATAACCTGTAACGAGTCAGTAGAGAGGCCAGCATGGCTCCTGAAAATAAACCTTGACATTACGCAAGCTCTGAAAATTTCTTTACTTAAGACATCATTGTGACTTTATTCTAGAAAATTCATTTAAGACTTCTAAATGCTTATTATTACTCTTGCCCTCAGTCTACTTTTCCGTGCCACACCTTCCCACCCCAGAACAGGAATGATACCACTGATACCTGTGGATGTCTACAAAAGGTACGTAAAAAAGCAAGAGTACTTGTCAGCATTACATTTAAGTCCACAATGCCACTGCAACATTTTCACCAGCCGGCACATCAAACACACGAGTGCACCACTGGTGTTTGGCCCGTCAGCTGGAGTATTTGGTACTTTTTCCTCCAGACTCTTAACCTGCATCTATGCCAGCAGGAAACTCTGGATTTCAGACCAGTGGCTTTCGATGGCTGTTATACTAACTACATGTTTAAGTGTTCAGTAGGCACAACTATAAAACGTGATTCTCACTTGTTTTCAGTAGCTTAAGCTTACACAAAATATCATTATCAGCTTTAGTGGGAAGTATTTCAGAGACAGAAATAGTCAAACATGCACAAAGAAATACTTCTGAGGCTGGAATACACACCATGCAATCACGAGTCAAGCACAGCAGTAGTTATGTCCATAAAAATGGCCCAAATGAATTATGTGAAAGTCAGGAAAAAAATGCTACTTTTAATACACAGTCTCTTAACCTGCTCTTTGAAAAAAAAGAGACATTTGATCAGACTATCAGTGCAACCTTTAACTTCCTGGTGCACTTTAATTCCAAATTTCCCAGACTGTCCTCCTCTCCTTTCCCTTAACTCATTCATTGCAATAGCCTCCAAACACTTTCAGACTTCATTTCTCAAAAATGTGAATCTTTGAGAAACGTTGGAAGGATAATTTGGTCCACGTTTATAGTACCTGTAAAGCCCCTTCTTAGAAAACCAAAATCTGTTAAGGCTTTTACTAATATTCATACATGCTTTTTGGCACACAAAGTCACATGTTCTTCACAGAATCACAGAATCACAGAATGTTAGGGATTGGAAGGGACCTCAAAAGATCATCTAGTCCAATCCCCCTGCCAGAGCAGGAAAACTTAGGTGAGGTTACACAGGAAGGCGTCCAGGCGGGTTTTGAATGTCTCCAGAGAAGGAGAATCCACAACCCCCCTGGGCAGCCTGTTCCAGTGCTCTGTCACCCTCACTGAGAAGAAGTTTCTTCTCACATTTAAGTGGAACCTCTTGTGTTCCAGCTTGAACCCATTACCCCTTGTCTTACTGTTGGTTGTCACTGAGAAGAGCCTAGCTCCATCCTCGTGACACCCACCCTTTATATATTTATAAACATTAATGAGGTCACCCCTCAGTCTCCTCTTCTCCAAGCTAAAGAGACCCAGCTCCCTCAGCCTTTCCTCATAAGGGAGATGCTCCACTCCCTTAATCATCTTTGTGGCCCTGCGCTGGACTCTCTCCAGCAGTTCCCTGTCCTTCTTGAACTGAGGGGCCCAGAACTGGACACAATATTCCAGATGAGGTCTCACCAGGGCAGAGTAGAGGGGAAGGAGAACCTCTCTGGACCTACTAACCACCCCCCTTCTAATACACCCCAGGATGCCATTGGCCTTCTTGGCCACAAGGGCACAGTGCTTCATTTGTCTTTCATAGCACTGTCACTGTGAAATCTTCCTTTCTCCTCAACTGCCTTCCTTCGCAATTTTCTCCTTTGTCAGATTTGTGTCTCACTGTCCGGTCTTGCATTATTACTTCTGCCTTTTGAACAGCTTCCCTGCCTCCAGGTGTCCACAGCTGAACTGTGCTCCTTACTGTTTCTTTTCTCCATAGAAAAGAAAAAATAGACACATACAGATATATAGGTGTATGCAGACTTGCTAATGGAAGCTGAATATACCATCGGCTGAAAGTTACAAAAACACATATGCAGGATCAAAGGCTGTTAAAAAAAAAAATCCAACGGCCTAAGTGCCAGTAGGCTCTAATACAAAGCCTAAAATGACCATTACTGATCAGTACTTCCAAAACACACAAGCTCTTCTATATAACATCTAAGCTGCCTTTCATCTATGTACAATTAAATTTTATCATAGAACTGTTAAATATTATAGATGCTAAAGAGTATAAAATATATAAGCCTCAGCTCAAGGCATACTTTTAAGTGCATACAAGTTAAAGCATAGACTTCCCAATTTCGATAAACCATCTAACAATAACATTCCCATGCTCGGTGGAAAGAATTTAAACCTACCTGTGTTTTAACAATTTCAAGGAAGGCCATATAAGCACTTCCCAGACTTTGCAGGTGCTTGTCTCACCCACCTTGGAGATGAGGCAGGAATTACAAATCATATTAGTTTGTACTCTAAGAGTACACACGCACTTCTGGTTCAGAATGTTCAGTGGATGCTGTCAGACTAATGCCCAGACTTGAGACGTGTAAGCACAAGCGTGTTGTGCAGATATCCAGTGCAGCTCCCCATGTCATTGCCACCAGTCACATATCTGCCTTCACTATTATGTCAACAACATTTGAGCAAATTAAGTTCATAAATTCCTAACAGAGTCTACAGAAGAGCCCAAGACATTTAACTGAAATATTTAGACACAGCAAAGCCTCAGTGATACAGTACTACTCGGAACAAAGCAATGACAGCGGGCGGGGGGAAGACGCTGCTGAATGGAAAAGCTCTCATGCAAACAAATAAATGAATAGCAAAGGGACATTTTAATTCCAGTTAGCAACCAACAAGCTTTCTGCTGACTTAAGGGTAAGTCAGCATTCCACCTGCCTAAGCTAACTAACTTCACGTAACAGGGCCATGCTGTCTCTTGCACAAACAATTTCACTTGCAGCTAAACTTAGGTATCTATATACTGCCGCATTTAATGCACAGATAACACATAAAGAACTCTCCTTTGATACATGATGGTACTCCAGAAAGGGACTGACTGCATAAAACTGACACTCATCCCAAACCTATCCTCTGTATTTACACACACAAACATATCCTCAGTTTATTGGCAACTTATGTTTACAGTTTTGTCCTAGCTTGCCCAGACAGTCAGAAGAATGAGCTGAATTTTATTCTTCATCACACTAAACATGAAAAAAAAATTCCAAATACCAAGTCATACTCTGGCAGTCAACATATTGTCATCTTTAACTGCACTCGCATTCATTGTGTAGCTATTCCCAAAGTTGATCTTTAAACTAAGGACAGAATATGCATATAATTGAACAAAGACCACTGAAGTCTTTCCCACTCAAAAGACAGCATTACTTCCCAAAGACTGACAGTTTGCTTCTAACAGTATAATTCCCCCAATGCACTGTTGCTTTCAGAAAGATGGCAAAGAAAAACAACATCCAAATCCCATGCAAGAATACGCTTGCAAAGTCTGACAGGCCACTGAAGCCTGTCCCTCTGCTGTGTTACTGTTGCTACCTCCCTCACAACATTAAGTTGCATTTCAGAGAATTAGCTCTTGTAATTACCATGTTAAGATGAAGGGTTTGAACATTCTGGGTTTGTGCTTTTGTTTTGGGCTTTCTTGTTAATGTAATTGCTCTGGAAATATTCTGGTCTGATAAGGCAGCAGCAAGGAGTTGAGTAGTCTAAAGTACTCACCACCATCTGGTATTATCACAGATTCTTAAAGAATAACTCAACCAAAACCCACGAGGTTGCTGAAGTGTTTGAGTAACACTCTACAACAGCAGTAATAAACACGTTCTAGGTTAATACATTTCTGCTTGGGCCAGAGCTCACCCTCAGCAACATAAAACATCCTGGTTTCACCTCTTAGAAGCAAAACCAGTTATTTGACGGAAATTATCGCAGAGAATTAGCTGTTTATGAACAACACCTAAAATGAAAAGGGGAAGATAAATGCTACGCACTCAGCAGATAATACTCAGATTTTAGCTGGACAAGCAAAACTGAAATAGCTATTTATACCACAAGAAACTCATGAGTGACCAAAAGCACTTCCTTTTAGCACAGAGCTACAAATGTACCAAATAGCTAAAAAAGAATTTCAAAGTGCCATTAGTTCCAACAGAAGTAGTGGAACAGCAGGTTTGGCATGTGAACTTGAAGCTAGGAAGGAGTTAATCCTTTCTTCTTATCTTTCTATGTATATACATCTTCAGTTACAATTAGCTGAATCTTGCACAGTTCATTCACAGCAGAAAAACATAAAATAACAAAGGGTGGAGAAATCAGTCAAAAGGAAGAAAACATGCAATACCTCTAATCGCTGTATCCTTCCCTTGAAGAACATGAACAGAGAAGAATTTGGATAAGCGGATTCTTTTTTTGCAAGAATTTCTTTTGCCTCTTTCAATCCTGCCTTGTTATCGCTGCCATCAAGGGCAAAAAAGGGACGAACAACTGTGTGGTACCACAACAGAGCTAATCTAAAAGAAACAGAAGAGTAAGAAGGATTACAGCTCATAAACAGAAATCTAAGGATAACATTCTATACAGGCAGATTTTTACATTATTCTGCAAGACAAAGATACAAATATTTTCTTATACAATCTGTCTTTAAAACAAACACAATACTACTGCCATACATCAATGTGTTCCTAAACTGCACCTGAACATACAATTCAGTGAACATTACCCAAAGGCAGAGTAACAATCATGCTGATATCAAAGAGGTTGACCATTAAGAACTCTACAGACCTTAAAAAAATAAAAACCTACAGGAAAACTTTGAAAACAAATTGTTCATTAGAGGGAGAAAAAAAAAAAAACACAAAGAAAGTCAATAACAAAACTAAACACACATCAACAGACACACTTGAAATCAAACAGAAATACATCCAGTGTTCAGAAGGGCAGATGTCTACATGACCTACATGGCTCCTGGAAACAAGGGCAGAGCGCAAAGATTTCCAAGACCATGTGAAGGAGGAAAACCCCCCCCAAAATACCATTTTTCTTCCCCAGAAAGGAGAAAGAACAAATCAACAGGAACATCTAATCTCAAGCTTTCTTAACCAACCAGAAATAAAATTCTACTCCTCAAGCCCAAAAGACTTTAGCTCTGCTGTCAGTGTTTCAAAAGTTACATCTGAAGGTACCTGCGGTAGGTCCAGTAATAAAATCATTAATTTGGAGATAAATGGAATAGTAAAATCATTTCTAAGGGCATTTTAAATTAGGTCTGGCTAACTCTTCACCTGATAAAAAGACCTGAATTCAGTATGAAGGCGTGGGAAAAATAATACACAAAAAATACTCCTCTAAAAAGAGTATAAGGGAACATCTCATTTTATTTTTAATTTTAGCATCTGAGTAAACTGGGAGACATCTTTGGCTAAGAGTAAGGATAAATAGCTACATGAGATCAATGACTCATACGAAACAGCATCCTCTCCACAGCAGCGAATATAACTCGGGTAAATCTACTCAGCCTCCAGGGGGGTGCTTTATTTATTCTGCTGACATATAAATTACTAGACATTGGAACAGCAGGTACTGAAGAAAACAGCAAAATACTGACACAAACCCCAAATACAAGTAAAAAACTAACAGCAGAGAGATCTCATACGCTAGTAAAGCGATGAATTTACTAAACCATCGCACGTTAGACAACAAACTACAAGTTTATTTTACCTGCTGTTGTTTCCTTTAAAGCAACACTTTTTGGTTTTGACTTTTTTCCATTTACTTTCAGTACTAAGTTATCTACCAAAGCATTTCAATATAGCTACTCACGTAGCTAAAGGGGCCTTCATGTCCTTACTTTCACTTGCATACATCAGTGAAGAAAGCCCCTGTAGGCGGTCTCCAGGAAAACCCAGCAGGTTGATGATTTTGAGCAGGTTTGGGGGCACCATGGATATGCAAAGATGAAAAAGTCCATATCCAAAGCTAACAGCACCTTTCAGTCTGTTTAGCGAATCCTCCGTTACACCTTCTGCAGCAATATGATTATCATTTGCAGCATCAGAAGTCAAGGATTCCTGAGTTTTCTTCTGATATATTTCCTGAAGTGTGTTAATGTCCGTATAGCACTTATTGTAAATTTTCCAGGCTTTTCGGAGTATCCACCCACCTTTTATGTATGCTAAAAAAACAAAGAAAAAAATATTTCAAGGACATATTTCAGAAGTGGAACACAGTAAGTAGTAAATGCTATTTCACAAATCCTAGGATACTCTATTTGCATTCACATATTTTATAAAGGTTTTTGTAATACCTACTGTACTCTCGGAGAAGCTTTTCATACCAGGCACTAGAAACTTCAGTGCTTTTCAACCAGAGACTTTAAACCAGCACTCAGTACAAAGGGACATCCCTTCAGCTATGTAGCAATACAACTGTCAGAAATGCAGAAAACAAAGAACTTAATGCTGGATTCTGCTCCACTGTAGAGTGGAGATTAACTGGCTGCCTTGCAAAGAAAAGTAAAATTCAAAGACCAGATAATGTCTCTTAAGCACAAATAATGTTAAAAGATAACTGATGGGAAAAGACTATTAATACTAATTAAAAAAACTCCTTCCTTTTGGATAGATAGCAAGATTTTCAACACCATCATTCCCTCACCCCTTATATGAGCTGTGTGATACAGCATCTTAAAATTAAGAAAAAAAATCATTTAAAAAAGTATACTTTTATGTTTTTCAAACATTTTTCAGTTGCCTAACTTTGTCAATTTCAAATCTAAGCTGGGTACCTATACTTCCCTAGAAATCTGGTCTTGAGCATTCTCAGTTGAGAACAAGAGAATTCTCAGTCTCATTACCCTCTTTACAGGAGGATAAAGAAAGGCATGACACCGGAAGATATCAGATTTGCCTATTTACACAGCTTTCCTCCTGGTTACAGCACATCCTTGGACAATGATAAGTGGTAAACAGAAAACAGACACAGAATATATTTGTACGTGTTAACTGTAAAAGCAGACATCAACATTTTGTCTGTGATAGAGCCCTGAGAGTTAGGAACTGCAGCGACAAAGGAGTTAACTAAAAATGAGAGAAAATAAAAGCATAATTCTAGCAGCAGTGTTCTAAACAGAGGCCCCCAAATTTGCAGAGATCAGCATTACAACTGATGCCACAGTTAGATCACAAAAGGAGAGGTGTGTCAAAGGAAAGGAAAACACTATTAATGCCAAAGGTTTATAAAGAGTGATTTGGTATCTTTGACAAAATCCTTCCAGTTACAAAAAAACCAACACAAAACAAAACCAAACCAGAAACATTTACAGATAAAGTACCATGGCTGACTAGATTAACTCTTCTTGAATTCTTGTTGTATGAAGAAGGGATGAAGCTGGTTTGGTAATCTTAAGAAATCACACTGAGAAAGATGGGAAAATTCGTATTCTCAGTTGTGACAGAAGGGTTCTGCCAACATGAATTTAGAGTATTAAAAATATTTAATCCTCTATTTTGAGTTTCATATTGAAGTGTTATAATAAAAAATGTAACCCTGCCATGATTCAGCTGCATTACAAGACTAACGCTACTTCAATTTTAAGCAATTAGGTCACTTATTGGCTGCACAGAATATTTTAAGAGTTCTGTGGTTCACCACAAGACGGATGCTCATAAAACTACACATATCAATGCAGCGGACAAATAATAATGAAAAACTCACATTTTACTTTCCTACAGATAGTGTTTCTGCTAACAGCTATCTGCCATGTTCTGATGCATGCTTCAAATGGAAAGAAATGTGGAAAAAAAAAGTATCGTTTTAGGTTTTACTTCCATTACTGTGCTGTCATGAACAGTTCACTAACACAGCATAACCCTAACAGATTTGCTATACTAAGATAAAACAATCTAACAAACGAAAACAATGAATACATGACTTTTTAAACATAGACATTTAATCAAGCCAAATCACTGAGCTGATTTCCCAGCATGAACTTCTGAAAGTAGTCAGACCCATGTCAGCAGTGGTAAATATCAAGAAAAGGTAGTTCAATATTGCTGTGGGAAGCTGACATAAGTTGTTTTGTTACTAACTTTATGAAGAAACTATTTCTAATACATCCATAAGGGTGGAAAGGAAAATCTACAACATGGTAGGCATATGAGAAAGCAGCTTGCATGTAATCATATGCTTCTTGTCAAACTGTTCTGGGAAGAATAACAGAAGAAATTTTTCACCCATCCACGGATGAAAAATATTTATCTGCCTCCGAAGAAGGCATTTTTTAAAAATTACAGTCATTTCAATAATCTGGCTGCTATTTCTACACAGAAACGCAATAAAAACAAAAGATGTTTATACATAATCAGAAAGATAATATACTGAAAAAACTGATATAAGGGATCCAACAGTTCACCAACAGCAGTAACTAGCAGTCACTGAGGTGGCATTTAACTGCTTGCAAGATTTCAGGTATATTTTTACTCAGTAGAGTAACCCAGATACACTGCATGTTCTGCAGAACTCTGCTGCCCACTTCATTTCACCAAGCAGCAGACAAGAGAAAGGGAAGAGACACCACCCTCAGTTACAGCATCCAACCCAGTTATGCAGCTGCAGAATAAATACTGAAATAAGAAAAAAGCTTCAAGAGGGGACAAAACAAAACAAACACCACCCCACAAAACCACACCAAAAAACCACCCCCTGGCCACCCCCCCCAAAAACCAAACAAACCAAAAAACCCCACAAAAACACTACCACAACACAAATGAAAGCCCAGAACTGCAGCAAAAATAGTCAGAAAACCTTTCTGCAGCACTACACAGAGCAGGCAGAAATACCCCCCGAATTTCTGCTGGCTAGAACCAAACACACTCTTGATGCCATGGCTTGGAAGAAACCAAGTCTGCACATCACAGAACGCATTATGTCCTTGACTGAAGACCTTAGTGTTATTTTAAATAATCTGAATAATATTTCCCCAATTCCTTTCAGCTGATCAGCAGGGTTACCACTGACAATCTGGTCTGACTGCCACCTCTTTGTCTTCATTAATTTGGTAAGAACCTGGGAATGCACTCACTTTGTGTATGACCTTGACAACATTTCCTATAAACTCACAGATGAAGATATGTTTTAAGATTATGCAAGAGATCCAGGGATGCAAGAGAACATTAGAAACAGCTCTGCAGCTGAGACAAGGAGGTTTGTATTCAACATGACGGGATTAACCTCTTTGGCATGCAAGGACACACTCTGGTGACCAGACAATAAGAGCTGATTCAGCAGTTCTATCTTCAACACGCTTCATTTAAAATTACTTCCGCTGTCAGTTTGTCATCCCTCTGAGTTGTCACAAACATAATGCATATGGGACATTAGGATTTCATTGCTGGCCTGGACTTCAGCTGTCGATAGCCTCTTTTATCTTGCAGGTCACAGATGCTACCCATCTTTGTACCAAAACACCTCTATGGCGGAGGCATCAAACCCATTTTCACCAGAGGCGACATCAGCCTCCCAGTTGCCTTCAAAGGGCCCAATGTAATTTTAGGACTGTATAAATGTAGGAGTAGTTAAAAGTGAAAATGAGTTTGACACCCCTGATTTATGGGAACATGCAAAGGATTCCAACCTAAGGAGAATCAGTTCAATATGATTATTGGTATGAAATAAGCAGAAAGCTGTAATCTGTAGCAATCCAACTCATTTTAGATACTACTACCTACACAAAGATAGAACAAAACCTCTGCAAGCGTACCAGTCTTGGGATGTTTCAAATGGAACGGTACACTTAAAAAACTTAATGATAGTCATCTTGCCACTTTATGATCAAGCTTTATTAAAAAGATATCGTGCAAAAAGATATCTAAACTTTAAAGCCACAGCACACCTGATAACTCTTGTTTTACAAAGGAGAGCACAGCCAAGTAGACTTGACAGTCTGCTACAATTATTTGTCTTTGTAGACGATCTATCATGGACAGAGTGGATTTTCGTCCATCGACCTGTTTGGAATATACAAGCACAGAGCACAGAAAAATGTTAAAATAGATAATACAGAGCACTAGTTTAAACCTGACAAATTAAAAAATCCAAAATTAACTACAAGTGGTAGTATTCCTACTAAATTAATGCAGCATTTTGAAGTGCAAAACTATGCTAGAAGCTCTTTGATAGCTCAACAAGCCTCTACTTAATAAACAGGGAAACCTTACGTATTTCCTATCAGCTATTTTTCTTAAGATTCTGTGAATACTCAGAAGATATTTAAATTTCATATAATTATTACTAAATACATCAGACAGGCAACTAAAATGTTAGATAGGAAGAGTAAAGAAAAAGGTACACGACAAGTGGCAGGGAAAATACAGTGTGTCTTAAGAGCAGAAAGTTAAGTATGTCAGGTTCAACACTTTTTATCAACTAAATATTGAAGAGAAATGGCTTCTTTTTCTGCTGTAGGTCTGCTATGTCACAATGGGCAGGCTGCTCACTCAACATTTCTATGCTACTGCTTTAACTAGTTCTCAATCTGTGTGCTTTATTTTTATTCTTCCTTCATTATTTAGAATGAAAAACCTAAAAAAGGAAGGAAAATTCCCTGGGGATAGGCCTGGCACACAGCAGTATGCAGCCTCATTCTCACAACTTCTGAACATTACTAAAGCATGTATGAAGTTAGCCTGAATTAGGCCACAAGCTTCGTGGAATAATTTCAGTTGAGGTTAAGAAAAAGTGTTAAGGAAATAATTACCAATATCAACACAACCTGCTGCTTTAGAAGAGGAACTACCTGAGTATTTTATGATAATTCAGGAATCCAAGTAAAGTATTTGACCTAATTTCTAAATTTATCATTAATCTCAACTGCTCTTCACATATCAAAAATCATCTATTCAAAATACAAAGAGCACAGAAAGGAACTTTCCAGAAATATTTATCCAATATACAATTCCATATTTTACAAATAATGTTCTTACATTCTTTTTAATCTTATTCTTGATTGTTTCTATAACTCCAGCTTCTTCACTTTCACAAAGTTTCTCTGTAGCTTTTAAGTCATCACATGCCAGCTGCATTTTCTCTTCTTCAAATGTCATCATAGCATTCTACCAAAAACCAAACAGATCTGAATGATAACATTCACAGTATTTTTATTTCTACAAAAGCTATTGGATCGTAAAAGTCTTCATGAGAACCCAATGACAAAACTTACTTTTTAAAAAAATGTATTAATACACACAGATCAGTAAACATACTTCTATGCAGAAACACCAAACTAGAGATTTGAAAGTACTTTACCAAAATTTCAAGCGAAATCAGATCATACCAAGTCCTAAACCTTGTCTTAACAAAGACTCATATGCAGTCGAACTGAATGCACTGTCAGACTATATTAAGCAGAAGAAAAAGTCATATAAATTAATTTTCAATTATTGTTATGTGAGGCACAATTTGCATCTGTGCAGATATTGCTTTTATGTAATTCACTCACATAAATAACAGGCCTCCAAAGTCAATAACAAGTAACAGCTACTGCATTTTTCAAAATAATAACCACAATTCCTACAGACGTAGGAAGAAAAAAAAAAAAAGCAGCATCTGACTCCAACTACTGCTGAACCAATTTAGAAAGAATTTCAAGAGAAGTAACTTCTTTTCTTGAGGCTTTATTAAACAAAAGTTCTGAATGACACAGGCATGCAAAGTGCTGCTGCTATATTTAGAACAGTAGCTAAGCAGGATATTTTCAAGATTCACTGATGCTGCACTCTGATGTTACACTGGTTCAGCACATCAATTTGGATACGCAAGCCTGAGAGATTCTCTCTCTCTCTCCGTTCTCCTCTCCATTGACTTAAAAACAAGCATACGCCCCAGGAGGCCTCCTAACCAATACATTTTTCCATATTGCACAGTCTACAGACACTAAAGAGAATTCAAATTAATTTCATTTACAACTTATCTATTTCTGGCATATTATAATAAATTCTGTATTATCATAGATAGTTTCTGGTGCAATCTAAGATTAAGCAGCAAAGTCAGAATAAGGACAGTCTAAAAAACAAGATCCAAACATTTTCTAATATACCTGCTCAGTTTTTGTATGAGATATTCTCATTTTTAATCTATTAAAAAACGAAAAGCATTTAACAGACCCAACTTGTCCATTATGACTCTTTAGTCAGTCAGTATTCTGAGCTCTCATATATTCAAAAAGGAAGCAATGTGAATGAATTGAATTAAAAACTTTCACTGAGCAGTATGGATGCAGAAATTTTCAATAGCAAAAGCTATCAGGAAGATTGCATTTACAAGTATTATTTTAATAATACGTCTACTGCTCATTTAAGAGAGGTTTTTATTATGGCTCTTTTAACGTAACACATAAATATTTCATACATTTGAGCAGCTGGATCACAGAGCCTCTACTTTCTATTTAAACCACATGAGTAAACAAGTTTTATATTACATAATGACTTGTTTTCTAGCTACATTTATTCTAAAACTTTGAAGAAAATAAGTCTCACAAAAAGAAACAAATTAAGAGTACCCACCATTATGAATACATGCATGCACACACAAACATTAACCACAAGAGATGGTTACTCTCAGGTCCTGTCTACTCACCAAGAAACTGACAAAACTGGCTCCAAAGCTCATTAATGGGCTATGGTTTCTGTAAAGAAAATAAAATGTAGTTACTATATTTCCACACATTCCCTATTGTACACATCAATATTGCATTTCTTAACTTATACATCTGTAAATAAATCTTGGAGTTTTTGTATCAAGTTACAAACAAATGTTGTATCATTCTGCAAGATACAATGGGAACAGAAAGCCAAAAGCTTTATCATTTTTACAATGACTTGAATATATCTTTAATTTTTTTTCAAGCATTAAGGTGTAGATATTTTTAAGAGAAACCACTGCCATCAAAACACAGTGCAGGTAAAAAAAAAATTAGGAAATACAGAAAATGTTAAACCTCCTAATTTTACTCTTCTCTATTATCCACTGCTACAGTTTTGACCTAGTAGACAAATGTCAACCAATTATATTATGAGGTTCCCACTTCTCCCTTTTCCTATGAATTTAAGTCAATCTACCCAGATTTCAAAGAAACGCATATTACACGTAACATAACTTGTTGGAAATACAAAGTTCTTACAAGGCTTATGATTTTATAGCTGCTTTGTTTCAAGCCCAGAATACATACCTTACTACACTACGCGGAACATTTTTAAGATGTTTCACCTATTCTGTTTGTGGGGATATTCCAAAAGGGTGAAATCAACTGCTAGAACAAAAAATGCGGGCAGCCAAAATCTTGGCAATACATGGGATAGGTTTCAAGATTCGGGACTACTGTAGTCACACAGACCATGAGGCTATAGTAATGTCACACAGAAGGCATTTGAAAAATAATAATAATTTCAGATCTCAGCAGCACCCCTGATCCACACTGCTCAGCAGTGGGTTTCCAGGTTATATGTCCATGTACAAATATCACTACTGGAGTAAGGATAAAACATATATAGCACTCCAGAAGAAAAAAAGAAGTTATATAAACACTAACTTCCAGGATTTAAGAAGAGGTAACATTCATGCTACAGGTACATATATTGCTATAGTGCAGTACTTATGCTGTTTCCAACTTAATTCGGCAAGCATCAGATTAGAGTTTTAAAATACGACAGGCACTGGAAAAACATGGAGAAAATAGTATATTGTTTATTACAACAAAAATTTCCAATAGTAAAGCCATGTTATAATACAAAAAAATTTCACTATTACCCCCTTTCTGTCTTTTTGATTTAGCATAAATATGTAAAAGCATAGACATGAACAAGATGAAAAACACGGAAGATAAAGCAAGTCAGAACAGAAAAACCTTCCTTTTTTATATATATTGCTCGATTCTGGCCATACATACAAAAGCAAGCCAAACATAACTAGCCAGATTTTTTTCATTCCACTTTCAAAAGAAGAATAGGTTAGGTATTTTCCCCTTTGTTGGCAGGCCAACGAGAACAGCTGCCGGTAAATGCCTCTGGTATTCAGTACCTGGAGCATTCTCTACCAACAGCTGCATAACACAGACGGGCAGGAATCAGCTCCTTGCTGCAGCTGGCGCTTCCAGCGCCAGCTCTCGCTGCAGAGGGCAAGTGGCCACCTCGTAATCCATTTTTCAGCCCACAAGGCGTGCGGGACCCACTCAGCTGCCAGTCTTATCAACCCTGCTCTAACAGCACGTAACCTCCACCAGACGTTTCGAAGTCACACCTACAGCACCATCAACATCTGATGGATCTAGAACTGCAGAAAGGATCAGCACAAGGAATTTTTACATATATGCCCTTAAGTAAGAAGCTGCACTTACGTCATACTTTAAAGGAACCTCAAAAATAAACCAAATGTTTCGTTCTTGAGCTTCCTTAGATCTACAGAGAGAAAGCTGTTCTGGGGAGGCGAGCAGTTAAGCATCTCTAGATAATAAATCTTTCATACTGAAGGCCATTCAAAACAGAAAATTGCCAGAGAAAGTCTGTTTATCAGAGGGAATTGGAAGTACTCAATCACAACGGTCTTTGAATATAACCAGAAAAATAAAAATACATTACATAAGAAATTAGGTTTGTACTTCTCAGTAACATTCTTAGAACACACTTCTTGAATATTAAGTTTCCATCCACACTAAAAATGTTACTTCACCACTATGCATGGATCCAAAGAAATTATTTGAAATGGAATAAATAAAATTTGGGCATCTGAACACCTGTAAAAATTTACTTGTAAATTTGAAAAGCGTTACACTCTTAATAAAACTTTGCACGACAGGACCAAGATTTTGAGGTGCTTTTTTCCCCTCTGAAACATGCATAAGCAAATCAAATAAGCTTAGCAACATACACATTTGGCTCTCAGAAGAAAGTAGCATCCAGGCATTCCTTAGGACTTGGCAAGAAAGAAGCAAGTCTTATCAGCAAAACATAAATACAAATCTAATATTGTGGAACTACAGATTAAACAGTAACAGTGTTGCACATGAAAACATATTAAATTCTAGACTACTTTTCATTTCCTATGAATTTATAAAAAAAGAATCTCTTGTTGTAGAAATAGTTACTGAAGCTTAAAAAAAAATAAATACATCAGCTTTATAGGTAAACTAGTTCCCTAAGGCAGGGGTATCAAACTCATTTTCACCACGGCCACATCAGCCTCACGGTTGCCTTCGAAGGGCCAAATGTAATTTTAGGACTACTCCTACATTTGTACAGTGAAAATGAGTTTGACATCCCTGGACCATGGGAACAATATTTTCAAACAGAGCAACTGGAATAATGGCCATGTTTAGGAGTGAAACCACTAAAACTGAATAAACAGGAATAAAGCTGAGAATCAAACAGTTTATATATGCTGTTTCAGCAGCTCAAAACATATGCTAATTTGGGCATACTATTCACACGTTTTAAAAAATTTGGTTTTCTTTTCTCTTCAGGACTTTAAGAACCTGTTCTTAAGTGTGCATATACATATGTGTGAAGGTATCTACACTTCAATATACATTTTGAAAGCTTTTATATTTCTTTTTGGTAAATTTTAACACAATGTTGAAAAATGAGGCAGCTAGTTACAGCTGAGAGCCAACTCTTCTTCCAAGACTACAAAAGCTAGTGATACACTTACTGCAAGCAATCAAAATTTGTCCAAGTACCTTTACATACATTTGTTCAAGTAGAACTGAGAAGATTTTTCCCCAAATAAGTATTTATCTTTTCAACTGATCTTTCAGAACAACTTCCCTGCTTGCACTCTTGACACTCACAGCTCACTTCATTTACAATTCATCCTCCATGATCAAAGACAAGATAACAAAAAACTCCAGAGCCGCAACACTCTATTCTGAAATTATCACTAGCTGTAATACATGAGGTAAAATTTTGCAGATCAGTCCTTTCTAATTTTCAGTCATACAATCTATAAAAAGCATTGTCATTGCAGCACATATGGGCTGTAGCACATAAGGACCCTGAAGCAAGAAAACATGACGTATAATATTATACTATGTCTGGGAGATGCTTCTGTTGAGACCATGGAGTTTGGCAAACAAAATATGAAAACTTGACTGCAGGAGCTCCTCACCCAGAGTTTGGGTCATCACCAAACAAAATAAGGAACATTTCTACCGCATTCCTGCCTAAGTCACTAAGCAGAGACTATAGTTATAGCTTAATGGAAGATCATTTGCTAAGGTAATTTCAGTGTTTAAAATCAATTTTAAACTACAGCCTCATTTAGTGACAGCCTTCATGAATATTATGTTGACTGATAAATTCTTCAACAGCTTAGGGTTCTCTTTTCCTTGAGAACTAAGAAAAAAGTTTGCAACGGGACAGCACTGTCCCAGTAAACACCAAGGCATGACTATTGATGACAGTAAGTTTCTGAGAAAAGCACAATTCCATGAAAATAATCCTTGGCTCAAACTCCTTATATGCGATTTTACATCTTTTGACACATTCCAAAAAGATACAAGCAAATGAAGCAGCACTTGAGAAAATACTAACAGCAAACCAATGGCCATAATGATATTGACAGGACTTTGGGAACTGAATACAAATGAACATTAGGACATTGTACTACCAAGGTTGTACTCACTACTTCAAAGCAATAATCTCTATTAAGTAAAATCTCAAGACTCTTAATTAGCTAAAAGATGAAAAAAAGTCAGTCTCCAGACATAATTTGTAAAATACTGTTTGCACCTCACCTATCAAACTAGGATTCGGAAGATATTGTTATTATAAGAAAGTGTGCTATTAACGCCATTTCTACAAGATACTACAGGAAAGGGTTGTACATATCAATAAAGTTGGTATGCGTAACTAAACTTAAGTCCTATGCTTAACAGCACTGAACTAGACGTTCCTTCCAGGTATATAAACTCGCCTTATAGGAGACACTGCTTCTCCCACTAAACCCTAATTCACCTCATTTCATGGTGTATCTTTAAGATGTTAATTCACTTTCAGAAGAAAGGTGTTTGTCATGCCCATTTTCACACATGATGATAACATTCAGGAGTTCTAAGCCTTAGTTTAATAAGGCTGAGATAATACAGCCCAATTTTACCATAAAAAATAAATCAGAATTGAAGCACACCAAAAGAAAAATCAATCACTTCTCAGTATTTTCTTTTTTGCTACATCCATTTCCATGAAAGTATTTCACTTCCAAATACATCAGCTTCTAAGGCTACTACAGCCTAGCTCAGGTTTAAATTTAAGTAACGTAAATAACCCGCCAACATTTCCTCCCTACTTTTCTAGGCACTGCTACTTTAACCATGGTCCACTAAGAATTCCAGTCATCATACTGATAGTGATGCTCAAGTTGAAACAAAAAAAAATTTGTTTTCCTCTAAGGTGGAAAAGGAAAGCATAACGAAAAATTAAGAACTCATGTAAGTTCACCGATAAATACAGAAGCAGCTACTCAATACTTTGAAACAAGCAGAACAATGTATTACCCACATAAAAAGATAAAGAATTTACTGCAAAAATATACAAATCCTTTGGTCATTGTTCCACCACAGATTATTCTAGACTATATTCTAAAAATTATTTGCAAGACTACAAAAGTAAGCCTGATATTTATACAAGTATACATCTCATCCAGCATTGGTATATGAAATAGATAAGGCAATGCAAGTGTCATGAAAACATTACACTATTAAGAGACACATTAAGAACTGCAAATGTCAGATCTAGGTTTAGTTTATATTTAATAATCAAGCCAAATTTGTTGTAATTGTTAAATGAGCTCTTAGCATACACCTCTACCTCCACTAGAGATACGCAACCAAAAGAGAAAAATCAGGAATATAAAAATAATAGCTTTGTGTCCCTGTCACATCCAGTTTTTAACAGATTTGTTTTGTCCTTACACAAATTAACAGTGAATCATTTTGCTCCAACTTCAGGCTGTTAAGTTTAGATGCACAAGAATATCAGAACACTGGGAATTATGAGAAGCATTTTAAATTGCACCTTTACTTTGAAAAGTAATTACAAAACTGAGAGACAAGCTAGTTATAACACATCAATTGATTTGTACTAACTGTCTGATTGCACACTGTTAATCCATAAGAATTATGGACTTTCGCAAAATCTTTTTCCACTGTAGGTTCAAATAACCTGACCAAAATTACTTTTCAGGGCAAACTATAGCAGGTTAACTGATACCATATAACTTAATATCTACGAGGTTCTGAAGTATATTAAAACAAAAACATACCCATCCCCTCACGATAGCCTGAAATAATTTATTAGAAATAGCAGATCAAAGACTTGGTGTACTAGCATGCCTTTACAATATCTGTATCTCTCACAAAGTTAATTTCTTCAGCTTTAAAGCAATGTCTTACTATAACATCTCTTCTCCAATCTCCACCAAATCTGACTTCTGAATTATAAACTCAGACTTTCATTTAGCTTTCTGTCACCTTGCCATGGATTTCTGGCCCTTCGATTTTGCTCCATATGCCAAATGGATCTCTCAACCTCCCTCTGCCCTTTCTGCCAGTTACTCTTGGTGACAACGGCTGTCTCTGTCATGAAGGCCACAGAAGTAAACATCACATTCAGTGTGATCATCTCTATGTACCCAGGTCTTGAGGATTTAAACTGTAGGACACCCACAATTTTTCTAACCTATCCACATAACTGGAAAACCGCTGCTGCTTTTATGTGCATCACTATTACTATAATGTGCTCTGCCTAGCCTTGAGAAATGAAATCTTAGCTCACTAAGGTACACATTTAGTACATGTTCAGAATATTGCTTCTAAAAATTGCTTCCCTTGTGCATAATTCTCTATACATCCACCTAGCAGCTGCTCATCTGCTTATGGCTGCAATAAACAACAGCACACAGGGTTGCTAACAGAGCTCATGACTTATTCTCACGCTGCCAATCAAGATGCCATCATGCTTCCTCCAGCTGACTCACATCAGTTCCTACCCTGCTGTCCTTATCTTTAGGGAAGCTACCAAAACATCTACTAAATCACTTAATTTTTGTTCTTACAGTTCCTTTGCTGAGCTCCATAAACAAGAATTTCAACAGTGGTTAGACTGCCCTTACATGGGTCATAATCTGCTGATCAATGCTGGCTTAATGTCACCTTGTCTCAACTTGTATTTGGGTTGAAAGTATTTTAAGCTTCTGTTTTAAATTCGTAGTATTAGGTTCAAAGACCTACCCACAATGGAATTCCTGGTCCATTACTGAAGTTTGTATGTCTGTTAATACATATCCTGTAACATTAATTTCAGGTTTTTAAAGTCAGCATACTAAGCTGTTTTTTCTCTTCACCAACTTACCATTCTTCTCCATGTTCTGCTTTACCCTAGCAGGTTGTACAGCATGTTTTCTTACACTGACTCCATTCTTTAAATCTTTACACATTTTGTCTTAGAATCACATCTCCTCTACATTATCTTAATTTTCTTCTTTGGAGATGACCTTATTATATACATTTTACTTATCCATCTTGCATTATTTCCCTTTTCATTGAGATACAAGTTGAAAACTTTATCAAGCCTTCTCAGAAGTAAAAGTCATTCATGCAGAGAGTCAAACATTTCCCCAGTAGGAGACAGAAGACTGCTGGATTTCTTGTAAGATAATATCCCTGATCTTATGCTTTATGTTGGGAGTCAATATTCAGCTAAAAAAGCTCCTGATTTTATTTGACACTGTCTTCTCTCCTCTTAGCTGGAGGAAGTTTTGAAATAATTTTTGACTTGCAAATGCTCTTAAAAAGTGAAGAATGAGGAGAAAAAAAAAAAAAAAAGTCTTTTGACAGTTTCTTCTTCTTGCCTGATAAGTTTAGGAATCCAACAAAGCCAAAAGGGGAAAAGGAACACCGCGATTCCAGCTTTCTTACTACTGTCAGGGTGGTTCACCAAAACAATACAATCCCACAGGCTGACTGTGGGCTCCATCTCCAATGTGACTGTCCTTGGTTCACCTCCACATCTCTTGCTGCTTTCACAGGTACTCAAAGATTAAACCGATGAGAACCAGGATGGTGTCAGCATTGTTCAAGCTGAATAGAAAGATTGATATCTGACAGTTTCAAATATGAGTTAGCACTGTGGGGACCTGACACAGCTACAAGCAGTAAAGATAGTAGTGCCATCTGTGGTGGATTTATGAAAATATTATATCCATTGGTATTTGATTCATGTTCAGAAGGTTGTCACCACTAGCAGGGGGAAGATCTGGACTTCTTAAAAAAAATAAACATATGAAAAAGCATATGCAGACGTCGATGCAACTTGCAGATGATTTTTCAAACCCTGATATCTTCCCCCAAGTATAATTTAAAACAAAACAAGTCACAAACTACACCTGACAAACCACTGACTGTTTTTACAGTGATAGTCAATGCAGTTCCAACTACATGTTATATCTGACACACAACAGATAGATTCATTTGACTTACCAGGTTCTAAACAGATATATACAGCTCTAAACACCAAAAGACAAAAATATTATTCTCCCATGCCTGACACAGGAATGATGGTTCTACAGCCAATGACTTTAAAGTATCACCAGTCTTCAAAGGCAAGACTTTACTGTTGCAGTGACACATACAAAACAGAACTGCAATTTCTACCCTGGTTTCTTCAAGGACTCCACTATGACCAGCTTTCAAATATAAATGATTTTGGGCTCAGTCAGCTTTCTACAAGATGCAAAAATGCAGAACAACAAAGAAAGAAACAGATCCAGCCTGCTTTGGAATGACAACTGTCCTTAGGCTCATCAGGGCTGTCAACTGTTCAATAGAGATAGCAGCACTGATTTGAATTAATTATTCACGACATCCTTGAGATGGCAAATAAAGAAAAAAATAATGAAAAGCAGAAGCAAAACCACTAGTTTATAGGAAACAGTTTTAACTAGTTTAAATGACGTGGTAAATAAAACTGAAGTTCTGCTGAATAAGTGAGTTTCCAAATAGTCTTGTGGGTTATTGAACGGTTTCCATATGAAAAAAACAAAATTTCATTCCTCCCTTCACTTCTAGGATTCAACTGATAACTGTTAAGCTTCTGAAACAGAACTAAACTACCTGCAGAGGCAGTAGTCTAAAATTAACACTTTCTGTAAGAAAGGTCACTTGAAATACAGATAACACACACTCTTCAAGTTCAAAAAGCTGCATTTCATCAAACATCTTCGAGCTCTAATGCTGCAAATTACAAACATTCATATTAAATCATGGAGAGCTCCCAAAAGCTGCTCATTTGGCTCACCAGTCCCATTTAGGATGGGTTCTATTCTTCATAATTTCAAACATACACCAACAAAAGTATACTCATTTAAGGCCGCATGCAAAGAAACATATAATAGCATTACTTGTAGTCCTTGTAGGAGGAACGCATCCAAGACAAGTATAAAACCAAAAACCACTCTGCAAAAAAAAGTGGACCATGCTGCATGTGTTTCCAAAATGTGAATTTATAGGAAGTTGAACATACTTTGCTTTATCTTCTCTCTCACATCTAATGTGAAGTTTCAACATACAGCTAAACTGCAATTCAATAATGGTCTACTAGTTCACAGTAAGAAGAGCCCTGCTACGAATTTTGGCATGAGGTAGACATTTTCACAGTCATTTACAAACTAAGATAGCAATTATCAATTTATGAATTGTAAACCCACTTATTCTAACGAAGAAATTCCTATTTACTCCTTGCAGGTAGTGCTTAAAGGCCAAGATCAAACCGTACACTGAACTTAAAGGCACTTCTTCATAAAAATCAAACAAAGAAAAGCCTGCACCTGGAAAAAACATAAGTTTCTGCATTTAAGAAATCTTTAGTAATAAATCTTCTAGATAACCAAGGGAACAATTTGCAGAAGATACCATTATTCATGCTTTCAAGGAAGGATTAAACTGAATTTTGGAAATAGGAATCCTAACAATTTTACTCTCTAGCATTACTATACAATATAAGAAGCATCACATCTTCAGAATTCCTAGACTACTTCCAGATTCACACTACTGAGAGAAAGCAATGGCACAACACAACAAAAAGTAGAGGAGAGGAAACTTCATCAAGTGTTCCTTAACTGGCCCCTTAAAAAAAATACACACAACACAAAACCAAACAACCAAAACCAACAGGTTCCTTAGATACATAGAACAACCGACATCTCCCACAGACTCAAGAAATAAGTAACTCATAGGGTGCGACTTCATGTGAACGTGAACTGCATGTTATGCATGCGAGTGTTGGGACCTTACCTGTCACCTGCAATATTCCAGCTGGTTCTACACAACAGTATTGTGTATGTAACACAGTAGTGTATACTGAAGACAGAATGACATGTTTACTATTAGACCCTGGCAAGTACACAGTGAAGTTATTATTTAATTATTAATAAAGGCAGTTTTCTTAATTTGTCTCACTCCCCCCGTTCTACCTCTAAACATCCTTTTTGTAAATAAGATTCGGGTACACCATCACTAGGAAGTGTTATTTTAAGTCAAAGTCTTTTTTAATCATACAAACAGCAGCATAGTGACTATTAATTATTTAGGATGTATGTGCAATTAGAGCAGCTCAAGCTTGTGTGGAATGCATTAGTCCTCAGACAGAACACAAGGACAGGTACAGGCAATCTTTACGACTGACTTACACAGCTGTGTTAATGCCATTCTTACCAGACGACTACTTAAGGTAGAAAGCTAGACATGATGTATGTAGGGATTACGAAGATAATCTTGCAGTCTGAAGATGATCACAGCAGCATTCAAGGACCTTTTGTCGGCATCCCTCTTGCCGGCTGAAGCCAGCATCAGATCACACAGGAGCATCGGAGTGAAACCCCCCAGGGCAGAAGCGCCTTCGGGCACCCGTGCGGGTTCACTCACTCCCGCCAGCGAAGCGCAGCCCACGTTCCCGCGGGACGCGCCGACCCCTGCCCAGCCCTCCCCACCCTCCCACAGGCCGGCGGCAACACGCCGCCCCCGCGCCGCCCGGCAGCCCGCCGAGACCCCGCCGAGCGGCTCCTCAGCCTCGCACCCACGGCCACGACAGCGAACCACGCGTGCCCCATCCCCGCCAGAGCGCAGGCGGAGGCGGCAACCGGCGGCACCAACACTTCCCGCCCCGAGGAGCCGGGCAGGGCGAGGCTGCCGGCGAAAAGCCCCCCGCAGCCCAGGGCGGGGGACCTTGAGCGCCTCACGGCGCCGCCGCGCCGGGGAGACCGCCTGAGGGGAGAGCGTGGCCGGCGCGTCCGCGCAGGTGGGTGACGGGGGCAGGTGCGCGGAGGCCGGGCCGCGGGCGGAGGGGGGCGGCCGGGGCCGCGCTGGGGGAAGGCGCCCGGGGAGCGGTCGGCGGAGGGGCGGCCGGGGCTGCCCACCTGTATTTCTTGAAGAGCTGGTCGGACTCGCGGAAGCCGTTGTTGAGCAGCATGTTGATGCCGGCCAGCGCCAGCTCCGCGTCCTCGATGGGCAGCGGCGCGTCCCCGTCCTCCCGCCGCGGCGGCGGCTGCTCCGAGCCGGCCATGACGATGAGGAGGCAGCGGGACCCAGCCGGCTCTCCCCTACCTACTCACTCACCTATCTGTCTATCTGCCCGCCGCCCCTTCCCGGGCGGCTCGGTGCTGCCTCTGCGTGCACAGAGGGCGGATCCGGGGGCGCCCGGTGCCGGCGGAGGCGGGAGCGCGCTGCCCGCCGCCGGGCCGTGCTCCCCCCGCGCTGCGGCGACGCGGCAGCCGCCTCGCGCCCGCAAGCCCTCCAAAAGCAGCGGCGCCCGCCTCGCGCCCCAGCGCGCAGGCGCCGAGAGGGCCGCGCATGCGCGGGAGCGGCGGCCGGCGAGGGGCCGGGGTGGGTAGCGTCTGTGAGGCGGGTAACGGCCGTGGGGAGGTTGCTCTGGTGCCTGCGGGGTGGTGATGGTGCCGCCCCGCGGAGCTTTCAGCCGCCCTTACTTGGCCTCTGCTCGGAGGCCGCCGACCGCCCGCGACCGGGGAATCACAGAATCGCAGAATGTCAGGGATTGGAAGGGACCTCGAAAGATCATCTAGTCCAATCCCCCCGCCGGAGCAGGAACACCCAGATGAGGTTACACAGGAAGGCGTCCAGGCGGGTTTTGAATGTCTCCAGAGAAGGAGACTCCACAACCTCCCTGGGCGGCCTGTTCCAGTGTTCCGTCACCCTCACTGTGAAAGAGTTTCCTCTCATATTTAAGTGGAACCTCCTGTGTTCTACTTTGTACCCATTCCGCACGGCGGGGTCTGATGGGAGGGAGGCGGGCGCTGATGCCCGGCTGGGAGGGATCTGTGTGCGGTGCCTGTTTTGTCTCCCGGCAGGTTTTTTCCCCTCGGTGTCCTCTCCCGCACGCCTCTGCTGGGGGGTGGGCAGCTGCCGGCCGCCTGCCCGCCAGGCGGGCTCCCCGCAGCCCTGGGGCTTCTCGCCAAACCCGCTGGGGTTTTCCTCGGGTGGGCTGCGGGAGCTGGGGCAACAGCCAGGCCGTGGGTGTGAAGTGATTAAGTCCTCCTGTGATAATGCAGGTTTCTCTTTTCACGGAAGTGATTTTTTTTTTTTTTTTTTAAGAGATTTTAGTCAGTAGCCGAGGTCATTAGGCCAGAGGCTGAGGTTCCTCGTTTGAGTGGAGCTTCTCGCTTATGAGGAAAGGCTGAGGGAGCTGACTCTCTTTAGCTTGGAGGAGACTGAGGGGTGACCTCATCAATGTTTATAAATATATAAAGAGTGAGTGTCACGAGGATGGAGCCAGGCTCTTCTCGGTGACAACCAATGATAAGACAAGGGGAAATGGGTGCAAACTGGAACACAAGAGGTTCAATTCAAATTCGAGAAGAAACTTCTTCATGGTGAGGGTGCCAGCGCACTGGAACAGGCTGCCCAGGGAGGCTGTGGAGTCTCTTTCTCTGGAGACATTCAAATCCCGCCTGGACGCCTTCCTGTGTAACCTCATCTGGGTGTTCCTGCTCCGACGGGGGGATTGGAGTAGATGGTCTTTCGAGGTCCCTTCCAATCCCTAACGTTCTGTGGTTCTGTACAATGGTGACCCCCACTAAGTGCAAGTCTGGGAAACTGGGGGGTTTCTAGCAGCAGTGTGAACTTGTCTGTGAAGCTGGCACCAAAAGATTAGCATTTTGCAAGTTTCAGATACAAGCTAGTCTGGCAGGTGTTTCCAAATGCAGGATGGGTCAGAAACTACATTTGCATAAATGTATGCATTCTAACCCAAAATGACCAAGTACCTGGATACTGAAAATACACCCTCGATGTTTTCATCCCACTTTGCAGGAAGAGACCTTTTTTGCTGCACATAAATTTAGGTGAAGACAAAGGCTATTACCTACAACTTGGTCTTGCTTCCTGTCAGATAGGACCGTGCTACTGCTGCTCTTGTGAAAATTTAAGGATCAGACTTCACCTCCTTGCTTGCATACAGAAGAATGGGACCATGCTCTGCTTTTAGTAGCAACCCCTCTTCCCTGTCAAGGAAAACATCTGTTTTCCTGTGAATCAAATAGCAATATCTCTCTACATGCCTTGTGGGAATCGCTCCTACTGCCTCAGGAAATACTCTGTACCAAAAACGTCTTGAGACAATGCTTTTTGAAAGGCAGGGATTGTCTAATGCCAGGAGGCTTCTGAATTCTGTCCGGTGTGAATCAGGTCACTTGGCTGATTCCCAGCCACTCTGTCTTATTGAGCAAAGCTGGGTACTCAGAGGGGTGTTTAAAAGAGAACATGCCTTCTGTTACAATGCATATCTCCAAAACAGCATGATCTACACAGCCTAGAAATCTTCAAGGGCTTGTTGGAAGTCAGCACAGCGTGAATGGGGAATGACATGTTCTGCCATGTATTCACAGGTTATTTGTGAAATTTGGACTCCAGAAATTCAAGCAGCCTTGCTAAAAGGAAGTTGCAGGTTGCAGTTTCACCAACTTTGTTCTCTGTTTCAGGTGTGTGCAAGACATTGCATTCTAGATGGGAAAAAAAAAAACAACCCACTTCTGTAAGGTTATCTCTAATGAAGGATTCTGTGGGCAGAGATTCAAGGTGGAGTGGTTTGTAATATCCTTTCCCTTAGTCATATGGAATCAATTCGATCAAGAAGCAATGAATCTTCTTATGGATTCCCTGATAACTTGTCATAGAGAAGGCTAACTCTCACCTCTGAGTACCGTTTCTGAGGAGCAGTGAAGAGCCAAGTCCTTTGTGAAACACCTACTCCATTTCTCTAAAGCTAGACTGCTATTTCGTAGCCCCTATGTTTGAATGATAGTGTAGCAGGGCTGTGTTCTCTCTGCAGGTTTTTGGCCCCGTGCACAAGGAGCTAGAATTCTTGGGGATCTTCTTTCTAACACCGCATTGCTTCAGACATTGCTCAGGGCTGGCACTAACAGTCTGACTTCTGTAACAAATGCTTTTATAACTATCCAGTAGCTAGCTATTAATTTTGAAACTCAAGACGTGAATAGCTAAATCAGCTCTCCGGAAACACAGCTATAAATCTACAGAAAAAATTGGCAGAATGAAACTGCGTTTCAACTGCTCAAGTAGAGAAGTAACGTGTTTAAACATCAGCGATGAAACAGTATTACGTCTGCAGTTTGACTTCAACAGCTGAGCAGCAGCAGTTTTATGGTGCTTTTGTTGTTGTGAACTGCACTGGAACCGCATTTTCCTGCAGAACTGGATTGGAAATCAGCAGGGCTGTAAGTCTCCCTGCCTGCCCTGTAACGGCAGATGAGGTCTTGTGGTGGGTTACAGTAAAGTCGATTCGCACGAAGGATGTGGTACCGCTGATTCAGCCTGCTAAAAATGGCCAGGGGAGCAAGGAAACTGCAGTGAACAGAGCTACATGGATGACTTGTACTTGGTAATCAAAGCTTGTATTTATCTCCCAGTCTACCAACATTCTAAATGTCTTTCTTGTTTTTGTTTTTCATTTCTGGTAGCATACTATCATCAGTACGATAGGCACTAAACAGTCAATAATTTCAGCAGAGGCCAGTGAGTGGCCAGCTTTCCACTTGCCCCACAGCTTGCTGCAGTGCAGTATTGAATAGTCCATGCCACCATGGCCTATGTTACCTCTTTCTTATGAAAAGAGATTGAGGCAACTGGTTTGTAATTACTGAAGGAAAATAAAGTTACTGATGGTGAGCAAGAATTGTACTTTGAATAAATTAACTGGCCTAAAATATGCAAGACCTTTACTCTGGTTTCCCAGAAGTTGCTAGATAGGTAGAAGGCAAAGTGGCTACAATATTCACATCCTGTAAGAGAGACAAAACTGTGGCGTTTTATAGCCCCTTTGCAGAACAGTGCTGTCGTAGGTCAAGATAGCTTGTGCCTTTGACTACTCAATTGCTCTTTCCTTGGACAAGCTTTCCAAGTTTCTGCACTGTCTTTGTGCTTCTGACAGGGAGAAGTCCTGCAAGTCATCATCTTCACATACTGGTCCGTGAGTCAAAAATTGTTTTTCAGTGGTGTTTTTCCTCTGTAAGTCTAGTTGGAATTTAGCCCGGCTATAAAATCCATGAGCTACAGAGAATGGCAAAATTTCCAGTACCAGGGAATAAATTATTACAGAAAAGCATATGGATTTATCTAAAGCATCAGAGAGAAAAGAATTAGGAACAGACCTGTATTCATATTTTCTTTAATACCATTTTCATGCTCTCCAAATTAGGTCCCACTTATCCCAGGGCCCTTCTCCAGTGTGTCTGATGAGGCAATCTAACCCCTTGCTTCTGTCTCAGAGTGCCCTAAATCTGATTTTACTGGGTTTCTTTTTACCTATCTTATTCCAAAACTTTACCTCTGTCCTGGAACACCTCAATCGGCCTGGTACAATTTACACTTTTTAGGATGGAGATGAAATTTCAGCAGTGGATTTAGAATATTTGATCATCAGCAATTAAGTTGGAGTCACTGCTTGTTTACATAGAAGTAAAATCCTTCAGAATTGAATTAACTTTTTTCCTCTGTGTTGCGGAAAGTATGACTGTGTCTGAAGTGTTGAAAATACAAGTTAAAATCATAAAGACATCTCCCACACTTTTTCAGTCTCAGACACAAACCTGCAGAATCTGCTCCTGTAATTTTGAATTCCTTTTGAGGATCTGCTGTTCTAGTTAAATAATGTCAAATGCAGTCCCACTGTTGGTTATGAAGGGGTGTTACAATCCAGGGTATACCCATCTTTTCCACACCAGCTGCCGAAGGGGTCTTATCTATGTCAGTTACTGCCAATAATGGCTAGTGAATACATAATTGTGAATATCTTCCCTTTTTGAACATATTGTTTTTGTTAAGAAAAAAGGTACTGAGTTCACCATTACATTTCTAAGGAAATGTACTTTTAAAGTAGCTAAAGCCACTTGTTCTTGAGCTTTGTGCCTCACGCTGTACCTCTGAGTTTTGCAACAATGGAGGTCCCTGCTTACCGTGTCCTATCACTGAAATATTTATGAGTGGTGAGCTTGGCATCTGTTATCATAATGCATTTTCCATACAGCATGGCAACTAAGCAATACTACAAAGCCAAGCTAATCTTCAGAGCTGGCTCTCCACATTTTCCTTTTAATATGCATTGTCATTTTAAGGGCTAAAGCCCACCTAAGGACACACATGAAGTGACTATTAAAATGACTTGTCTGTTCTGTCAATAAACAAGGAGCATGCACAAGTATCCTGGTAAAACAAAACAGGCTCAATGACCCTCTTCATCCAACATATTCCAAGGATACTGGAGTTGAGTCTTTTGACCCTTTCCTCTGATTAAAGTGCATTACAGTAATAACAATTAGAAGAATAAGCTCCGTTTGTTGCAGTGGACTTTATTCCAGAATCAACTACTCCTTCCTCTCACAAGCTTTCTGGTTTCCCTGCCTATTTTTTGCAGGAAGCCTTTTGTGTATGGAGAGCTATCAGATGGAAGGTGACTGAGCCCTCGATCCTGGTCTCTTGAGCACTTGTTTGTGGCTGCTCTCATCTAGTCTGTAACAAGGGCTGTGCTGTGGCATTTCTGCACAGAGAAATCACAGAAGTGGCTGAATCAGAGCAGGTAAAGTTCTTGGAAAGTCAAAAAGGAAAGTGAAAGGTGAGACAGAGCAAGACAGACCAATTTCGTGGGATTTTTTTTCATGTTTTAATTATATTTGACGATGTTTATTTTTAGCCACACTTAGTGTTGCTCTGGTCCCAATATATAATCAGTCATATAATGGGAAAAATTCCTGTGCAGTCACAAAGAGTTATTTTTACTGAAGCATATGAAGGTGTATAATTTTTGCTATATAAAGGATGCTAAATGACAGAGCTTTTTAATGTTGAGGGTTTTTTTCCCAGAATGTGCTAATAGCCAAACATACACACACAGTTCCAGAGAAAACAAAGGAATACAGAAATACTGAATACTAACAGCTGCTCTGTTCAGGCAGCAGCCACATGCTGGCCTGTTTTATGAAGATTAATTGGAAAAACTTCCACACAAAATAATCATCCTACTTGAATTTTTAAGAGCCAGTTTAAAATATTTTTACTTTCAAAGGAATGACTTCCTACAGAGTTCAGGTCTATGGGGAGTCAGAACAAATTCATCTTTACCTAAATGTCATTAAAATCTTTTAAGTATGGAGAATCTGCAAATTAATTTTCCCTCTTCTTGCTCCAGTGACCAATGAAAACAATTGATTGCATCTTTGTTACAGAAGCAGGGGGGTAATAGCAAATGAAAACAGGTGAGCTTGACAGTTTTGTGTATGGAGAGTGAGGTAGGCTGTCTTATCCGAACTGGAAAACATAAACATTATTTGTCACATACAATACCCCTGTTTCTACATTATGGAATCTTGATTGAATCTTTCACTTTTTAGAACAAATAAGACTTACTTTGACCTTTCACAAGCAGGCCATAAATTTTAATACTATAGTAATTTTTGCTGATCTGCTTTGGAGTTTTCCTGCATTTTTCAATGGTGCATGAAGCCATTTGACAGACCAGATGCATTTGTGAAGGATTTTTCTCTATATATTCTTCTATACACATGTATATGTATAGCATTCACCAACAAATTGTTTGCCCAGTTACTGAGGATATGCCTTTGTACTTTCAAGCCTATGATAAAAAATGAGTAGTCGGCAAGGCCATAGATAACCTGTGGCGAACGTATCAGCCTTAATGAGCACCCTTTGTGTTAGTGCTCCCCCTCAATCCTTGTAATGTAAAACAATCAAAAGTCCTTGTAAGACATATTTTGAAATGTTTGGACTATAATAAACATAATATCTTGCTAAGGCTTATTTTGCTTTCACTAGTTTAGCAGTAAATATTTTCTCACAGGTGTCAAGCAGCTTGATGCATAATGCGATTTGAAATGAGATTATTTAAAGATTACTTGTCAGCAACATTTGTACTTTTGTACTTCCATTTGGGACTTCTGGCATTATAATGTGTTTTATATTTAGTATCTTAACATTTTTCACTAGCTTATTCCTCAGTCCTTCACTACAGGAATAGAATGGCTTCTGTTGGGCCACAGAGGTTTTATTTTGGCCTTGTTAGACGTCGTGTTTGTTTTTCAGGTTTGAAATCTGTGCCTCTTGCCTCTCTTCTTTTTCCTAGCCTGAGAACAGGGAATATTTTGCTAAAATTTCTAGGGGCAAAAGACTCAGTAGACTCCACTGACAATATTTTTTTGTGACACAAGACACAAGTTTATGTAGACAGAGTGTCCCGGTAATCATCTAGAGGAGACTGGGCAAGGCTGCATGAACCAGCTTTATACTCTTCTCTTTGAAAGATATTAATAACTGCAATGACCAGTAGTTCAGGTAAACAGAAAGGAAGGCACAAATGAAAGAGCTGGTGGGCTTATGGTTGGGTACTGAAGGCAGCCAAGAGCTCAGCTTGAGAGGCAGAGGGAGGTTATGAAGCAGCCTTGGCAGAGCTGTGAATCTCCCTTTCCTGGTATTAGTAAAACTGCCAACACTAGATTCTCGTGCAGATGTCCCTTTTTATCTCTTTTCACATTTTCTTGTTGCTGTAGGCTTGGAGATGGGAGTACCACTTCAAGGCCTAAGAAAGCATTGCCACCTGATAGTCAGATATGAGGCAGCCTTGCCTTACCTGTGTCTTTCAGCCAGCCACTTAAATTCTCCATGCATTAGTTCTCATACCTAGGGATGGGGATGTAATGCTGAATACTTTTGTGCATCAATGTTGATGGCTATGCTGTGTCAAGGCATTCGGTAGTCTACAACTGCCGCAAACTAAAGCATCTTGACTTTCTGTAATTGGAATAGACCACACAGAATATGTTCATTTGAGCAGCTCTGTCAGCAGTGGATATGCCTACAAAGATGGTGAGCTGCTTCCCTTGCATATATGCCTTGTTAGCTACTGATATCTTTGTCCCTGATGATTTCAGTTCCTTATGTTTTGGGAGTTTAATCTTATCTTCTGGAACATAGTGCTCTGTTCTTTACAAAACTCTTCTCCAAGGCTTGCACACATAGATGGGGCAACTGGCTTTTAAAAGAAGCAGTATGATTTGTGGTGTATATCATAAGACAGAAAAAAGCCTTAAAAACCATATTGAGAGACAGATGCTACCCCAGATATCAAAGTTTTTATTTCTGGATACTAGCTTTTAATCTGTGAAACCTGTACTTTGGTCTGAACACTTTTGCTGCTCACTCAAGAAAATAACTAGGGGTACCATTTAATTTAAAGAACCATTTAATTTTCGAGAAAAGTGATCGTGTCTATTTGTATAAACCTAAAGTAAAGGATCATCTATTAAAGGTGTGTTCAGGCGGGATGTATATTTATTTACACTCAGGTTACAACATTATCTAGAGGCAACAGCTAAACAGAGCTGTGTGCTTAAATAATCCTCACTCTTCTTTGCCTTAATTTGTTTTTCTATAGTCATAAACATTAGCTTATGTGAATGGACTGACAGTTTATATGACTGATTCTTCACATTTTGATGTGTAAAGCTATAAAACAGATATTCAAAATACACATTTGTCATTTGGTGATATTATTTTCTGTATCTGACATTTAATTTAAAAGAGAATTTAAGAGACTGGAAGATGATACTTGACCAACTAGATTTTGAATTGAGAGCTCCAGAATGAAATTAAGCAAAACCAGGAATGTACGTGTTATCTCCTGGTACTTAATGAAATAAGCAGCATGCTGTTGACTGAGGTTGCTATTCTGTAAAATAAGAAGTGATTTCTCTTTTTGCTTACCATTAGGTTTCCCCATTCTTCCACTTCTGGAAATTTAGGCCATTTCTTTGGAATACGTACTCTGTCTGAATTGGTTTATAAAATGTTCCTATTCGGGCACCTGTTAATCAAGGTATGTGAACTGGGAAACACTCTTGAGAATTAAAAATTCCTCCAAGCAGTGACTACCAAAATCAGTTCCCACTATGGGAAGTGGCAGCGTTTGCTCTGCAAGTGAAACGCTGCATTGCAGATAAAGGGAGATGGCAAAGTCAATATTCTCTGTGCATGTAATGGTAACCACAGGAGTGACTTACAAATTTTAATATGCAACAAGATTTTTACTAAAGTAATAACAGAATAACAAATTTAATAACCCTCCTCTTTTTTAAAGTGTATTTTGATTCTGAAAACACTCCTGCCCTTAAACAGCACAGTGCCTTTTAAAACCGCATATTGGGTAACTTATTCTTTACTGACTCACTATTTATTGTTCTACCAAGAGCACTTTGTGAGGCTGAGAGCTACGTACCAGGCAAGCATCTTAAATGGAGTTGCGTAATTTTAGCCCTTATGAGTTATGCACAGCAATAACCAGGATAATACAGCGAGAAAAGCTATGCTTTTACTGCAGACCATTTTTTCAGAGTTTCTCTTCCAGACATAGCACAAGGAGTAATCATATTTTATTTTCTCAGTGCACTTTCCCATTTTTCATTCCATTAACATTTTTCTCAAATGCTTTTTTCTGCTGCAATTCATCCAGCAAGCGTTCCTCTCTTTTTCCTTCCATTCCTTTCATTTTAATAGCTCTTGCACTTGCCTTTTTTTAGAGGGGTTGTAAGTACACAAGCACACACAAGTACACATTCTATCTCACATCTCTTTATTTGGTATGCCTTTCACTTGGGGTGCAGCCTACGTTCTCTTCTTAAGTTCTCAAGCTTTAGATCATACAAAGCACAGAAAAAAATAGTTCATACATGTTAGTTTCCTTGGTGTAAGGTAGAAACTAAGAAGAGATATATGAGCCCACCAATATGTCCAGCTCATCACAAAAGCAGTGAGTTCAATAGAGATGTCTTCCAGTGGTAGCACCAAGACACTGAAGGATGAGGAGAAGAAATGCTGGCAAATCCGGTGTCATAGATCCAAGCACTGTCTTGTCATCATGATGAGTCACAGCATCATAATAATGTAGATACCAGAAACTAACCACACTGTGTTTGGGTAACTCAGTCCTGAAAAGGATGAGGGACAGAAGCATTTATAATGACAAAATTTCACTGTATTTGGAAGCAGGAGATAATTCCTGGCTTGTTCCTTTCTTCACTGAGGCCTGCTGACAACACTTGCACAATACTATTTCTATAGCTACGTTTTAAGGCAGTCTAATTATTTCTGAAGACTAAAGTGTAATCAAGCCCTGCATTCATCTTCAGGGAACTCGTTCAGTGGGTTTCCTGCTAGGAGCTTGTAGCTGGGTTGGCTGCTGCCAAGTCCTCTTATTGTATCTGTTCAAGATGGTGTGTGTGTGTGTTTTTGTTTGGGGATAACTAATCCCCCTCTGCTGACTATAGGAGAGCCTAGAGTAGATAGCCAATTTTTGTACATCTGAAGTTGTGAGATGAGTAACCATACAACTCCGCAATTGCTGTGAGTCTTACTGAAGCTGGGGAGGTGTTATACAGCAAGTACCAAGGCTACTGGCCAGTTTCATATGCACACATCTGTCTAGCCATTCCATTTGCTTGAAATCAAGTAGGTCCACATATTTTTGAACTCTCTGTGGGTCCCAAATGAGAAATAATGAGTTCACCTACTGTAACAGTAAAAGTCTTAACATTTTTGTCTGGATTTGGTGGTGGAATGTGCTTCTATAAGCACAGCTATGCCTGAAATGCAGATGCATGTGACAGTGTTACAGTGTTTGTTGGTGCCAGCCAGACTTGTTTCATGCACTGATGTTACAGGACATTCACAAAAACCCTGCATTAGTATCCCCCATTGAAATGCGGCAGACTTCATTTTACCTATACGAAAAGCAAACTTTTGTTTTCAAACAGGTCTCTGGGCCATAATAAGTTTCTGAAAGCTGCAGTTATATTTTCAGATCACTACTCCTTTTTACAAGGAGTCAAATGGAAAAGATGAGGGGCAATGGGTACAAGTTACTCCTGGGGAGATTCCAATTGTACACAAGAGGGAAATTTTTCACGATGAGAACAATCAGCCATTGGAATAATCTCCCCAGGGAAGTGGTGGATTCCCCAACATTGAACACTTTTAAGCTTCAGCTGGACAGGGTGTTGGGCCATCCTGTCTAGACTGTGCTTTTGCCAAAAAAGGTTGGACCAAATGATCTTTGTGGTCCCTTCCAACCTGGTACTCTATGATTCTATGATACTTGGGGCAAATGCTTTCTCCAATTTGTGTGAATTTGTTGTAGCTGGGAATGCCTACATACTATTGATACACACAAGTAAATCCAATGGAAATGTTGCAAATTATGGCCAAGAACATTACTACTCTGAGTGTACCTGCTTCAGCAGATGGGTTGGACTAGATGATCTCCTGAGGTCCCTTATGACCCTAACCATTCTGTGATTCAAACATGCACAGGAATTACACAGGTGTAAGACTCTTACCTCAGCAAAAGCTTTGATCAAGCAGCTCAGTTGTACAATGAGCAAATGCAAAGTACCACATGGAATAATCACTGTTGTCCAGATTGTGAAGCCATTCCGTTGAATCTAATCCCTGCTCGAGGCATGGCGGTCTGTTTGGTCACACTCCAGCCCTTTTTTCTCCAACTTGCACCTGCCCTTGCTGAATAATAGTATCATAGAATCGTTTGGGTTGGAAGGGATCTTCAAAGGTCATTGAGTCCAACCCCCTGCAATGAGCAGGGACATCTTCAACTAGATCAGGTTGCTCAGAGCCCCCTCCAGCCTGGTCTTGAATGTTTCCAGAGATGGGGCATCTACCACCTCTCTGGGCAACCTATGCCAGTGTCTCACCACCCTCATTGTATAAAAATTCTTCCTCATGTCTAGTCTGAATCTCCCCTCTTTTAGTTTAAAACTATTGCCCCATGTCTTGTCATAACACGCCCTGCTAAAATGTCTGTCCCTTTTAAGCCCCTTTTAAGTACTGAAAGACCACAATAAGATCTCCCTGGAGCCTTCTCTTCTCCAGGCTGAACAACCCCAGCTTTCTCAGCCTGTCCTCACAGCAGAGCTGTTCCAGCCTTCTGATCATTTTTGTGGCCTCCTCTGGCCCCTCTCCAACAGGTCCATGTCTTTCCTGTACTGAGGGCTCCAGAACTGGATGCAGGAGTTCAGTTGGGGTCTGAGCAGAGCAGAGGGGCAGAATCACCTCCCTCAACCTGCTGGCCACTCTGCTTCTGATGCAGCCCAAGATACGACTGACCTTCTGGGCTGCAAGTGCACATTGCCAGCTCATGTCCAGTCTTTTATCCACCAGTATCCCCAAGTCCTTCTCCGCAAGGCTGCTCTCAATCCCTTCATCCTCCAGCCTGTATTGGTACCCAGGGTTGCCCTGATCCAGGTGCAGGACCTTGTACTTGGCCTTGTTGAACCTCACAAGGTTCACATGGTCCCACTTCTCAAGCTTGTCCAGGTCCCTCTGGATGGCATCTCGTCCCTCAGGTGTGTCAGCTGCACCACTCAGCTTGGTGTCATCTGCAAACTTGCTGAGGGTGCACTCAATCCCACTGTCTATGTCATTGATGAGGATATTAAACAGTACTGGTCCCAGTACGGGCCCCTGAGGGACACCACTGGTTACTGGTGTCCATCCAGACATCGTGCCATTGACCGCTACTCTCTGGGTGCGACCATCCAGCCAGTTCCTCATCCACCAAACAGTCCACCCATCAAATCCATACCTCTCCACTTTAGAGAGAAGGATGTTGTGGGGGACCATGTCAAAGGCTTTAGAGAAGTCCAGACAGACAACATCCATAGCCTTTCCTTTGTCCATTGATGTAGTTACTCCATCGTAGAAGGCCATTAGGTTGGTCAGGCAGGACTTGCCCTTGGTGAAGCCATGCCGGCTGTCTCAAATGACCTCCCTAGCCAGTCCTGTTACTACAGACAAACTAAAAGATACAGTGCCAGAGGTTGAAATTTAGGAACATGCAATGCAGTCTTTGGTTCTGAGCCAAACAGAAATTTGTTGTGCTTTGTAAATGATTCTAAACCATGTCTTTTTGTTGTGGCCCTGAGTAACTTTCTGGTTTACCTGTCTAGCAAATTTGACTCTCTTACAGGAGAAAGAAGGACACCTATCCTAGGCAACAAAATGCTACCTGTGGCTTCACTGCCAGGGGACTCTCTACAACTGAAAAGACAAGCATAGGATATATGTGTTTACTTGACATGATAAGATTTTATAATATAACCTTCATAGGCCTGGGGTGGAAACTGTAGGGCAAACAGAAACTTCTTTATAGCTGCAGGGAATAAATAAGCCAGTATTTGCCTTGGGCAACTGCAGCGAGGCAAGGATCAGCCCTAGAAAATAGCAGCAGTCAGGAACGACTCTCAGAGCTCAGTGTCCTTAGATGTGAGAGGACGAACCAGGAAAAAAACCTTCTTATAGCCCCAACTAACCTGGGATGCAGACACAGGTGTTTGGATTTGGGTCACTTGCATCATGTCTTATGCAGAAAGCAGTTACTACTAGAAATAGATGTATCAGAGGCAGTTCACTCTAGTCAATGTTACATTGAAGGGTTTAAGCTCAGCTGCACAACTGCCTTCACAAAGAGGAGGCCAGTGCTCTGCACCTCTCAGAGACGCAGGCCTTAGGGGTCCCTCTGAGGGGAACAGAAGAACAGGCAGGCAGGGGTGTGGAAAGCTGTCTTATGACTAATTGCTGTTTGCAGCTGCAGATAGACACGTGCTTAATTATCTGCTATATGCATGCAAATTTGGTTTGCTCTCACTAGAGTCCAGCTGTTCCCTTCAACTATACTATAATAAGTACAACAAACAAAAGAAAAAGGGTTAGAGAGTAAAATAAAAGGGGTCAGGAATGGCAGCTTTGTGCTGTTTTCCTTCCTGTTGTATGCAAAGCCTGGCCTACCGGTTTTCTGAACTCCCCAATGCAGAGATTTTGAGCTCATAGGCTGAGTATCTGGTCAGAGAGGAGGTGAAGCCTGAGAAAAGCTGTTCCCCCAGCTCCCAGGAGCGGGGAAGGGGTGCAGGCAGGCACCCAGCCTTGCAGCAGGCAGAGGCCGGGATGTCACTCAGGCACAGAATCACAGAGTGTTAGGGATTGGAAGGGACCTCGAAAGATCATCTAGTCCAATCCCCTCGTCGGAGCAGGAACACCCAGATGAGGTTACACAGGAAGGCGTCCATGCAGGGTTTGAATGTCTCCAGAGAAGGAGACTCCACAACCTCCCTGGGCACCCTGTTCCAGTGCTCTGTCACCCTCACTGAGAAGAAGTTTCTTCTCATATTTAAGTGGAACCTCCTGTGTTCCAGTTTATACCCATTGCCCCTTGTCCCTTGGTTGTCACTGAGAAGAGCCTGGCTCCATCCTCGTGACACCCGGGAGCATAGCACTGAGTTGTGGGTTGGAAGGGAGCAGAGACTGGGCTCCTTGACACCACCGTGTAGCCTGAAATGGGTCAGTCAAACTGACAGTCATCCCAGTTTCTATCTAGCTTCTGTCCTCTAGACCTGATTTCCCTTGGCAGGGGTAAATCCTCTCTGAGCAATCTTAAGACTTACTTTTGCTTATGTAGCTTTTCTTCTTCAACTATAAAGTCTTTCTATCTGTCCTCTAGGCTTGCATCTGTTCTTTAGGTAATTTATTGTACTGATTAAAAAAATACAGTATTTTTTTCACAGAACATTAATTGAAACATTCTTTAACTCTTTGTAGCAAAGTGCTTTTCATAAGATCGATACATTGTGTTCCCAACATTTAAAAACAAGAGGCTACCTAAAGGAGATTAGATCCTTTCCTCCTGTCAGCCCAAATCTGGGAACAATAGAGCTATGTTGATTTCTACTGATCATGCACCTGGCCTTTGTTCTTTGGCATTCAGTGTCTCTTTGGAAGATTTAACCTGTTCATTCCTTTTTAATTAAATAACAATGATGATCATTAGTGGTTTTGTGGTGTCTGTTTTGAATTAAATTTGTTCTGAGTATATACGTCATGTTGATTCATTTTATCTTTTGTGATAAATGCAATATATTCAGATTCAATGATCACATGCCCTCTTAAGTGGCTCAGCACTGGGAACATTTCCTTCCTTTAACATGGCAACATCAAGTTACAAAAATCTGACTGAATACAACTTATCAGTTCAAAATTTGGTCCTACTCTTGCGTATGCAGGGGTAATGAAATTCCCAGAAGGGTTTTCTTTTCTTTAACCCTGGTAAAGGCCTAGTGGGCTGACTGCAGGTGCTTCTGATTTCGAGCAGCATGGGAAGGGCTGAGCCGGGGCGGGCTCTCTGGGCATTGAGGCTAAGGGATCACGGTTGGTGGTTTGAGACCAGCCCTTGGCGCTGCCTTCACTGCTGACGCTCCCCAGGCAGAATGATTTATCTATACGGTCTCATTTCCACCCTTATGGCTGATGCAAATAACCTTTGCTTTTGTGTAAAGTTTCCGTTTATGTATCTTTGCATAAAAAAGGGTTATCTTAGGTTTCCTAGTGACTGTCTTGCCCTGTATTACATCACAGATTTAATCTGCTATAACAATTCTCTATAAACCTTGGCAATATCTTAGGATACATTTTTTACAAACTGTACGTAAGATTTTCTGCATGTTTTAATAAGGTGTGTGAGCCAAAGTCCTGTGAAGTGGTTAGATCTTTCCACTCAGCCACTGAACTTTGGGTCATGTCTGTGTTTTCTTGGAGAATTGCCCAGAGCACCTTTAGCTTCTTTACTACTTAGGTTACTGTCCCCAGAGGTATGTCATTACCTTTGATTTAACTGAGTACAGCGAAGGGAAAGTTAGAACTTCATTACTGATTTGACACCTCATTTTCAGGTAAATTTTATTAGTTGAAATCCTTGCCTCAGCCAAAGGAACTGGTATCCAGGTGAATTTCTGACTCTGTTTGTAGCATCCAGGCAGTAATTCTGATCAGAAACTAAGCAGAAGGATCTAGAATTAAGATTTAAGGCAGTTGCTGTTACCTGACAATATAAATCCTATATTAAGTAACATCTCGTGCTGATAGATCCTGGCTCATTATGTTATTAACACACCCTTAACTGTGTCTGCAAGAGCTGGACACAGAGCCATTTATTTCTGTATCCTTTAAAATGATTTTCTTCATTATGACTTCAGGCTTCAAAAAATGGATCTGAACCATTCTTTCTGGATTGAAATTCTAACATTTTCTTTCATATTAATTTAAAAAATACTGACATTCCTATGAATGTAATTATTCATTCTTACCAGTGCACAGTCCTCCTGTGACAGGAATCTTAGACATAGGTTCCTGCACAATAGAGAAATCTGCTGCTGTTCCCAGTTTAAATATAACTGAACAGAGACAAAAGATCTTGATGTCAACTATTTGACTTTTTATTCTGGGTAAAAATACAGCAGTGCTCAATCTTTATCAACGAGCAGGTGACATCTTAACAAAGAAACTGCATCTCATGGAACACATCACATATGCTTCACATTTGGAATAACCTGTAGGAGACACAGTAATTGGCTGAGGTGCAAACTAAGATAGGAGTATGTTTAAAAAAATCTTATATATTTTGAATGCCATCAGCTGCAAACCACACAGTATGATATGAACAACAGGTCATAGTTTGGTTTCGTTGCTATAGAGGAGCTCCAAAATTGACAGAGAGAACATAAAGACTCATGGGCTATTTTGCTCGCAATTCTTTATGCTCAGAGGATGCTTCATTGCAGCTCTGGCAATGACCAGCCTCTTGCAGTTTTGAGATGTCTGGGCCAGCTGCACAAAGGAGGTTTATGCTTATGTCTTGCAGTCTTAATGCCTTCAGCAAAGCTGTAACATTCTGTTATGGCGCTATCCCCTTGAACGTAAAGTAGTTGCTTTGCCAGGAACATCCATTTAATGTATTTTTAGAAAATACAGACAGATTTACAGAAGACTGAACCTTTGTGCCCTAAATTTCCTTACATCATTAGAGAAAGATGCAGAAGGTTTTTGGTTTGGGGTTTTGTTTGTGTGTGTGTGTGTGTTTCTTGGGTGTTTTGGTTTGGTTTGATTTGGTTTGGTTTTAATGAGGAACCACAAATTCAATGGTAAGAGGCAAAAAGCATGGCAAGAGTGCATTACAAAGCCATAATGCATTTATAGCATTTTCAGTAAGACCGCGTTTTCCAGGCTATTTTATGGGGGGCAGAAAGGAAGCAGAGAGGAGAAAAAAAAGCAGTAATTCAGAGGACTCCAAAACGGGCAAAGCTACTAGCAGGATGGAGAGCTAAAAATGAAATGGCTCACAGGTGACTCCAAAGAAATAGTTACAAAACTGGAGAAAGTTAACTCACCCAATTCATTTCGCTGCTGAGAGAGTGAAAGGTCAGTGGCTCTGTGTTTTACGTGAAAGCTCCACAGTAACAAAAGCACAGACCTTTGAGCTCAGATACGGGAAGACTGTTAAAAAGTTTTACTTGGAAGCTTTTGTTACCGGAAGCATAAGTTATAGTATCATTTATAAGCAGTGAAAATTTTAAAAAAATGTTTTCTTTGAATATAAATGCTTTTGTCTACAGTGAATGTATATTTCCTTTTAGAGTGCCCTGTGATCCATTTCATTTTATTTGCCTGCAGTTCTCACTGCCAGGCTTCCTAACTGTCTGTCAGCTCCCATTGATCTGGCTGTGGTTTGTAGTTATAATAAATGGGAACTCACAGACCTTAGTGTCGGCCACCTCAGATAACATGATCCTATTAAATCTAATCCAAATCAACTAGAGAAAAACCCTTTGCCTTTGTAACTTATATGGACAAGAGAGAGATTTGGCGCTAGCAATACCAACGTGGTTTAATCTAGAAAGAAATTCTGTTCTCTTTATGCAATTGATTTGTGATTCAGAGGAGCCATTATAGCAATCCAAACACACTGTTGAAGAGCGTGGGTTTTAAGCCATGCACTCTCAGCGTATTGAACACTATATTTGATCCATTTTCATTAAACTTTTCAAAACTTTCCTCAGAAGCTGGAATTTCAAGAAGTACAAACCATATAGCAAAATCTTGCCAGCAGACATTAACATATGCATTTGTTTGGTTATTCCTTTTAATTTTAAGGCGAATGAAGCAAAATGCAAGATGCAATACCTTCATACCCTTGAACACAAGCAAGGAGTAATAATGCAGGCTTAGAAAGGATGTCTGGAGTTGAGAGGTTTTTACCATTGAAAATATTAGTATTACTTAAAGGCTTGAACAGCAAATAGTAAAGATGACTAGAGAATTAAAAATTACAGGGAAAGCCTCTCCTGGAAGAGTTATTTACTTTTGTTCTGACACAGAAATTGGTAGATACAGGGTAACCACCTGAAATGCTGTACCCAAAGGATGTAAATAATCCATGGAAGTTACTGTCAAATGGCAACACTCGGATGCTGAAAGCCTTGGAAATAGTACTTATGACAGGAAAAAAAAAGGACACTGTGTTCATCCAAGGTTCACATTGCTATTTATTCTCACACCATTTCATCTTACTACAAGATTGGGTCACTTCTGGTCTGCTATAAAATGTATTGGAGGAACACCCAATACCTGAAAAGAAGGAATCTTTACGACTAAAATTATAATTCATGTCATGAAACGATTGAAAATTCAGCCTCTTCTTTTCCAGAAGATGTTTCCCACATGAAAAAAATCAGAATATTCTAAGCACGAAACAGATAATGCATGAAATACAGTTCAGTATCCATGGGGATTTCTTCGATAATAAGAGTTCTTTATCAGACTAATCTAAACAGAACAACTTTCCTCATGTAAAAATTATCCACTAGTTCTTCAGGATCAAAAAGCTTTTTACTGTTTTTCAGCCTGATATAGATTTATCTACGTTAAAGTACAAAACCTGAAACTCTAGTTGGCTTTTATTGATTGTGCCAACGTGTGACAGCCTGACTCTGTGGAAACAATACAACTGAAGAATGGGTGGGAGGGGAGAACAGCCACCAAGAACCTTAAAACCAAAGAGACTTTTCTATTTCTTTCTTTTCTTTCTTTTTTTTTTTTTTTAAATGCATTAGGATTTTATTGGAATTAATACTTACTAATCATTATAACTTACATTTACTCAAGTATTCACACATTTTTCATTTCTTCTTGTCAGCATTAAAACTACTTCTGATAAAATAAAATCAGATGGAAGGGAATTGGCTCCAGGTTGTGATGCAAAAAATCTTTGCCGTGTTTGCTTTTACTGAGGAGGGGGGAAGGAAGAAGGAAAAGGCTTTTTTTTTGTGACCAGGGAAAATCTGCTTCAGAGAGCAGTCAAGTGGGCATTAGATATGAAATGTTACTAGAGAATTACTTGATAAAGTTTAACCATTCTTCCTTTCTCCTTGTGGAAATTTTCAGTGCCAACTAAGTCCAGTAAATCAATTGAGTATTTCCACAGTTTGGGTCACCTGAATATTTGACAAGCTACTTCAAAAGCAGGCTTTACATGTAGGAAAGATTCAGTTGTTGCCATCCAAACAGATGATTTCCAAAAGCCACCATCTCCAGGCTGATGGCTGTTTCTGTCCCACATGACAGGCAGCGGTACACAAGAAGCTGTTTCTGCAGAGCATCTCCAGAGGGAGGGCTCCACCATTCCAATCCTCTGCTCCTGCAGAGGCCTCAACCTCGGCACACTTTCACCTCATCCCATTCTCTCCAAAACCAGCTCTACACCTAGGAAACCTCTGCACAGACATAGATTTACCTCTAACAGAGTTGCCATAAAAGAAAAAGCAACACAAGATTGGGTGTGAAGGACTTCCTGGTGCTTTTGCCACCCTACAAAGCTGCAGAAATTTGATAAGGGCTTAACGACCAAAGGCATTTGAGCTATTGGGCTGGTGTCTTCTGCTGTTAATCCAGCTGACACCTCCTTCCGAGCACACTGAGGACATGCTGCTGCACCTTCAGCAAGAAGACAGTGGAAGGCAGGAGGAAACATTGTGTTAGGTGAGAAGGACGGTTTGTTTGCATCGCTGCCTACTCCTGCCTAAGACCAGCCTTAGCAAATGTTTTAATTTTGCAAAACAGGGTTGGCATCAGGGAAGTGAAAAAACCCCAGTAACTATCAAAATGCTGCTTCTGAATAATAATAGAAGAAGCAGCCATATCAAGTCTATTCAGTCCAGCCCTGTATTCAGAAGAATAAAGCAAACTGGCTCCCCCACCCTCCACCATGGGTCACAATCACGTACAAAGTAAACATTTAAATGTCAAAGCAAAGAGTTTTGCTGGTTTAGTCCTGTAATTCATGCCACATAACTGTAGCAGGTGCAACTGCTGTTCCTAATATAACTTGTCTTCGTTTAATCAGAAAAAAAAAAAAAAGCAGCCTATGGAGGAGACTTTCTGGCTCTGAAGATTACATAGAAAATTACGCTCTTTCTGAGGTTTTTATATAACTAAATTCTAATAAGCAGAGATGATGGACTCCTGCTTATTCAGGCAGATCAGCTTATTAAAACTACATAAATATTTGCATAAAACAAGCAGGATTTAGCAGCCTGTAAAAAGTACATATAAGAAACATCATGTTCAAATAACCAAACAAGCAAAAGGATGGTTTACAGAACATACTGCATTTATTTGGCCCCAGAATTCCTAGCATTGTAACAAACTCCCAAAATTTCACTCCTTAAAGTGCTTCAAACTCCATTTATATTATTATTACTTTTAACATTAATGTACATTTCTGTATAAGCATCAATCCAAAGAGATCTCTATTTTTATAGAATTCTTTATATTAGTGGATCAAATTTGCTCTCAAGATCACCAGCATTAAGGCAAATTTCCAGAATTAAGACACTGGAGTTACTCAAGTCTATGCTGTTGTTGATGAGAGCAGAATTTGGCCCAGTCAGGTATATACAGTTCTATTTTCTGCATATATTTCAAAAGGCACAACAGATTACCTTGGAAATCAATAACATTTAAAAGGGAGTTTACCAAAGCAAATACTTTCAATTTGCTTTGGCACAGTCCACATCCAGAGGATGCATTTTCTCACCAGCTGTTCTGAATAACCAGCGTGATGACAGTGACGCGGTGATCAGCAAAAGGGGAACCCACGTTGCGTGACTTCACTCAGTACTTCAGCAGCCCCAGCCTGATGTATGTACAGGTACCATAACAGCAAAGTCACTTTGTTGGGCACCCATGCAAACTCACAACACCGTGAACCTCTGAAATTCTCCTGGTGGAGACATGTTTGTCGTTGATGTTAATATTCCGAAGACAGCCAAAAAATGGGTCTTTAACTGGAAGCCACACTGTGTCCAAATTTGCTAAAAAAAACCCAAAACAAAACACAAAACCCAAGCCACAAAAACAAACAAACAAAAAAACACAGGTAGAAAGATCAAATTAATATAATGAGAATTATTTTAAAGAACATTAAGTACTGCAGGCTTTAAAAAGAAGGGGAATGACATTGAAATACATGCATGAATGGGATTTTGGTTTGGAAAGGAAAAAAGCCACACAGAGACATGAAAAAATAAGCAGCAATAATATTACCTGGAATTTTGCCAAAGTAGAGTGGCTGATGTTCACGTCTAGGAGGAAGCGGTGGAAGTCCAGTCGTATAGTTATGCTGTGTACCCACCTCTAGCTGCACCATGTTCTCCTTCTGAGAGACTGCAAAGAAGCAGGTAAATGAGTACTCTTTCTCAACCCTACTAAAGAAACAACTAGATATGGCTCTACTTTTAGATAGCATCTGTCTTGAAATTTAACTCATCAGAAAAATAGATTTTATTTGAATTCAAAGTCAGGTTGACATATGTCATCTAAGTACTCTCTTTCTAAATACAGCCCCAAGCCCCACTCTTACATAAAGGCTTGAATTAACACAAGACACATTGTTCTAAAGAGTATACTCAGAATAAACAGAAGTGAAATGATTAATAAAAAACTGGAACTGCAGCATTCTGTGCTCACCATCCTTTTGAAATTTCTGAAGAGCTGTTAAGATACAACGTACCTGCAATAGTATGCCACTGTCCGTTAGACAGAGGTCGCTTAGGTGTGACTGATGTCTGGAATTCTCCAGCACCACTATTTCCAGCAGCAATGACCTGTACAAAAGTTATCTTTTAAGTTACCGTGACAAAGAAAAGCACAACAGATAAATACAGTACTTTAAGTAATTTACTGAACTTGTGATGGCTGCATTTCACCTAATAGTTTTACGAGTCACAGTCGTTGTATACATATTTCAGAAATTATCCTCTCCAAGAGGAAAGTAAATTTCCTCAGTAGAATGTCAGGAGAGGATATTTGACAAATTTTACAAGCCTAAATACATACCTTTGTCTCTCCCTCTCCATCTTACAAAATTATGTTAATTCTTTTGACATAAGCTCTCTGAGACAAGGTCTTTCCTACTAGGCCTTCTTTTCCTTTCCCAAAGCAGTCTTCTACATGCTTGGCATCTCCTGAGAGAATCTCTGCAGTACATTTCTCTGGCATTTCACACAACTTTGGACTACTCATAATTCACTCATGTACCTTGCAACCTGACTATTTATAGTGACATTTTGAACAAGCACCTGCTTGTGCTTCTCACATCTTGCTTCTCATTCCTTGCAAGTGCATTATTTTTTTTTCAACTCTTTCCTTTCAAACTTTTTTCCAGTGTGATAGTTACAACAAACTTGGTAAAGGTCAGGTAACTGATCTGCTGAGGCCACCTCCTATCAGGCTGATTGATGGTGTCCCATTGACCTTTCATTCCTTCCTGTTGCATCCTGTCAATGCTGACAGCCAGCATGAGTCTAAGTTACTGCTGAAAAAAGTGGTCAGTCTTGCCCTTAAGGAGTCCCCAGCTCTGGATGCTCCTGCTACTTGTGCTAATTGTGCTAGTTGTGTCTTGAACCAGATCAGTGATCTGGGGGAAACTAGCTGATGACAAAAAGATAAATAATAAAAACGAGTTCCCTAATCTGGGAAGAGAAGAGCAAAGCTGAGCTTTCTGAAGTGAGGTAGACTCATGCTGTTTTAAACCGTGCCATGAGACAGCAGGTTCTGTGGAGCACTGACATCTTTCTAGTTGATGTCTCTCCAGCAGCAACCACAATAGTTTTGTAGTCCAAGACTCACATTCTGAAGCTGTGACATTATGAAAAAGCAATACTGACAATAATCACCACCATGACACAACTAGAGGAGAATATGCTAACATGAAGCGAAACCCCTTGTGTTCTATAATGGACATGGTTATAGAGCTGCATAATGACTGAAGAAGGAGTAGGAATATGCTTCAGAGTTCTGTAGAATCACAGCAGCATTTTGATTGGAAGAGACCCTCAGGATCATCGAGTCCAACCGTAACCTAAGTCTAGCACTAAACCATGTCCCTAAGAACCGCATCTAAACGCCTTTTAAACACCTCCAGGGATGGTGACTCCACCACTGCCCTGGGCAGCCTGCTCCAATGCCTGATAACCCTTTCTGTGAAGAATTTTTTCCTAATATCCAATCTAAGCCTCCCTTGAGGCAACTTGAGGCCATTTCCTCTCATCCTATCACTTACTCTAACCTCTGGCCAAAATCCCAGTGGATTTTTGCAAAGGCCCAGAAGTCTGAGAAAACTGAGACTGTGCTCTACTGCTGACCACTGTGAAGGAAACACATGCAAGTTAGTGTGCACACAATGGAAGCTGCTAACGTAGGCATAGTGACAGGTTAAATACACGATTTTCCATGTGATGGTTTTAAACAACTCTGAGGAAGTTGTTCAGTGTTGTACCTATAGACAAATGCAATATGTAAGTCCAGAGTTCAAGGTCAGAATTCCCCTGCTAAATGAGGACAATGTAGCTGAAATGGAAACACAGTGTGTACTTACCTTTCCTCCTTTCATGTAAATAGTCAAGTAGTCGTCTTGCTTGCTTCCAGCATGGAGGAGTATACCTGTTGAGCTCCTTGGTCGAATAGTAAATACAATCCTGAAATCCAAGCCCATCAGCAAATTACCTGTGGAGAACAAAACAGTGAGTGGAGGAGGAATCACAGGAGGACATAATTGGAAAACCACATAAAAATAAATGAAAAAATCCTTACGCATGCACACATACACATTTAAGACATAATTCCATATACTATAATCTCTACACATCTTACCAATGGAGATATATCCTCCTTCATTAAAGAAATAAATCCCCCTCTCTGCAGGAACATCCAGACATGGAAGTACGCCATTTTTTTGCTGAGATGCATTCAAGACTTGTCCATTCATCTTAAAATTCCTCAGGCAACCCTTGAAACTGTTCATTGGTATATTCTGGAAGCATATTTCAAAACATTAATACTAAAGCATGATGGCATTTTTTTTAGTAAGAATACCCATTAGTTCTTATGTATTGTTGGACTGCAGAAAAACAAGGCACCTAAAACCCATCTCTGATGCAGTGAAAACGTATTCCAAAATTTAGAAAAAGAGCTTGAAATATGAAAGTAACAGTTGATTTTGAGTTAATATAACTCCTGCTTGCAGAGCAGATACTTCCCAAGGATGTGTCAAAAAGACAACATGAGTTGTGAAATGTCAAGTGCACCCTTCTTAAGAGGCTGTTTATTTAAATCTGATTTTATAAAAGGCCCAGCATCATTAATTGTCCAATTTTTAAATTAATAGGAACCACACATATTTCCATTTAAAATCCAGTTCTACATTCATAATTCTTTAATGAGAAGGATTCCTTTGCTTCTCTACAGATTATTGCTTACGCCACTGAGGTAAATATTCTGTGGGAAGAGGATGTGCCTAGAATTACAAATGTGACTTTGTTATGTTCTATTTTTTAAAGAACAGAAACGAAAACAGTACATGGTTGTCATCAGTGTCTCAGCAACACATGTGGAAAATATTGATCCAGCTGAGATCTCTGTTAATAGGTCAGGAAAAAGGTCTGTAATGAAGAATGGCAAACAGCAGTCACAGATGGCACTCAGTCAGTGCTTGGAAATACCCCCCAAACCTTTTCAACAGGGAAGTCCTGTGTATTAACACTTTCACATGTAATTAGTGCAGCATGAGGACTGTGTGTGGGTGGATGTGCCTATTATTTACCTGTCTTTTCAGTGATGGCAGCCCTCCCACATAGATTGGCGACTTAATGCTGACGGCAGAATTTGTTGCTAATCTCCCATGCTGGGCCCTTAGACCATCAACTACAAGGCGGACGTTCTTCCCATCTGTGCCAAAGACCACCTTTGCAGGGCGCAAACATAACAGAATGAGAAACCCCCAAAGCCAATGAAAACCTCTGGAGATATTTTTCTTTAACTTAAACACGGTGTTGTCAAAATATTTAAACTCAAAAGAGCATACTGGGACCATCAGTTTCTATAAGCTCTCTCATAACACAGACCCGCCAACCACATGAACTTTGAGGCACAGCAATTAACTTCAGATGACCCAAATCAAATTTCTAATAGCTTAAAAATTCAATAGGCTTTGCCTGCTGAATGCTAGTTGTGGTTTCACCACAGTTCCTGTGCCATACTACTTACAGTGTGCCATTGCCCATCATTGTATTTAGTACTGGTTTTGATTTTGATTTGTTTTCCTCCAAAGCCGAGTGAAAAGACAAAACGTCCTTTTGAAATGTGAAGAGCCATATAAGAGTCTTCAGACCTTTCCTCCATGAAAACTATTAATCCTCTTGATGATCGAGTCCGTATATCTACAGAAAAATGTAACCTGTAGAGGAAAGGAAGCATTTGAAATATAGGTCTCTTTTATTAGTTGTTGTAGTCTTTCTGTTCTCCAGAAAAATGTCACTGAAACTCCATTTGTGAAAATGCAGAATAGCTTTTGAGTGGAATCACAGCGGTTTGCATTGCCTGCATTTCTGAATGTGAATTAAAGTTGACATATTCAGGCTTAGGATTTGGCATCAATATGCACTGTAATTTCCACGACATCCAAGTCAGTCTACTCAGTTTGGCTAAACGTTAGCAAAGAAAAAAAATGCACGAACCTTTAGAATCACTCTTCTGTCATGCCCCAAGATATAAACAAGAAGAAAATCCTGGCTCTTGGCACACAAAGATTCAAGCAGCTTTGACAATTCGAGTATTAGGAGGAGAACAGAGAACATTTGTATTACCTGTCTGTAGATGCTGGTGGAGAAAACATGTAGGATAAGAAACTGTTGGGGGTGTTTCCAAGGAGATAAGCTTCACTGCTGACATTTAGCTGAGTTGGTAAATTGTGGTTTTGCTGGTCTGGCAAATTAGCGGCTCTCAAATAATCAAGGTATTTTTCATTCTTTACCTGTAAGACAGAATTGAAACATTTACTGTGTGTGAACATGAAAAAAAAAAACATTTCAATCTACACATTTAAGAGTTCCCACCTGAGACGGTCAACAGCCTTCTCTAAATGACAGAAAAGCTGTTGTCATTCTGGACAGGTATGGGTTTAGCATGGAACTTCAACACAAAAAGAACCTGCTTCAGGTGTGAGATGGAAGGAAAATAACAACATTTGAATCTCAGTTCTGCAAACCATGGTTGTGCAGGCAAAGGTTTGGCATCGATATGGAGTGAAGACGACAGTAAAAATAAGCATACCTTGAGCATCTTAAACCTGAGAGGATTCTTAAATTCCTTCAGCAACATTGGTTTGAGGTTCTCATATTTGCGGCAAGCTCCGAGGGATACGCCAGTCTTTGCAGTATAATTAATGAGATTTTGAACCTCAGGGAGCTGACCTGCCCTGGAGTGATGAGAACAGTAAGTTCTGCGACACGACATTCCTTTTCTTTAGCCTAAACAACAACATACTGTAAAACGGTGTTCTGTACAAAATAGATTTCCCAGTGACCTGATGTTAAACTACCAATTTTTATTTTTCAATGAAAAATGTAGGTTTGATGCTGTAAAAAGTATTCCTATTTGTCCTGCTTCTGCCCATTTCTTTTTGGCTGTGGAAAAAACTCTGATGTTTTCTTCTCATCTTTTCTAAACAAAGTATTTTTTGCTAAAAATTATCTGTTAAAAAAACACCACAAACAAATATTGCCATTGAAAAAAGGGGAAAAAATGACAGCAGCCTTTATAGAATAAGATTGCTGGGTTGGACTACAAAACTTCGCTAGTTGATTGTGCATAACCAGTGGCAGATCAAGAAAAAATGGCAACATCAGATTCTGCTAACTCTGTAATTCACTCTCTCCTTAAATAAGATGTTATAATGAGATTCGTCGAGGGTCAAAGCCCACCACAATTTAATATGTAGCTTTAGTATTACAGCTAAATTATCAGAAAGACTGTCAAAACCAATTTCCTGTGTGTATAAAGAATAATATTAAGTAATACTGTCATTTTGTAAGTTGTACCCAGCATCTCTAATCAGTACATTACAGAACACTTTGCATCTAGAAAAAGCAATGAAGCTCCTTGCCTGTGGTTCTTTTTTGCGAGGAGAGTGGTATAGTTGGGAGCAGAACCTGAACTACTTCTGTTCCAGTCCAGTTCTCCATTCACTTAATCAGACTAGCTACTATATAAATTCTCCATCTACTTTTGTTCTAAAAGCAATTTTCAAATTTGTCTTCTGATTGGGAGGTTAATATACAAATTATTTCATCGTCTTGCAGTGCTTTAAATGAAGATATAATTTGAGCAACCTGATCGACTGAAACATGTCCCTGCCCAAGGAAGAGGTTGGTCTAAGTGATCTTTAAATGTCCCTTCCAACTCAAACCCTTCTGTGATTCTATGATAAATCAAAATATACTATTTTTTGTAAATTCTACACACGTATAAATATTCACCAAAACTTAGCTAAAACAAAGCCTCACCGGGAAATTACTTGTGACTCAAGAAATGCTTTAAAGAACATATTTATGCCTCATTTCTCTCCCAAATTTCACCTGTAAGATGTCTCTAATAACCAGATAAACATGTGAAAAAAAGAGACAACATAAATCAGGCGCCTGATTTCTGTACATACGCTCTCATTTGTTGGTGTAGCTGGTTTGGTTCTGTCAGTAAGCTTTGCTCCCTGTGCAGCTATAATGATATAATCCAGCAGATCTTTTTGGATGCCTTGTTGGGACACTTCCAATTTGCTATGTTGAGTTCATTTTTTGATTTAAAGACTACTAAACAAGTATGATTCAGACTAAAATTCCATTACATCTGAACAGCAGATTTAATTACAATTTGATACCGTGTATATCTGCCTGAATAAAAGAATATTTGGGAGCAGCGAAGTTATGCATTCATGAAGACTTCCCGCATGTAGAAGAAAAGCAATTTAGCAAAAAGTTATTTTAGCGTGATTAAAGGGGACAACAGACCAAAATGCATGAAACAGAATTCTTTCTAGGCCAAATACCTTTTTATAAAGATGTTTGAGATGCAACCTTCAAAATTATCTCCACCGAATTTTATAGGTTCAACTAATGCCCGTGCTCTTGGAGAGTCAACTGATTTTAATGCCGATTCATCATCAACCAGCAGATGTACTCTGAAACAGAGTGAATAAAAATAAACATGTAATCTAAAAAATTGTTATGAGCCTAAATGAAATATATATATAAAAAGAACCATTTGACAGATGTGTTTGCCTGTTACATTGTAATTATGCTAGAGCTTCATTAGCTTCTGGGATTTTTTTCAGTATGTGCTCACTGACTGCTATGAAACTGCTCTGCTTTTTGGTAGTAGATGTCAAGCAAGAGTTGAAGCTGCTACTTCAGTCCTAGGGTGAGATCCTGCTCCAATTGAAATTTACGACAAAGCTCACAACTATGGGACAGGATTTCATCCTTTGTGTCAAAATGGTGCACTTGACATGTTAGCAACTGCTAGTTAGAGATAACATTAAGTTATAATTACCTGCAGTTATAGCCAATCACTCAGAACTCGCCACTTCAACTAATACTTATGTCATTTTATGTGTTCCACAGAAATCAATTTGATTTAGGAGCTTTTCAGTAAATTGTCTCTTCTGGTATGTACATAACAGATCATAGTTGAAAAAAACAGCCACAATATTAGCTTCTTTCCTGGGCCTTTAGCCACCTATGTTACAGTGACATGTGTAAATGTTATGGGAAGAGGAAGAGTTTCAAAGCTCCAGCTTGACAAGCAGTCAAAACTCACACAGTCTATAAAAGACACGCATAGTGATGTCCAGCTGAAACATCACAGGTACTGACATGCACATTCATAGACCAAAAATCTCCTTTTGCTTCGTTATTTCAGTATCCTGAAAATTTTAGCCATTTTTACACAGCCATTTTTAGCTGTCTACCCAAAGAACAAGTCACACAAAATTTTAATATTCTTTCTCCAACCACAGCATTAAAGTATCAGATGAAGAACTGGACTCACCTGTTGTCTGTTTTTATTACTGTCACATAATGCAGTGACCCATCTTCGTATTTCTTTTTCAGTTCAATTTCCATCTCTCCCATCTTTGCAGTTACAATGCCAGGTCTCAGAAAGATGGTGAGAATATTAGGCTGCAAAAGAATCCCACAAAATGATCAGTTGAATGCAAGCGCCTTTAGTTCTCTTTGATATTGCCACTAACACAGTTCTCAGTGGTCTCTCATGGGAAAGAAATTTTCTTAAACTACATTTCTTAGTCACCTAGTACCACGTATTATGTCTAGTTCTCCACAATTAGAATAGTTCCTGTTTTAAAATACTTCTGCACTCTGAATATCAAGCAGTTCTTTAAAACACTTGTTTAAAATATTTTTACAAAAAGCAGAGGATTCCATTCTCCACCTCTCAAATACCTGACGTGCATTCACTTCTTAACTCCTCCAGCCAGCAAGAATGGGGTTCTGCTTGAACCTTCCTGCTTTCTGAGGGAACGTAGCCAAAATCAATCCCTTTCCTCTGCATATTTGATCATATCTGTGTGGGCAGAATGCCAGTTTTTCCTGAGAAAATATCCAGCCAACCGTATTGGGCAACAGTTATCTTACTGGGATGGTGGTCTTACAGTGCATGAGCTACTCTGCAGAAGGCTTGAGTTCAAAGCTCAGTTACTTGTTGAACTACTTGTTGGTTGAGTGAAGAAATTGCCAGGGTGAATTTCTCTGGCCTACAATATGCAAGATGCCATGATCAAAAGATTATTATAATAGGCATTTCTTGCCTTAAAATACAGGAATCTATATGAGGCTTATGACACAAACTGACACCAAACTGACACAGTCACAAACAGACATGATTGAGCCAGAAATAAAACCAATCACAAATTCTAAGTTGAACATATTTCATACCCAAAGATTGTAATTTAAGAGTGTTCCAGTCGATGCCATGGTCTGAAAGCCAAAGCCAACTTGGAAATCCTTGGGAAATGGGAAACCCGCTGCACTCAGGCTCAGCATTCCCTTCTTGGAGAAAGCCGCAGATCTGATGAGCTGAAAAAGAGATAATAATGCTTTCAGTGATTTTCCTTTTAATCAGAAGAAATGGCAACATGGGACAACTGCCCTACTCAACGTAATTGCAACTGACTCCAGTTAAATCCAACCACAAAGCAAGTACAATTATTTCAGTACAGAACAGACAGAATGAATTTGTTTCACCAGCATTAACTACGATCTGAGAAATTCTAAAGGGAGGTGAGACTTGCTGAGTATAACAAGCTGTTAGTCTCTAGCTACTCTTCGCATTGACACGATGGCTTTGAAAGTTTTCACATTTGGGGACACGAAAGTGAGCAGCTGGAGGAATAGTTTGTAAGTACAGAGCTGTGCAGATGAGCTACATAACTGAAGCTGTGCGAGTCACAGGACAGAATATATCTGGGCCTTTTTGAACAAAACGTATTTTAATACATGAGAAGTTACACAGATATAGAGTGAAGTCAGATCCTCTGCATTGGGAAATGGCCTGTGAAGAAATTGCTCTGTGGAAGGTTTAAATGCCACAAAGGGAAAGCAAGTGAGCACAAAATTTCATAGTAAAAAGGGCAAACGGTGTCATACACTACGTAAGTAGCAGTAAGTAGAAGCAGAAGTGCAATTTTCATCTCTCCATGCAGCATTGGTTAAGCCAGCACTGAAACATCCCATTGTCCCATTTTAAAAAGAACATGGCAAAACTCAAGGGTGCACAGGTGATAATTATAAAACAATCAGATGAGTGGAGCAACAGCCTTACAATGAGAGACCACGGTAGAAGCCGAGTCTGCCCAGCTCTTTCAAGAAAAAAGGTTGAGTGGTCATTTAATTAGGAAGCATAAGCACTTTAGTGGGAAGAAAGATCCTGAGTAGTATTAAGTAAAGTATTCTGGCCTAATCAATAACAACTAGAAGCCAACAAGTTTACATGGTAAATATGAATTCTTAACTGTACACAATATTAATTAAGAGGGTGGACTATGTGCTGAATCAAGCTATCACAGTTGGGGTGGAGTCTCCATTCTTCTGTATCTTTATACCAAGCCCAGGTTCCTTTATTACCATCACACATTAACCAAATATAATTTTCGACCTAAGTAAAACATAATGATCCGGGATTTATAGACGAGCCAGACTCTGTGAACTCTAGCAGAAGCTTTTTTAGGAACTTTTTTAGTTACCTTCCAGTCATCTGAACATTTCTTGCTGACACCAACAGTCTCGTCAAAAATAACAGATGCAGTGTTAGGGTTTTTCACATTCTTCATGCAGCCCCGGAATGGAGGTGTGGATATATCAAAGCTGATTTCAGGGAGTGGAAGAAAAAAGAGCTCAGTAGCCTGGTATTTCAAAGCACACACCAGTACAGCAGCCTGTAAATGCTGACGATATAAGAAACAGAAAAACAGAACACGAGCGATCTTTCTTGCACACAGATACTTCATGTTGATCAAACCCAACCTTCAGGATACACTCCAACAAAGATCCCACCATTAACCAAAAATCACAGATCATGATTGTGTATTATACACTGGTTATTTTCATATCACATAAGATACCTGATACAGAGTGTGAAAGAAATTTCCTAAGAAAATAGTTTAGACAGGGTTTCCATACAAAGCCTGTGTATTACAGTCATTTTATAGTTACTCACCGTTCCCGTAGAGAAGGTGGAATTCCACCCAGATAGTACTTAGTGAAAGGGAAGACATTTATGTCGGCTTTAATATCACGACTGACGTGAACAGTATTCCTACTTCGGGCTAGCACCAAATGAATCTGAAATAGGTGAATAATGAGAATTACTTCACTTAGCAGAAACAAAAATAATGTAGCAGATTAAAAGTACTCCCACAGAGCAGGACACTTTTTTTTTTTACCTCCTCTTGTTTACTAGTGACTTAAATCCAGAAAAACTACAGTGCTTCAAAGGTACTTTGCAAAATTTGGGCATTTAGCCAAAGCAAATGCCTAAGGGAAATGCTCTACCAGCCAAATACAAGGTGAGGTTTTATTTTCCTCAAGAAGATTGCCCCAAAAATACACCTCACCTAAGAGTCAGATATTGCCTTCCGTTTGCACTTAAAGATTCAGGAGCTGCTGCCTGATCCGAATCCTGGGTCAGTCAGCTGGGTGGAGGTAACTTGACCCAGTACACAACATAAAGATTCCTTCCAGCAGACCCTGCAACCTACCCTACTTAGCTGGAGATGTAGTAAGGGTAAAAGAGAGAATGAATGAACATTGTCCATCAAATATTTTAACACTGTATTTACAATTTCACTCTGGTAGTTCTACAAAAGAGCCGGATTGAAGCTAAGTAGACAAGCAACAAAAAAAAAAGAATGCAAAAGAGGAATCTCTGTAAAGATCAGCCTGGCCTGAAGACATAAACCCCTAGGTGGTGAAAACACTCATCTAAGTATCAAACTAATGTTAATAATCACAATGTACACAGCTCTCTTTAAATAAAGCAATACTCTGACAAAGTGTTGTTTGTTTGTTTTTTCCTTTGGTGGTTTTTCTGTTAAAACTGAATTTACTCATAGGAAAGCATGACAGTAGAAAGATTAATTTTCACATGTCCAAACTAATCCCCAGCAGCTTGATCTCCTCAACAGAAAAGGAAAACTTCACAACTAAACTTTACAACAGGATGTTTAGTTTCAGCTATTAATAATATGTAATTTACAAATAATGATCACTTGATTATTTAAAACGACATACTTGTTTAAATGTTCCATCATTTACAGTTGCATTGGTTTCTATTTCTTTTGGAGGATCAGAGCCAACTTTGTATTTAAAAACTGTATGACCATCTTTAATGAGCACACTGATGAACTGATCCTGCAATTAAAAAAAAATAAAAACAAAATAAAAAAACACCAGCACAAACTGCCAAAATTTCATATGTATTTCACTGTCATGTGAATAATTTTAATGAAGCTATCTAGTTGCTTCCATAAAGCTTTTGGGGGAAAAGATAACACAAAACAGGCTAAAACAGTTATTACTAAATCTAACATGTTCTCGAGTAAGCAAAGTTTTAAAAAATGTTCTTGGACCGCAAAACTGACAGAAGTATTTCAGAAATTACCTCATTTGCAGCAAAAAACACAATGCCTTCATCTGCAGTAGTCTCAATTGTCTGCTCATAGCGTACTTGGCTATGGATATTTGATTCTTTCAATGTGACGCTGGCATAACCGGTGCCTTCAAAATAGCTTTGATCAGTCTCTTCTTTATACCTGTAATAATTCAGTGTCACAGATGTGAATATATGAGAGCAAAAACTGTTACCACATGGACTTACTGTCATAATTTTAAAAAAGCTTAAGTTAAAGCATTGGGTACGGGGCCACTGATAGAGCCATATTCTGATCTAACCCAAGCAAAGAGAAAACCTTCCACTGGCTTCTATTGGAATCACATATGGTCTTAAGAGAGGAAATCATTAGTGACTGACTTTTTTGCAGTTAATATAGTATTTACTTTATAAAGGAGTGGAATACAGTAGCCTACGAATTGTGTCTGGGCATTATAACATTTAAAGTATTGGCCAATGGACTGAGATAGCCATAGATATGAATAGTGCCAACACTGAGGATTTTCTCTAAGAAATGTAGTAATGACTAAAAGGTAGAAAAAAATCAGCAATTTATCCACAGTGGTTATTGTTCTGGATGTGAAAAGACATGAATTCATCATGATAAAAATCACAGAAAGCGAAACACTTCTGTGTTTACATCATACCTTCTGCAGGGTTGCACTTCAGTGGTATTGAGATTAAATGTCCTCTTGAAGTTGTAAAGGCTGATAATGTGCTCATTTAGGTTGTCTAATTCAATGCAGCCTTCATAATGAGGATAGTCTAGTTTACGTGGAGGCTGCAAGATAGTGTCATCAAAAACATCCCATCAACATCAGCTGACAAATTTTACATCTATGTGTAACTGCTAAGACTTACTGCAAATATTAATAAGACATGGAATATGACCTCCTTAATATAATAAAATTATTATGTCTTTATATATAATACTCAAACCATCTGATAACACCCCAGGAGTACTGCAGCATAATTTAAAGCCGAGTCATATGGATGGATTGGGAATAGTACTTGGCAGGGCTGGACAGATTTCTTGCTGTTGTTGGCACATGAATTACTATCATGCTCCCTTCTTTGAGTTTTAGCATGCTACAAGCTATAGGAAGCAGCATCTCCTTGCATCCCGTCCATTCCTACTGACACGGATAAACTTTTACACAGCCTTTGAAAGACTGCTAGTGACAATCTGTACTTGTAAGAACGAAAGAATGATTAACACAGAAAACTCTTTAAAAGACTAAGCAACTCTTTGTACCCTAAAATCTGGTGGGTATCCTCCAACATAAAAGACAACGGTGCTGGGATCAAGATTTAGAAGAATGTCATTGCTTCCGCTGCTGGCAGTCAAAGGGCTTTCATACACTGGAGAAGCTGCTGTTGCTGCTTTGATGTAATTCAGCTTTGCATACTGGTAAATCCTAAAACCAGAACAGACAGGCAAAATATCACATCACTCTAACACAAGATGTTCTTAACAGGTTTTGGAAAAGACTGTTGTGCACTGTGGATCTTATACCTTTCAAACTTAACTTGATCCATAACGGCTTCCTCAGTTTCGCTTTGAGTCACAAGTGGCTGCACGTCTATTTCTACATCACCGTCTCCCAGGTTATAGACACAAGTGAGGTGACCATCTTTCACAGCCATACCAATATAGTCTTTGGAAGCCTAAAAATAGCAAAGCAAATAATCATTAATAAATGATTAATGCTAATGAAGGTAAAATACAGCAGCACTTCCTCAGAGACGTGAGCATACTGTGCATGAGTCATAAGAAATCCACCCACCTAACGAAGAGAATTGTTATTAAGTTTATCAGTTTGGGGAAGAAATAATTGTAATCTTATATATGTTGCACTGATTCAGTGAATATAGTTACAAATTAATTGAAGAGTCATGTGTGTCTTTTTATTTTTATAACAATAGTAGCTAAAATAATTGTAACATTTGTAACATCTCCCAGCTAAAGCCATGAAAACATGGCACCTTTACTAAAAATTAGACTCAACATCTGTGAAATAAAAAAGATGTTTGGAATAACACTGAGTCAAGGACAATGGTTCCTACTGAGGTGACTGGAAGCAGTCATTTTCCCAAATAATTCAAATTTTATTTTTCCAACATACCATATTTCACAAGTAATGATTAAAATGCTGTCAACAGATATCCTGACCAGATATTCAGGGGATAAAAAGGTGAAATCCAGTGTAGAGCAACTACTTTTAAACAGCTCTTCGTGTATGCACAAGACTCACTACAGATACAGCTGCTGTTAGATAACAAGACTCAAACATACATAGTTAGGAACCACATGCAGGAAATTTTTTAAATGTTTGATGGTGCTTGAACAAGCCTGTATACACAGCAGGTCTGTAATGTTCTGCCTATTCAGAAGACAAAAATATTAAGAGTTGAGAGACTGGATTTTAAAACTGAAGTGGTCGCTTTTTTTCAACCAACAGAGAAACTCACAGTGACTTATATTGTGAAAGGGGTCAAAGCTCTGAGGCAGGAGTTGGGCCGTGTTTGTGCTGACTGCTGCAGAACCTGGCACTTCTGACAAGACTGTATGATTGTATCCATGACTGATAAGTAAATTCCAAAGGAGCAAAACAGCAAAGCATCAAAGGGAAAAGCAGTCGGTCACCCAACAAGTTACTTTGTTTGTGGAGGAATGAACTATTCTTCACAAAACACTTCTTCCACCGCATAATGACAGTTACAAAGAAATGGGCCAACAGTAGCTGTAAACTTCAGTCAAAATAAATAATCTCCCTTCTGTTTCTCAAAGCATGTTGTCTGTTCTAAAAATCAGATTAAATCTCAAAATATACCTACATCTTTATTGCCCAGGTACAGTACAAACTTATTTGATGCCCTCTGGGGGGTGTCTAGTCTTGTCTGAGGTCTTTGGAGAAAGAAAGAGAGGGAAGTATAGCCTTTCACATCTTCAAGGTTGCTTGGAGGTCGAACCTCTACACCAGAGCTGCCATTGAACCTCATAGGAATAGCAACCTGTTAAGAAAAACAAAATTCAGTATGTTACAATTATCTATTGCTACTACTCCTACTTATTTCACCATTGTGTTTAATTGCAAAGTAACCTATTGCATATTCTAGTTATGTTATAGCCTTCAATTACTACAGATTTGGACTCTGATCCCACCAAGCAATGTAATTAGGAAACAGACTGGATAATACAGTATTCTGTATTATCAATACTTATCACTAACACAGCACTTTTTTACTCCAGACATCAATTAATCAACTCTTACCGTGCCTCTGTCAAGTAATTGCTACCTTGAATACAGGGACACGGAAGGACATGCCCTGCAGCTCTAAAGAATGAGTCTATGAATTATTTAGATGTCTACATACATATCCTGATGTTTCCCTTAGCTGGACTTGACTGTCTGTTGGAAATTATAAAGCACCTCTGATATTAATGAAGACACATCCCACTACAGCTATTTACACGACGGTCACAGATTCCTCTTATTCGTTGTAACTGGAGGTTATTTGTGATGACCTCAGCGATATGTATCAGGGACCTGAGACCATGTTACCCCTTGAGCAACTACAGCAATTGCTTAAATGGAGAAGGGGCATCCAAACAAGAAGATGCCAGTAGCTGATTCCTAGTGTGGTGGGGCAGCTGGAGACATGAGAGCACTGGGCTACACAAATTTTGGCAGTGCCAGCATTCAACTGGCCATGCATGGGTGCAGAGCCTCTAAGCTGCAGGGCTGACTCTACCTCTGCTGCCAAAGCCACCACAACGTATCTTGGAAGATAAGAGGCTATTGGACAAATAAGTATTGCAGAGAGGCCCTGAAAAAAAAAAGCCTGCAGGAGAAGGATGGAGCAGGATGCTACTGTGTCCACTCATTTTTATGTACAAATTATTATGCTTCCCATCATAACAGTTTAAGTGTTGGGTGGTGCTGTTGATTTAAATTTATGTCTGGTCTTTCACAAAAATTTTTAAAAAACTATTCAGAAAGAGAAAGAGGAACAAAAGTACTGCTGTGTGTTGAAACCACGGAGGTCAAGCATGATTGCAATGTTCAGGACAGACCTTATTCGCAGCATCTCTTGCCTGCTGAATCAGCTCTCTTATGCGATTTAAGTTCTCAGAGATGTTGCTTATGGGCATCAGCTGTTGGTTGATACTCTCGATCTTGCTGAACAGATCTGGAAGTTTGTTTGTCAATTTTTTTACTGCAGTGAAGGAAAAAAAACATTGATGATGAAAAGAGGAAGAAAACAGATGCCAAAATATGATATCACTACATGATTATCAGAAAAGCTGTTAGCACGGCGATGACAGAACTGTTTTCATAACTCCTAGAATATTAGGAAGCCCTCACTGAAACCAGCAGCTTATACCGAAGTTATTGCACTCTTGAAATTTGTGGCCAAAGGTATTTGCAGAAGATATTATGATAATCTCAACTTTCATTAGGTCAGGAAATGATTTTTCATCTCCTGGGATTGAAAAAAAAAAAAAAAGCCTGGAAGCACTAGCAGACTGAAACTGTATCATGCAGAAGCCAAATAAAAAGAAATCCAGATCTATTATTTTTCTAAATATGATTCCTAAACTGGTCTTGTGACTGCAGGGATGTCTTATGACTCTGCAATAACATGCAGGGCTAGGTCTTGTATTTCTGTTATCTAAAATGTTTTCTTTCACTTGACTATATCTGACAAAGTTGCTGAAAAGAGGAAAAAAGATGTTGTTTGTTATTGTCCCTTATTCTATATTCCACCCAGTCTGCATGCAATCCTTTCCAATTAATTTCAGCTAACAGATGTCTTAGTGTAAGCTAATTGTCTAGGTCCCTTTTCTAGTCAGTGCAGCAGAAAAATCACAGAATCACAGAGTGGCTGAGGTTGGAAGGGACCTCTGAAGGTCACCTTGTCCAACCCCTGTGCTCAAGCAGGGACACCTAGAATCAGTTGCCCAGAACTGTGTCCAGATGGCTTTTGAGTATCTCCAAGGATAGAGACTCCACAGCCTCTCTGGGCAACCTGTGCCTGTGCTTGGTCACCCTCACATTTTTCTTAAGTTCAGAGGGAACCTCCTGTGTTTCAGTCTTTGCTGCAAGGTCATGTTGCTGGCTCGTGTTCAGTTTGGTGCTTACCAGTACCCTCAGGTCCTTTTCTGCAAAGCTGCTTTCCAGCTGGATGGCCCCCAGCAAATACTGTTGCATGGGGGGTTTTTTTCCCCAGCCACAAAACTTCTTGATATTCATGAGGTTCCTGTCAGTTCATTTCTGCAGCCTCTTGAGCTCCCTCTGGATGGCAGCATGACCTTCTGATGTATCAGCCACTCCTCCCAGTTTTGTGTCATCAACAGACTTGCTGAGGGTACACTCTGCCCCATCACCCAGATCATGAGTGGAGATGTCAAACAAGATCGGACGGAGTATTGACCCCTGGGGCACCCTGCTAGTCACTGGCCTCCAAGTCTTCAGAGACCAGTCATGGTATCAGCTTTTAATACATACCACAAGACGGCCTGAATCACCTTCTGCTGTAGCTGTCCCTTTCCACTCACAGTATAGGAAGTCCAGAACACTAACTTAGGTGCCTAACTTTTGGATGACTAAAATTTCTGCTGCAGAACTGACCACATTCATCTAACAGTGACTTAGCAGGTCTCAGATAGCACCTGCACCTGCAACAGCAAATACAACACCTACCTGAATTGTTTGCCTCCATCAATGCTTTACTGAAGCCAGCACTCTGTGTGCTTCCATAGGTGCTCTTCATTTTCTCCACATCTTCTTGAATTGGCAGCAGCTTATCCAATACATTAGTTGTGACATCCTCGGCACTTTTTACCATGTTCTTTGCACTGGTGATGATGCTGTCGATGTCATCTGAAACACATAAAAATGCATGTGCAGATTCTTATAGTAACAGATTAAAAAGGCAAAACAGAAGTGATCAGTAACAGACCTCTGTTTATCCCATTGAGATTATTTTGAAGAGTGACAAGATCAATTTGCAGTGCATTCTTCTTTCCATCAGCAACATCAATTCTTTGCTTTATGTCTTCAAGGGTCGGACCAAGAGCTGCAAAACAGTGAATGTCCTGTATGAATTTTAAAAAGAAATACCAGCTCTCTGTTGGACAGGTGGTGTGGAAGCACCAGCCTGCACTCTTACACAGCTTGTGTTACCACTGAGCACTGAATGAGCATTTGCACTGCAAAACAAGCACAAGGCTAAGGATTTGCTGGACAGGAGTACTGAGAAGGTGTATAGCATAGCAGAGGTATCAAATGCATTTTCTCGCCTTTTTGCCATTGGAAATAACCATAACAAAATGTCCCATTGTAATGGAACTAGCCTCTTCTGGTTAAACTTGTGCTGCAGAACTTTGCTGAGCTGTGAAGATTCATGGTTCAATGAAAGTTCGTCATGCTGTGCCAACATTTCTACTATCACTTTCATTTTCAGTACCTTGCAAGGTCTTTTCAGTCTCTTGTGCTTGATTCAAGAGTGTACTGCTCTCAGTTTTTAACTTTGTAGCTTTTCCTGATAGATCTTCTCTCTTCACAGTCTGGTAACAGAAGCGTGGCAATGTAAGACTGTTGTAATAATTATACTAAAATTTAAAAAGTAAAAGAGCCCATTCCAGTTTAAAAAAACAACTATAGAAGGGCAGAGATTTCATGTGAAGAACAGCACCTTAAATAACAATTATCAAGAGTAATTTAAGCATAATACACCCTTGGTCTTTAGCAAACTTCTGATAGATTTTGGAGCATTTGTAAGAAATTGCTAGCATGTAACTGTTAGATATTACTCCCCTGCTGAAGAGCTTGTGGGTGTTACTCCTGCAAAGTAAAAGACAATACCTGAAATCGCATTCAGTGATTACTGGGTTTGCCTTATACACATCTCTTTATTTTGCACGGAAAGGAACAGTTAGTATTCATGTGGACGGCCTCATCAGAAAGGCAGTAACTAGTCTGCTTAGTGCTGAACCAAGGCTAATTCGTGAGCACATAGAAGATCAGTTCATATATTGGCTGCAGCCAAGTAAGGCACACCAAGACACATGGGTCTTTTTTGGTGCCTCTCTGGTAGATAACAAAAAAATCTAGTTGTAACAAGTTTACCATCATTTGGCCACTTACAGGTACTTACCGATAAAGCTGAGTCAGCTGCACTCCCAGCTTTGCTGGCTGCTTCCTCTGCTGCTTTGATGGCATTAATAATATTGTCATAGGCAGTAGAAGCTTCCACAGCACAGCCTACCAGCTCGTCCTTCCTGGCACTGTTCTTTATTCTGTGGGAAACAGAGTGGAAAATGCAACCTTCTGCAAAAACTATGGCCCATGAGAAGTATCCTGAATCCAGTATTTTCACTATTTTCCAATCAATGCCAATACAGAAAATGATTTTCAGCTAGATCTGTACTTTCTTTCTGCAAAAATATCAAACTTAGAGGCAGAGCAATATGAAAAGATTCTTCAAATTATGGGATAAGTTCAGGTGCTTTGAAAAGCACAACTATGGGCCTCCAAAGCAGCCTTTAAATGACACAGATTGTGAGAATTCACCAAGGCACAAAGTCAATCAGGCATCTCCATCACAGTCCCCCAAATACACTTCAGTTCAGAGAACTGCAGCTTCCAGATAATCTCCGGCTGCTCCAGCATCCTACAGCAGCAGATGGGGCACAAGATGGAGCAACTACACCACCCTTGGGCTTTTCCCCAAGAACCAGTGCAGTAGCTCTGGAATCAGAAACAAAAGACAAAATCTCTTATACCCACTTCCCATGAGCTGTGCAACTGTCCAACGTTAGCTGCCTTGTATTTGTGAGAACATTGTCCTTTTAATTGAAAAAATCATGCTGAAAACTAATAAAAAGTTAATGATTTTTTAAATTATTATTATTTTAACCAAGAATTTTCCACCTGAATTAGGCACTTTGGAATTTAATTTTTGAGAGTTTCTAGTTGGTATAATGACAAAATGCAAACAATTTGCACAGGAAAAAAAAAATTAAGAATTTTGCTTTTTACATTTTGTTCAGATGTACAATAGAAAGCCTCCAAACTTCACTCATAATTCCAAGCTAAAGTACAAGTAATGGAGAGAGAAACACTTGATTCATATCAAGTTTCTCGTATTTTTGCCTTTCTATAAGATTCCTTGAAGTATGAGAAAAATATAGGAAATCTTTTCCTCACTAATGCTAAACAGGCAGGTCTGAAGACTCTGCCAAGACAACATTGCTTCCAATGATTTGCCCCAATCCATTGACATCATAAAGGTATCCCTTAGTATGAGTACAGGAAATAACACTACGAAAAAGATATTTAGAATATGTTCCTATTCTGTACACGTGGATTTTCTCTTGCTAGTAAGAAGTTAATGCTGTGTTAATGCAGCACAATAAAGCCATATTATGGGAGTCCCTACTTCTGGGAAAAAAAAAAAAAAAAAAAAATCGGGGAAAAAAAAAATCAGGAGAAATAAAGAAAGATCTGGTTTGTGGGGAAAAAAGAAAACATTTGTACATCAGGAAGAAGCAGAAAAAGACAAACCAAATTTCTTTTCAAGTTTGTAAATGGTCATTAAAGCAAGTGAAGTTGCAAACAGAACATTGCAACCATGGAAGTTATGTACAAAAATTTCTTATTTACAGGAATAGCAACATACTCTTCCAGTTGTTTTGCCAAGTCTTGCAAAGATTTGGCATGTTCCTCAGCCCTCACCACCAGCGGTTCTTTGCTTGCTGATAAGGAGCCATTTGCCAGCTTTTCATTCATATCCTTCCTTGCTCCATCCAGCTGAGCAGCCAAGCTTTCATATTCCTGTGGGTTTATAAAGATAAAATCTTATTTGTATTCATACATGTTTGATTTTGTCCTCATCTCCTTCAGTGTTACATAGATAAGCCTCATGTCCTAACCACTGAGCTATGCTGCCCATCACAGTGACAGCAAGGTATTGAGAGTTTTAACCTTAACTTAAGAAGGTTAACTATACCTCTTTGCTCTTCTGCAATAATCCAAGTACACTGTTAGCTTGCGTCAGGGAAGTTCGGGCAGAGCTCAGAATATCCAAGATACTTTTCTGTTGCACATTTGTCTCCTCAATCCTTTTCTGAGGAAAAATGAAAAGTTGAGTAACACATGATTGGGTTAAAAATGAAAGGCAGGGAAAACTGTATCTACCTAACCTAGTTTGCAGTAGGATTTACTGAAGGTACCATTGCTGTGTTAATCAGACACCTATAGTGTTCAGGGTCTAATGCTATCCTGCTGGTTAGAGGAGAAAACTCAGGAGTCAGCTGGGCAGCAGGCTATGGCAGTTCAGTTATTAGCCCTCAAAGTAAAAGTAGTATGGGTAGTTGAGATGAGCTGTCAGGACAGACTACCTAAGTGTCTGACTCCTCAAACCTGGAAACTTCAAACCTGGAAGCTAAAGCAGCTCCCGGGTGACTACCCTGATCTTTTTCGTTCTCTTGAAGGCAGAAATACAGTGATTACACTATTCTTTCACCTGGGGATCTTACCAGAAAGGGGGTGTGAAACCTCCTCACCTTATTCTCTTGAAAGCTCTGAGGGGAAAGAAGCTCCTTGGTCTAGAGCAGCCCTATGACAATCCATAGTGTAGCTCTAGGGTAATGGCACACCACAAACACAGCCGGGCAAGTGGTGTTGCAGGGAGGGATGCATTAGCTCTCTTCAGCTGGGTTGCTATCACAGTAATGTGTCAAAACTCTCTGTACCAGGGAAGTGTATCAGGAGATTTATGACTTCTACAGATGCATCCATCTTTTAACACAACTGTGCATACTTAGGTGGCATATGTATTGTATAGTCCATGCACATAAAAGTACAATTAAATATTGAAAGAGACAATTGAATGCAGAAATTCTTTTGTTCAAGCAGTGTTAGTAAACTGGACAGACATAAGTGTGCAAAAACAGTGATACATTTCAGCAAAATCACAATTACTTTAAAATAATAGGTCCTGCAGCACTCTCTTATTTCTTGTACTATTTCACCAGCTCTAAAAATCAAGCACTGCTCAGGAATGACAGCTGTTCCTTGTCACCTTTCTGATGAGACCTCAGAAGCAGTTCTATAGAATATTAATCCTAAATAATTTAAAAGTACTGCACATGTTATTGCTCCCATCTTCATGGCTGTTAAAGCCAAATACTTTAAGGAACTTACTACAAAAAGTACATCAGCATCAGGAATTTGATCTAGAATAGGAAACAAAAAGGCTACTGGCAGCTGAAGAGAAGGGCCAGGCAGAGACTCTCCTTCCCCGCTCTCATCAGAACTATGTCTTGGTCACGCTGTCCTAGTCACATAAAGAGGACACAAGTGGGAGCCATTTATATCTGTCCACACATACATCATATGACAGAAAAAGGCCCTGGAGAAAGTCTAAAGAATTAGTGCTACCTGGCTTTGCAAGGCCAAAAGTAGCAATCAAAACCACTTCTTATCTCCTGAGGTTTAACTTTCTTCTCCTGAACCCCGACATTACCTTGATGTCTTCCAACAGAACTCCATTATCTCTGTTTAAGTTTTCGGCCTGCTTGATTTGTCCAGTCGCCTCATTCAGAGCTTCACGAAGGTCAGTGATTTTGGATTCATATTCATTCAATGAATCCCTCACAATTTTAATAAGCCCGTGGTTTTCTTGGTGGTACTTTTGTAGTTCATTCTTAATATGTGCCAGTACTGCAGTATGAGGACCAGAAAGAAAAGTTTTGTTCACAGAAGAAGGGAACCAGAACAAACTTCCTTCAAAAGGGCTTGACATTTAGGATTAGAAAGCTGTGGTTGTGTGAAATACTGAGCATCCTTTGCAGCACTCATTTCAATGTTACTATAGCAGAGATGCTACTCAGCATCTCACTGGATCAGATCTGCTCACAAGTTTGCTGCTGCAAACACAGAGCACAGATAAACATTTATTTGGCTACTCCTAAATTAAGTAAGGATGAAGATGATCTGCAAATACTGAATTGTTTTATCTTTTATTATATGGAACTAACACAATTTCATCAACCATTTCATCTACAATGCAGATATCTACATCTGTGCTAGTCGCCAAAGCTTCCTCTGTAATCAGTGGAGAGACATAAACACATTTAATTTCAAAGAAGGTAGAAAAATAGAAGAGGTGAAATCAATCACACTCTTCAGGGTGCCCATTTTACTGCCTGCAAGAAGAGTTACAGAAGAGTTACTCGGAGGTAGGTATCAAAGTCTAAAGTTGGGGAAATTATTATTATTCCTAAGGTCATTCACATTTCTCAACTATGCCCCTGGTTAGGAGATAAGCATGTGAATCTGCTGTCCTTGCAGTCTCTAATGTCTGGAATCAGGTTTCTGAACGTCCCAGTCAAACATATACAGAGAACATAAAAGGGAGTATAATTAGTGCAACTAGGTCTTCTGAACTCCCTTAACCTTGTATGATCTGGTCCTTGGGACTACTCCAGCAGCTTCTTAAAATCTGTTGTTAAATTACACGTATAATGCCTCTAAAATAGCTGCATCTGCCATAGCCTATATAATACACAGAAGTGCTGCATAGGTGTATATTATTATAGGCTACGTCTTTATTTTACTGAGATACATCTAGTAGTTAAAGAAGGACCTACTGGGTTGCTTCCACAGCTCAACTCGGTTTCTTCCTTAACAAACTAAAAATGCTTTTAAAATCCCTCCAGAACTACAACTTTCCTGTTGACTAACGACTGCTACAGATCCCAGGGCTACATTGCAAAATGCCCCTCCCTGCACTCCATCCCAAACAATCAATAATGCTTCAGACTTAAGATTGATCTTTCTAGAGAGCAAGCAGCTGAGAGAACAAGCCCTTACACAATTGAGCTTCTGTTCGCTCCTTCTCCGCCTCTGCTTGAAGTTGGCCAAAGTTGCGGTTTCGCATCTCCCTCACCATGCGTTCAGCTTCGGCCAGTTCTTTGGCAGCATCTCCCAAGGGCAAGTTGTTACCTTCTACATTCGTACCAGCTATTTGTTCCAAAAGCACTGAAAAAAAGTGGTGTTAAAATCAAAGAGAGGATGCATTTAAACCTATGCAAAGGACACAAATAAGTCTCTTTTCTGAAAAAGGTATGCCTATTCCTGAATTCCTTAATGAAGCAGATCTATTTTGCATTAACTGTATTAAGTTGAAAAGTGTTCCATGTCACACAACCAGTGCTAATAAGATGGCATCAGGCTTGAAATGTGTCCCAAATGACCAAGTTCACAGCAATAATTTTAAGCTTCTAACTTAAAAGAACCTATGCAGACTGAAGACAGACTAAAGCCATCATAGTCAATTTGTTGCTCTGAATGTCCCTGTGGGAAAGCTTCTCTGTCCCTATTCACTACATAGGGAAGGTAGGCTTCTAAATTAACGTTCTATATTAGATTTCTAATAGGAAGAGTGAATTCCACAGCTATGTCTAAATTCTGATTTATGAAGTTGCTTTCTAAGAAAACTTCTCATGTTTAATTAAGAATATTGTAAATAAACTGAAAAGATTCCATAAAACAAAACATGTTATGGAGTTAGAAATTATTTTTACCTTGTATATTGTTGACAACTATTTGTATTCGTGAAACCAAATCCTTTCCTTTTTGATGAGTTTGGCCAAAATTATTAAATAACATCTCAGCTGCTTTGTAGTTAATTTCAGCCTAGCAAAGGAAAAAAGCGATTACACTAAAAATATCTGAATACAGCATGCTAAAATAAGAGTCAATAGATGTGTATTTTGAAATTGATTTGGCAAGTCACCTTTTCCTGGAGAGCATTTATATCATGGTTTAGGTTAATGAATTCTGTCTCCAACTCATCTGCCTTTGAACCCTGATTATGAACAACAGAACGGTAATTGTTCAGTAAGACCTGAAAAGAAAGAAAAAAATCCAATAAATCACCCATCAACAGGAGACAAAAAGCAAAAGTTCACTGGATTAAATCTTTACCCAAGGTAAATAAAAGCAGCATTACTGACATGAAGGCTGACCAATTGCTGCCCAAAACCTGGGCTTTTTTATCTGAGTGTAGAGAAACTGCTACTCCAACCAAAGAAAAGTTTTTAAGACGAACTCTGGTATTGGCAATTGGAATGCTGGGGTTTTTCAGTAATGCAGAAACATGAAGTGCTGGAAACAGACAGAGCTATAGGGAAAACTCTGAGATATATCTTTCAAGGTGAGCAGTCCTCAGAAAAATCAGAGATACTGATTCTCTTTCAGAGCATGACATGGAAACAACAGCTTTCTTTTAACAGGTGAAGCCCAGTGCTGCCAGCATCTGGTATTTGAAATCAAAAGTTGATGTATGTTTCCTTGCAAGCTGACAAAAAGATGGCATAAGTTCCTAGGTTCAGCTCTTATCTGCTTAACCTGAAATCCAGTTTTCTGTTTATGTGCATCTACCTTTAACTCCTTGATGCGTGTTTCCAGATGTCTCATCTGCTCCAGTGTGTGGGTACTCGCATGGACATTTTGCAGCTGAGACTTGATCAGCTGAACCTCATCACCTATTGTCCTCAAATCCTTCAGCAGCGTAATTACACAGCTATCGCAAGCTGGAGGGAGCAAGAGCAAAGGAAAACAATACATATTATTGCCTGTCACCTGGTGCCACCTGAAGAACTAAGGCAACAACAAAGCCCACAGTAGTAAGGAGAAGTGACCCAACCCAGAAATAATGAGGAGGCCCCATTTACATCTGGCTAGTTGACCTCTTTTATAATTTTTTCCAAGTGTTTGATTAAATATTTGCTTTTAAAGGATTCATTACAGGACACTTCCAGTCCTTTTTAAACTCTGCCACCCTTAAAAGAATCATCAGTGTATGTCTGAAGCCAGCAGACAGCTATCTAAGTGCAGTTCTATTTTATGACTTACGGTCGCAATCTTCGTTTGGATCCACATCTTTTGGTTCGTTATTGAAACACTCTGAAATCACAAGACTGTCATCAGTAACCAAAGTTTTCTTATGGAAATACTATTATTGCATTTTTACCCTCACTTTTTATGGTTAGCAGCCATTAAAGCACGGTGCTGCCCTTTCCCAAATCCATACTCACTGTGAACGAGCCCAGATGCCCAGAAGGCTCGAGCATGCCAAAACATTCAGCTCCCACTTACGCCTTGCTGAGTTCAACATCTTTTTCGGCCCTCAAAGGAAACTGACCTTTGGGTCTTGGGTAGCAGCAAGACTTGGGTAGCAGCAAGAGGCTCTCTCACATCAAGTGTGCTAAATATATTGCCAGAATTTGCCTAGAATAACAGCACCGGGATTGTAGCCAAGGCTGTATTGCTAAAGCATTTAACCCAGGACATGGGTTGAAACCCCTTTATCTACTTGAACATCCATATTCAAGCCACAAATTCTGATTCCCCAAAGAATATCTTACCCACAAGGAACTGAGAAATGTTTATAGACTTCCTTCATACCTGTCTCATCTTGCAAGACTGAGGGATTAATCGAGCTTGAGAGAAATCCAGAGTGTACGCATGGAAGGAGGCACTGTACACAACCCAAGGCATGGCAGGTGGGCCACAGATACAGGTGGTACACAACAGACATTGCCCTCAGACTTTCTAACAAGCTGGCACAAGTGACTGCCTGTTCAGTGTCTGTTTTGGTTTCTTTGTCTCACAAACCCCATTACAAGAAGCTTATTGCTCTCCAGGTGCACATGGGATCGTAACATCCTGGGATCCTAACTTCTAGGAGGCAGGAAAGGAACTGGCTCCTAAAAATGCCGTCATATAGGACAGTAATCTCCCCATCTTGATGCCCAAGCTCCTTTTACATGCTTGGTCCTACTGCCAAACTCTCATCTCCTTTTGAAAATGAAAAGGGCTGTGCATGTCTTTTACTCTGAAGGAAAAGGATGCACTCGGGGTAGAGGCTGCTGCTGTCAAAAGCCAACATGAGCTTGCAACTGTGAGAGGTTACACTGATGAAATTGGACCTGAACTTTAACAGCAGTGTGAAACAGCCTGGAACAAACTGCCTCGATGTGCTCTTTCCTTTGGCACTTGCACGTTAAGTCATCAGGAAGCAAAATGGGATTGGTAGTGAGCACTGCTGCCAAAAGGAGACAAGTGACAAAGAATATATTTGTGAGAGAATGAAGGAAATTATCCCGAAATTAACTACTCGTGCAGTTGTGCTCTTGTGTAATTCAGCGAACACCAGACACATTTCAGCTGTCACTGTGAGATACCAATTAAATAAAACTATTATTACAGCCTATGCACAAACAACATCAGCCAAGAAATGGCGAAATGAGAAAGTCTGGCCAAGTGCCGAACATCATGCAGAAGAAACCTGCTAGAACATGCTGTGCTGATGATCACAGAGAATTTTATTCTTAATGTGGAGAAAGAGATGGCTGCTCAGAATACATAGTTGGAGACAAACTGAAAACAAACTGGCTTGTTGAATTTTGCCCTACAGATTAGTTTGTCCTAGTAAACTCTTGCTTCAAAAAGAAAGGCATGACAAAACATCAAACACTGCTTGGATCTGTTCCACACAAGGTATAAATATAATAAAGATGTATTACTTCACGGATGAAAAATGAAATGAGAAATAGCTATTGAAAAATTGCACCAGGTGTCAACAGCAGTTCACATCACTTGCTGGTTTTCTAATTTCTGTGACCAAGATGATCTTGTGGTCATTTGAATGCAAGTATGAACAGCAGTGCAGAGAAAGGAAGAGCATGGAAATATTAGGAGTTATTAGCTTGACAGTTCACTAGCATGTCAGGAGGAAAAGCTGCCTACAGGGAAAGAACAGTGTAATTTTATTGAGGAATGAAAATATGGGAGAATCAAGGTCCTTTTCAAGAGTAGTGGCCTATGTGTTTCTGAATATAAATGAGTATCTCAGGGTCTGAGGTGAATCAAGGTAAAGACAGTCTGAGGAGTGTAGGATCAGGCCTTTTACTTAAGAATTATAATAAATAAACCAAATACATGCTAGTAGTATAAAATTCTTCTAAGGCTTACTAGTAGTGGAGTACGCGTGTGACTGATACTGGGAGAGTCACAGATGTCTCAGATTGCACGATGGGGCATAGCAGCCTCCTGAATCAGGTCCTAACTTCCACCATAAACACAGCTTGGGTACCTAAGATGGCAGTGCCTGATGCAGACTCTGAAGATGTCACTAATGTGTCCCAAATACATTTTAAAAAGGCATACTGAGACTGCTCAGTTTCATAAGTTCGTATCACAGACTGGCAAGATATGACTTAACCATGGCAGAAGAGGAACCATAATGCATTTGACAACATGCCCATGAAATAGAAAAACAAAATAAAATTGTTAGTATTTATGAAAGGAAATACATGATAAAATGGCGTACAAGGATGAACTCAATGACTCAGAATAGCCCTTGTCTTACCATGGTGTTATGTTTTAAGGAAAACTTACATTTTTGTTAAAAATTATCTACATTTCTTATAAGTCTAGATTTTTCCTTCAGTTCAACTTATCTAAATACCTTCCTTCTCTGCTTCCCAGAGAGAAAACAACGCTCCCTTCCATGTTCATAGGCCCTCACGTACCTCCAGTCAGGTGGTCACAGCTAGCCGGCTGTCCATTATTATTACAATTACATTTCTGACAGTAGCCTCCATATTTTTGTGGATTTCCAAAATATCCTGGAGCACAGCTAGATAAAGAGATACAAATAATTTTTCTTAAATATTTGAAGCTACTTTTGCGAAATATACTTTCCCTTGGCAAAAACCGCCAGTTATTATCCTGAATAAACTTTCAAGAACTTTTGATTCCATGTCTTGACTTAGACAAAAAGAGTTTCTTTTTAATTTACAGTATCCTCTGCACTATAATAAAAACATCTTTCCAAGTAGTGCAGATTTTTTTTCTAAAAATAAAAGAACTCCCACAATGCTCATACAGGAATAATTCACTTAATCTGAAAAAAATACAATGCACACAGATACATACATACATAGAGAATTCGACAAGGCCTAGCCCAGCAAACCACACCATCCCACCAGAAAACACATAATAAGGAGGATCATAGTGCAAGCACATGTGAGACATGTCAAACAGCAGTGGCACTGAATGACACTGTCAGCCTTCTGCTGGGTGACACCTTCTCTTGCCATCTGCCAGCAAAGCACTCTGTGTGAGTGATCTCTAAACATTTTATAGGTAAAATATATTGTCCCAGCTGGCTAGCTAATATTCCTAGAAGTCACTCTGTTGTAAGATCTACAGGGGTGGTAATGCATGATGGTCCTGGTGAGCATCATGAGCCATGGTGAGCAGCTGAGGCACGGCTAGATCAGGAAGAGAAAATCTGTCTATGATCTGCAGCTTAGATGCCAAAGGTAACAGTCTTGAAGCACAAGACAGTGTGCTACTGGAGCTACTGTCTTCAGGTGAGACATCACGACTTATTGGCCTCGAGTTTCCGAACCAGGTAACACCACTCCATTATGCTTAAATTTCCCCTGGATTTGAAACTCAGTGAAATTGCTTCCTCTGCTTGCCCAAAACTGCCACGCTGTTCCTCTTGTGCTTTGCCAAACTGCTGCAATGTTCTAGCAAATAAGGTGGCTTCAGTGTTGTGTTTGTATGCTCCAGAATGATTTGGGATGAAAGGTATGGTGTTAAATGTTATGTGGTGGCTGTTGGATAACTAAGAACACTGAAGCACCACCAGCCACATTGGAGGAAATGGGAAAAAGTTTTCAACTCAAAAATTAATGAAGTGGGAGTCATTATTACCAGAATGAGTGCAGGATGAGGCAAGGCACGAGGCACTTAGGCAAAGAGGCTCACTCTTGTCTTTTTTGGTTCAACTGTGCAGTTACTAAATAGCCTGTGGAGATTTGTTTACATTTCTCCAGGGAGTGTTGGGTTTACATCTAGAATTACACTATAGCACCACACTAGCAGCTATTCCTATAAATAAACACTCCTTAAGCATGTGCATAGTATGCATACGCATATGTCCATATATTACCCAACACAGACATAACCCCCTTTTATGGTGTCTCTCAAAAACCTTGGTCTTGAGAAACAAGTCACTTACCGTTCACAACGAACTCCAGTATAGCCTTCTTTGCAGAGACACTGAATTTCTTCACCATTTGCCACACAGCCAGTTGCAAATCTTTGAGAAGCAGCAAAAATATTATTGTGAGCACATCGTCAAAGAGGTTTTACACTCTAGAGGCTAAATTAAGTTAAATTATTTTAAAATTAAAAAGGTTTTACAGCAGCAAATTACTTCTCAGCTAATTTAATTGCCTCTACATAAATTGCTGTGGCTTATTATTTGAAGTTTCATATTTTTTGAATGAATTCTTCCCTTAGACTAAAAAATAGTAATTTCCTGACCCTCTGGACTGAGAATAATAGTTCATTACCCAAAGGAATGCCTAAAATAAACCTTAACAGTGATGCTGTAAAATAAAACAAGTCTGGGTAGCTATTTTATCCTACTAGGCAAGAATCAGTAGCCTGTGCTAGACAACATTTCCTCCTGTTTAGATAGCTTTTTTTTTTTTTTATTTTTTATGGGTGGAAACATTAGAGGATATTTTTATGTAGCTAAGGTTGTGGGGATTTTTGTTTTGTTTTTAACTAAGGCAGAATAGAGTTTTAGAATGTTTGCTATTTCCATTTCTTAATCTATGAACATTTGCATAAAACAAGTCTGTGTATCAAAGACAGGTGTCTGCACTACGAATCACATATAATTTGACTAGGTGGAAAATTGTCAACCCCAATAATGCCAGGTGGGATGCATTTCTTATGTCAGGAATGGTATTTACCACCCTAATGTGCGGCTTATGAAAGTGCACGGGTTTATGGTCTCCCTAGGTATTTCATCACTCTTAAAGCAAAAGATGACTGCAAATATGTTCGGTCAGCCTCAGGCAAACACCTGCAGAAGAGGCCAATGCTGTCAAAACCAGATCTATCAGAGTTCTCTGATAAATGAAAAATGTGCCTATTGTCTGATAGCGTAAATCTCTCACTTAAGGCTACTCAGTGTTTGCTAATGCACCTGGCAAATGCTATGTGGTGCCTTTAGTAATTTATAGGTTAGGGATTTTAAAAATATATATTTGGTTTTACGTAACACGTTTCACCTTTCACAACTGACCTATGATGACAATGTGGCTAAACATACAGTGCATTTGAAATGCAATTTACTGCCCAATTTTAAAAGCCTGGCAACCTTATTAGATCCAATGAAATGGATTTTTTTCTAGCTCAATAGGTTTGCTCTTCAAACAGAGCATCCACCTGAAGACCAACCACACTCTTTCAGAAATCTAGATAGGTGCTTAACAACTTCAGTGCTTTTATATTATTTTTGCATCCTACTAAATTTTCTGAATTCACATAAAAGGCTTGTTTAATTGACTCACATCTTGCATTTCAGCAAACAAGAAAGATTCTGGTTGTGCCCAGTAAGGGAAAAGACTTTCATCCCGTATTTCTCTCTATGAAGGAGATACTGGTGGTTTTATACATAAGCCCATTACAACTGCCTCGTGGTCTCCCAGGCAATGAGCAGTGTGTCTTTGTGGTTCAGGAACTGAGTGAGAATTGGAATACGCAGCTTAATAAAAAAGGCAATGCCATGAGGCAGAGCACCAAGTTACTGCTGGCCTAACATGCCTCAAATGGATCTGATACCCCACCATTTGGGGTGATATGAAAATACAGAAAAAGATCATTATCCTGCTGTGGTAGTTTTGTTTTGTTTTTCTTCTTCCTCTCCTCTTTACTCTTAACTACCCATGACCTTTTACTGTACCTGTTTGTATAAGGGCAAGGACACACTCGACAGGAACCTTGAGTGGCATCTCCAAAATAACCATCTTTACAGCGCTCACATTTGTCCCCAGCAGTATTATACTGACAGTTCTTAAAAAGGAAACAAGCAAGAGAGTTAACAGCTTTTTACCACTCAATACGGCTTTTTTTTTTAAATTATAGCCAATCTACTCAGAGGATATGTCTTTTCCTTCTACATAACCAAGCATTTCTTGCCAAACTGCCTTCGTGACCAGGACAGATTGATTCCAACGATTCTCTAAATTGTAGAAAGTATGATTCACTTACTATTGTGGAAAAGTAACAGATAAATAAGCAGCATTAAATATCTTTTTTAAAAAAACCAAATCAGATACGTAGTTTGTTAGGGAACATTCCATTAATACACTCCCTATGTCATGATATTTCAATTAAAAGTTACTATGTTTAAATGGAACTTTAAATTTTGCATCTTAACACTAATTAGAAGGCAGATGTCATTTAGAAGCATGCAATTAATTGAGTCCAAGTACATTCTTAAAAAAATCCCATGAGATTAATAGAAAAAGTATTTATCTTAGTAGATTCAGATCAGAATTTAATTTCATGTACTTTCTCCAGTGTATATGTAATTTTAATTATCTAGGGAAACTGGAATAAATAATGAAGAGCAAAGGCTGGGAAAACAATTGAATCTGATATAACTGAGCCACTTTTTCGATGATAAAATTGTTGGTAATTATATTTTATTTTAGAAACAGTCCTATTCCTGGTGCTGTGCAATTGTCACAAACATTTATGCACTATAGGAAGAAGATGAACAAGTTGCTTTTGCATTACCTAAAGCAACGCTAGTTTAAAATAAAAGTTGTTCAAATACATTTTTGATCAGCCATAAAAACTCCATGTGACCAACACTCAAGAGACGTTCACACTCCCAAGTTCTACAACTGCTTTCTTCAGTGTGCAACATACTGATCCAGTGTCCCACAGAGTTGGGGGTGTACTAATAAAGTGAAAGGTGGAAAGAGAAAGTGGGAAATTGTCTGTAAACAATCACTGAGCAGATCGCACTCCCATTTCATGGACTTTGGCGGCTTAGGGCTATGGCTGAAGGCCCTACTGCCATGTTTTGCAGCAGAGTAGCATTTTTCCCTGCAAATGAGACAGTTCTGTCTCACCTATCTCCTCTCACGCTCCATTCTCCTCCACATTTCTTCACACTCAGATTCCCTCAAACACATCAACAGCGCTTCCCTCAGCTGCTGCAGGTAGTAACCCCTAATTTGGTTTTGTTTTGGTTAAAGAATTAAATTTGTGGCTCACTTGTGAAAGGTTCTGGGGAAGAACAGGGAAAGCTCCAGTTCACGTGTGGGCCATTTAGCTAGGGGAAGCTAAAGAAATATGAACACACAATGTGTGTAAAAAGAATCATTTTAAAATGCAGCCTCTACAAAAGCTGCTGCATATATTCCCAAAAAACCTTCATGGAAAATTCAGAAGGTTTCTGAAAAATTAATGTACGTTTTTATAATCCTGAAAAATAAATTAAACTGCAAAAAGAGTAAAAGAGAGGTCTTCAAAAATAATTGCATTGGTGTCAGCTTGGAGGAACCTTTCCCGAAGTTTATCTCCTGGCTTTTGTTTGAATTGCTTCTCTATAGAAATTGAGGAAATTCCATATATTGCCAAAGAAAGTTTAAGTTATTTCACATATAAGCCACTCCCAATGTGGCATGCTCTTCCTCTTGCTATGTGGCGCCTAAGGACTGAAGAACCTAACCCTGTGCTCCCAAGGCACGGTGGAATGAAGCCAGAGCAGCAACTCCCTCATGGGTCTTCCTTCAGGCTTCACAGGGCCAGGGACAACCATGGAGTCACAGCATCTCCAGACCGCCAAGAACTGACAACTCTGAAAGGAAAACTCTCAGGTGGCTCCATATGCACCTGGATGGTACAAGGAAGCCAGAACAGAGCGTGTCAGGGCCGCAACAGAAATACCTATGTACACGGGGGTTACATGACATGAAAGAACTTGTCATGGGATGAGCAAGTCTCAGCGTCATGCTGCTGCTGAGAGAACCTGCCTTTCAGAAGGAATGGCAGGGACCATGAGGACACAAAGCCCGACTTGTGGCAGAGGGCCAGCTTTCCCCTGCAGAGGAGAAGCAGTTCTTCTGTCTTCTCCATCTCCTCCTGCACCTTGTTCCCCTCCACCTTCAGCAGCGCAGCACTGCACCCCTTTCCTTCCACCAGCACCCAGTGGGACAGGTGCCGCCTGGCTTGGCAAGCATTGCACTGCTGCCATGGAGGAAAGTGTCAGCCTGGGTTCAGCCTCAGAAAGCCTTCTCTGGAGGCTGTCACTGGAGAGACGCTGCATGTGAAGGTACTGGGGTCCAGTGCTCCAGGTGAGGAGCGGGAAGAAGGAGGCCACGTGAGCAAGATTTGCACCTCAGATGTGAAACTTAACAGCTCCACATTGGGAAGCCTCCTTGTCTTCTCTGCACCACTACAGGTCTTTGTTCCATGGCTCCTCTACACAGAGACAAACTTGCTTCTTGGCTCATGATGGAAATACAGGCCCTCTGGGCTTTCATTTTTCACCACATTATCCTGGATGACTTCGCTTGGCCTAAATTTTGTCCCAGGGCCAAGTGTTGATTTAGCTCTATCTATCTGAAAGTTAATCCAGCTGTGAGAAGGAGAGGCTAAAGACAATCCTAAATCACATACTTCATGAGGTAAAAGAAAAATTTGCATTTTCTTTTTTCCCCTTTATAATTTTCATCTGAAGTAAAATGTCCTCATCTTTATAGCTCTGCTGCAGCACTTTCCTGTCACGGCCTGCCCTGCCTCTCCAAAGCAGCAGCCTGTAAGTCATCCCCCAGAATGTGCAGAATTGGTTTATATGTTTCCATTAAAGCAAGAGGGTTGGCGGAGACAAAGTCAGGGGAATGACATAACGCACAGGAATGCACCGCAGGCAGAACGGATGCAGCACGAACAAGGAAGAAATAACAGAGAAGACAGACCATGAAAGATGTTGGCACGGTTCTTGTTTACACAGTAAGTGAAAAATTAGTGAAAAGTTTTTAAGTGGGAATTTTTCAGAACAAACTGTTCAAAGAAGCATAATGGATATAAGTCAGAGAAGCACAGTCGGCCAAATGTCACGCTTACGTTGCCATGAGGACTGATCCACTCCCGGGAGGCGGCTTGGGGTTTAATATGGTATGCCAGGGAGCATAATCTGCCCCACTATACCTTCTGTAACAGCTGAAATTTCCTAATTAATCTACCATCTATCCCCTTTTTCTCATTTACTCCAATGTTTTTAAATTAATCTAGCTGTAAATTAAGATTAGTGGAGATTTACTGATGCTGATTAAAGAAGAGATTCTGCAAAGGCTATGCTATGCGTGAATGTGCTATTTGTCAGTGTTGGCAAACCCTAGTATATATGTATAAAACTAAGTACCGCATATGCCACAGTAAGACCCATATTTATTATAAATAACTGCAAACACATATGTACTGTTATCATGCCTTTTTTGTACCATGAGCTAACAAAAATTATAGGAGAAAGAAGATGACAAAAACGAGGACACAAATTATTCTAATCATCCACAGTTACATTAAATTTGCATGTAAGTGTATGAAACTTATGTTTATTAACAGTACAAGATATAGAGAATGAGGCACGTAAGAATTAGCTTAAGTTGCTAGGAGTTTAAGAATACTGTGTAGTCTATGATGCAGTAAGATAAATGGGGTTTTTTTCACTTTAAAAAAAAATTCATTTCTTGAATGTTAGTATTTACTTACAATACATTTTCCAGTACCATCTTGACACCTATTCGAATTTCCATTGCAGTTGCAGGGGACACAGCGTCCGGTGAATAATCCTTTATTCTCACGATAAAATCCAAGGCCACATTCCTAGACAATAAGCAGAGAGAATTAAAACAGTGAGTGTTGGTGGAAAGAAAGTTTTACAGGTTATGGGAAGGGTATTTTGAAATAGTTTGTCATTTTGAAGCAGTAGTGGAGGTGTACATTTCCTTGCAAACTCTTCTAAGCCCATACTGTTGAAGCCTGTATTGTTGTTCAAATCATGAGTATTTAAACACAGTGAATAGCAATGAATGGAGCTGAAGTAGTTTCGTCTGAACCCTGGGCTCTACAATTTGTGGTAGTGGGGATTTCATCATTTTGACTCTAACCTCTGAGCAAAGTACATTTCCTGTGGCTATGTACAAAGGTGTGGAATATGATTTTTAAACCACAGAAAAAGATTTGAATATAGATTCACACTACAGTGTTCTCAAAGAAGAACACATGGAAATCTCACATATTAGCTAGTGGTTAAGTGAAATCTTGATATTAATTTAATTACAGTGTATTCTTTGGAAATACTTCTAATGAGATCTCTTTTACACGAATTCATCATGACTTCCACAACAACTCTACCTGGAGCTATACAAAGCCATGGTTAGACAGAGGTAGGTGATCTTATGAAACACACAGAGCAGTCTAATTCTAAGTACAGGCTTGTCCAAGAGATCTGGGAAGCATGAGAAGAATGTTCAGCTGTTGTGAGCACAGGAGCATGAGCACAGCCTGTCATATCAAAGTCAGGTTTAAATAGAGAGCTGAACCAGAGGAACGTTATGAATGAAGCAAGAGACATGAAGTTTGTTAGCCTACACCAGGAAGGTAGTAACTAATATGTTAAAACCACGTTCTTCCTTGGCATGGGCACGGAAAGTGCAAGGGTAGGGAAAGTACAAGCAATTCTAGCTGGGCAGGCAGCCTTCCCGTGTACAGAGCAATTAAAGAATTCATGCCCACCTTCTCTGCTCAGCATCCTCCTGGCACACCAACCACAACAAAAATGACTGGACATAAATCTGTCCTTTCTACTCCTAGGTCCTTCTGACTAGTAACTAGGCTGGTGTGGTGCAAGGAAGATCAGCAGCTATATGAAAGGGAGGAGAAGGCTGTGCCCCCCACGAAACCGACACTTTCCAGGTTCCTGCCTCCAGCAACCTACTTCTGCACTGCACCTCTACCTCACCTCTACCTCACCATTAGGGGTGGCCCCGATGACATTCAGAAAACATGCGACAGATGAACTTTAAAGCCATAAAACTTTTCGCATAGCAATTGCACCACCAAGACCTATGAGACTAATCTGAAGACCAAAAAGGTTTGCAGGACGGTGTCTCGAAACATGTCCCAGTGATGTGAGGTGTAAGTATTTATGCAGGGACAGGATTAACAAATGAATTTATCAACCATGTAACTACCAAGAAAAAAAAAAAATCACTTCTCCCAAAGCAGATCCCAAAAGGAATATTGAGTTATTGCTGTTTAAACAACAGTTGCAAGTAGCACCTTTGCCTTCTTAACATGTGGGATAAATTAAATTTAAAAAAAAAAAAAAGCACAATACTAGTATCACCAAGAGCTTTTAATAATGAATTCAGTGTGAGCGAGGACTGAATTTTGATTAGGCACTTGAAATCCTTTAGATATATTTTTAAAACAGTGAATAAGTTCCCTGAACAGCAGAGAGCCAATATCCACAGCTTCTGAAGGAAACAGGGCCTGAAATACATTAAACAGCATGACTAAGTAAAATATAGGCTCTAATGCATGCAAATTTTATTTACTGAAAGTCTGTTTTGGAGAGCAAAATGAGTCACTTATTTTAAAAATATATCCAAATGCATTTGGAAAAAATCTGTGCAGCTTTTTGTTTTTCTATTTATGCTGTCTTTAAAACAACACATTTGGAGTATGTGGGCACTTTGTTTTTGAAGCAGCATTCATGATACTGACAAATTATTCCAGACGAAGATAAAGCTCTAGGCACTTTAAAATACTTTGGAGTTCAGGCTGGCTGTTTTCAAGTAAACAGCAATTTAAAAGCAACTTCTAGCACACACTTTTGCTAGCAAATTACTCTGAGGTAGAAGATTAGCCTTCTTATTACTTTTATATTAAGTAGTGTATAACTTATTATCAAATTACTTCATTTAAAAACAAAGAGGAAAAAGGACATACAAGAGGAAGGGAAAATGAGCAAATTACCTGTCTCAGGTAAAAATCCCATTGAACTTGTTGCTGCTGACTGCCCTCCTGCAGGTGAGGATACGATAGCCTCTGTTGCATATCTTGTGCTAAACAACGCCCCAGGGCTACTAACGTGACAACCAGCCATCCTACATTCCTCGGCCTCCGTGCTTGGGCCATCGTTCTCCTTTAGCTCCGGTGCGAACATACGCTGCTCTCCTGTTGGCGCTCGCTCGTTCTCTTATACTCACCCTTCTTCTCCAGCTTCTGACTCAGATTAATGAGGCGCTGCACTGCGATGGGCCCCACCTTTAAACTTTATCCATGAGTCAAGTTGTACAGCACACATTACCGTTCCTGAGGTTAACAAGTAACCCCGCAGTTCCTGTAGCTCAATATATACCTAAGTCAGGGTGTGGCAGGCATCACCTCCACCCCACCTAAGGCAGCCAGACAGAGCTTGGTGATTAGAGCACTAAATCACTGCCTGAGTAACGCTGCATAAACATACGGGGCTTATGAACTACCCAGGTGAGTGTCTTGATCACTTCCTTTCGTTATGTACTTCTACCAGGTTATACAAAAAAAACCCCAACAGTTTAGTTTATCAAGGCAGTCTGTTGAAAGCAATGGGATGGCAGGAGGAATTTCAGTCAATGCTCATCAATTTGTGTGTGGCAGAGAACATCAAATGTATGCAAAAAAACCCACGTTTCTGGAAATACTTCCAAAATGGTATCTGACAGAGGATGAAGAGCTGCCCTGAGCAGTGCATGCACACATGAGACACAAGCCAGCCATAAAAGTTGTTTTGGTCAGTCTCTCTGCAGCTGCTCCAGTCTAGAAATTATACTTTCATTCTCATTTCAAAAATGTTTGCAGGGTTAGTACAGCAATTGCTGCTTTATGGTAACCCTCAACCATTTTCTGACAGAATAATCCCTCATATTTTGTGCACTTTGTACACTGCTTATCTCTCCAGTACTTTATTCTGCTGCTTTGGGTGCTTACACATGGGAACAGTCAAGCTCTAAACTAAGCAAAGTGACAACCAAAAGAATTACAGCTATAGGACCAGCACCAGGGATGAGATATACAGCTGTAGCTAGGATTTCAATCATTCTTCAGGTAACAGTGTTACTTTGTAATGCTTATATTATCTTTCATAAAAATATCTCCAAATGTTTTTTGCAAATATGTTAACTTCAGCTTTCAAACATTTTCCTATAAAAATAGGAAAGTATCCAGAATTATCTGTGTCCAGGTTACTTCCCTTAGACCCTGCTAAAATGAGGAACACCAGGAATCTTCTCCACTGTGTAGAGTCTCACAGACTGTGATCAAGTCAATTCCGACCTTCTCTGCATTAAAGTAAGTACCAACTGAGATTATTCAGCCTGTCACAGGGCATCACAGGAGAATCCCTCATTATAGTGCCTTACACATACAAAATGACATTCACAGCTCCACAAAAGCAATCACAAGTTGAATAACCCTACAGTGCTTCTTAGACAGTGAAAGTATTTGAGCCATTGAAAGTGGCTTCCAAGAAGCATGTTTAATTACTTTAATAACCAGCCTGTTCCTCTAACTAAACCAGTGTGAATAGCTGTAGGCAAGACAGAAGATAATGGTACAGCACAGAGGCAAACGCTACCTACCTGACATGAGTCACCAGCGTACTCCGGAGGGCAGGAACATCTCTCTACGCTGTAGGCAACGCTGCCACTTCCCATGCTGGTGGCTTCTTCCAGCCCAACCTCACCAAGGGTTAATCGCTGAGTCTCCGTGAAGTAAAGGCCTCTGATGTGTAAACCATCTAGTCGAGACAGGATTATCATCAGTTCTTCTCTGGATACAAGGTTATTACTGCTGGCATGCCTGAAGTTTCCCTGCACATTAAGGGCACAAAATGAGCACAACCCAGCTGCTTCTTTTTTAAGAGGATCTGCAAAGAAGACAGGATGACAGAAAAAAAGGGAGAAAAAAAAGTGTGGAACAGACCCCTACAGTGCCAAATGGTGTGGGGTGAAACAGAGGTCAGGAAAATAAATATAATGAATGTGAACACAGCAATAATTACCATAAAAAGGGGTGTAGCCTGTACTTTGCAAGATACATACAGCTTTGAGGTATCAAAAAGTGAAGAAGCATATAGGTTCTTCTCCAGTCACCCAAATTTCTTTGAGGTAACACCCACCAAACCACAAAACAGTGGAGGAAAATGCTTTTATTTTTAAGAGTAAGTGAAGTCCTACAAATCTAACTTTTGAGGGCTGCCTTCACATGTTTTCTTCCTACTAATAGACACAGCATTACTGAAAATGAAATCTGGCATGAAGAAACATTTGATTTTTTGCCTATGCATGAGACGGAAATAACCTGGTTTGAATTTCTGAGCACAGATTTAAGGTAGGAATGAACCCTGCTCACTTCAGCTACCTAAATGCTGGATACCCATTCAAGACTAGGTACCTAGACACCAAGGAAAACAGATAACAGTTCATTCCATCCCTATTAAGTACATGTCTGGGGCTGCAATGAATCATCTTCCATTGACGACTGATTCCAGTATTACTCCACTGGCCCTGGAGGGAGTGTTACGGGCTAGATTGGACAAGATGCCTGACTTAGAGGTGCTAAAATTAAGTGGCACGAACCAGAACCCAGGTTCAATGTGGCAGGAAAGAAAGAAAATAAAGTTTTTATTTAAGATCTGCAGCATTTAAGTTTATATTCATTAACATTATCAACTATATGGCATTTCTGCACAAAGTACCTGCATGATTTATGTGTCACTGGGAAGACAAGGGAAGGTCATTCCATTTTCATTTCTTACCTCAACCAGCTGCACACGGCCATAATATTGACGGTCAGGCAGTGGGTTGTTGGGATCCATGTAAACAACTTTCATTTGCTGGCCCTGTGTAAGAATGAGGATATAACACTGATGTTTCACTACTCTTTATGGTAAAAATTTGCTGAAGCACATTAATACTGTTATTGGGGGGATGAAAACTTAGGTAATACTAGGAAAACCGTGTATCATTTCATCAGTGAAGTGGTATAGCAAACACTGTGTTCGAGTCAGCAGAGTTTTCACTGCTTTTGCCTAGTAACAACCTTGCTTTCCAATAAAACACCAAGAGAATTAAATTACTGCTTACCAGTTTTCAGAGGAACTAGTTATTACTTTTGAGTAAAAGCACTTTTGTGTTTTCAGTCTCCTTTGCTGCCACACTCTCTCAGAAAAGGAGCTGCCTCCTGATATCATCTTTAGAGCTTGCCTTGGAAATTTGTGGCTGGCAAGAGGAGGGGAATAAGACTAATAAGGGAGTGAGGAACAGGGACTCTGACTCGACATTCTGGTGCACTTTGGATACTACTGTAGTAGTTTATGAGACAAGTTTCCCAATGAGAATCCTAGAATATTGAGTTAGTATTTCTGATGGTCTGAAGAAACAAAGCCACTCCCTTAGGAATTTCAACAAACTGTAAAAGATTTCAATTTTGGCCTTAAAGTGGTTAAATTAAAAAACTGTTAACCTAAACCGCATTTTTACTTCAGTCCCCTGAAGCCTTATAATTATACTTCATTTTACGCTGAAGAAAATTCTCACAAAAAGCAAGATTAATTACATATGGAATCCAGCACGTTTTGCAGAGCCGAGGCCATACTTGTTGACAACTGTGCAAGGCATTAATTTTTTTTTTTCCACAGGTGCATTTCACAGAAAAAAAAAATCTGTTTTATCTTTTCATTTGCTCTCAAGTTAGTTATGCTTAATAATATGTTACTTTGGCAAGAGAGGTGTGTTGATGGCTTTGAGTAAAATGTAGTTAATAGAAATGCAGCAAGTTGCTATAAAAGTTAAGCACACTATAGGAGCAAAATCTGCCACAGCTGTCATGTAACAGAAGAAAATCCTGGTATTGTTATTGCTTGAAATAAAAAAGTTTCAAAACTTACTGTTAGTTGTATATCAGGTCTCTTATCCAGAAGAACCATGCCCTCACTAGGTAAGCCAAAAGATTTCACTTGGTAACTTAGGAAGCCACCATACGAAGAAAGCTATAACAAAATGCACAAAAACCAGAGGTATTTGACTGCGCTATTGCTCAATATTAATATAATTTTGTATTCAAGTTTACCCCATTTTCCAGTTCTGCAAATACTATATTTACTCTTTGTTCTTTAGTCCAAATATAAAAATATGTGTTCCTTGGAAGAAAATTCTTTAAATTTTGTTTACTTAGTGTATCTGGCATCACTTTTTGAGCAGTACCTGTGCTCTGGAAGGTTACCTGCATTGGGGTTTTTTTTTCATATCTGGGATTGCACCATCTGTGATCATGGAGAAATCACATGTTCACATGAACAGTGGTCTTCCCCAGACTCTACAGAACAGATTTGGCTCATCAAGGAGCTGATATTAGACTGACAATAAAAGTGGTAATACACCACATGAACAGCCATGGATAAAAAGGAAAAGTCAGACTAAGCTGGGTTTTATATGCCAGCATTTTTCAACCTTACTACAAGCATGAATCTAATCAGGAAATCTTTGCTCCACCTCCTGAAGGACAGGACTTCTACTGATATCACCTCTGTTGTAAACAGAACGTTGCTGTACGTTCGGCTGAAACTACACTTCTTTTGGCTCCACCACAGGTGGCCTCAAACCCAACCAAATACATATGCTGCTGCCCGAAACAAAGACTTAGGTGAGTATGTTTGAATCATCTGACCAACAGCTTCCCGGGCTCATGTATGAGTGACTCAGTTTGAAACATATTGAGAGGAAAAGAAGCTCCAGGCAATTGCCCAGACAGCGTTTGTTCCAAGAAGAGCCTATGAAGAAAGTTTGTGGGTACTAGGTGAAATCAGGTGTTTTGCCACATATATACTACTTTGTCTTGCACCCTTTGCTCTTATGGCTTACGATTGGTTTTGATGTGGGAAGAAGAACAGCTTTGTCAGGTTTTGGTGCTCTGCAGATAAGCACCAGCCTTCACTCTACCCCTTCCCACATACTTTGATGAATTACAAACATAACACAGACATCTCAGTCCTAAATTTGTTCCTTGGATCACAGGACCATAATTAATGATATTATCTTTAGCCAACTGCATTTTCAAAAGCATCATTTGGAACATTGGCCATATTTTGCCAACATAATCAAAACAACCCCATATAAATATATTTTTAAAAAATATAAGAAAATTTAAGTTAGAGCTAATTTCCTGTTTAACACACATTTCAGGACTGCACCATATGACCAGCTGTTATATTACTGCTTGTTTAATGATTTTTTTTTTAATGGAAAAATATTGGTGTTGTAAACTACCCTCTGTATTCTATATGCACAGTGTTTATTTTCTAACATTAAGAGTGGTCTATTAAATAGAATGTTAAAATACACAAAAGCAGAAAATGAGGATGATGTGATCTGAATTTCTCAATGCCTGTTAGTTTCTGCACTGCTGTAGGTTTTATATTTGATTCCCTTTTAACTTTGCAAAGAAAAGACAGAGAGGGGACAGGAAATATACTCTGCTAAATATTAATGTTCCAGAGTAACTAGTTAAAAGGTTTAAGATAATAGAAAACAGTATTTATATCCTCATCATATTGAGTGACCTTGTTCACATTTTCCAAAAACAGGTATCACTGAAAGTAGACCAAAATATGACATTTTCAGAATGTAATAACATGAATGACTGGTTAATTTATGAGCTTCTAAAGCTAGAATCAAGATAGCATTTTGGGGGGTACTTTCGCTACTACAGTACAGCCGGTGTCAAAATATACACTTACACACAGTGTACAGTAAAAGCAGGGCCAAAAATAGAACTATTTTATTTACTGTGTTGTCATGGTAAATAAAAGCAAGTCATGGCATGCCTAGTTAGATACTGTGACATTCAACACAAAACTCTTAGCACTGTTCTTAACAGCTGTGCTTAAAAAAGGGTAATTGCCTGCTTTATATTTTGTTGTGGGAACAACAAAAGTCCTTTTGGTTTAACATTGTAGCAAATAAAGTGTGCTTTATCAAGAAATTTATTTGAAAAATAAGTTGCAGACATTGAAACAAGAACCTCTATAACATTGACAAAAAGCACCCTCACTAAACGTGCTGTTCAACTGAAATTTACCTCTGAGCATAAGAGAGCAGGGTGAAAAATACTGCTCTAGTCCTTAAAAAGGGCACTAAGAGGAACTTCAAAACTTGTACCATTTTAAATGCCCTAGTGTCTATCCCATTCGTTTTCACTTGTGTGACAGTAGGGTTGCATCTGAAAAGCCTGTGTGTCCTACAACTGGCCAGCAGCCGTCAACACAGGCAGAAGACCTGGGGCTCTGGGCCTGAAAGCCACAACTAGCAAAGTCCTCCTGGTCACTGTGATCCTCAGGCTGAAGTGCTGATGGATGTTAGTGGTGAGCAAGGGACTGCTCCCGTGCATGAGTAGAAAGAGCAGCAAGCACTTCAAAGAATACAAAGGTTAGAAAACCAGGTGTTGCTCTTCCCAAGCGACATATCGAAAGCAAAAGTTTGGGGTTTTTCTTGTGTGCCACTGAGCATGTAATCACCTTTTATTCTTTTGGAAATGTGCCCAGGAGGTACTCTAGGGAGTCTTAGGGATATTCAAGCACATTGGCAAGATCTATGTGTTCTGTCTTTCAGAAAAGCAGCTGAAGGTACCAGCTCCCTGAACCATAGCTCCTGACCATGGCACCCACCAAGATGATTAATTTGGTATTACTGATTTATAATTTTAATACTCTATTCAAAAGTCAAATGTCGTGATTCCTAGCATGACAAGAGAGAGACAAATCTCATGAGGGAAGAGGGAGAAAAGTATCTAAGAAAACCAACAAGACTCCATTTTTTTGCCAGCATCTTTGATAAAGACATGTTATTAAAACAGATGAGTTGGGTGTCATTTACCTTCTCTCCCAGGTAAGATGGTGGTGCTTTCCAGTACAAACTGTGCACTGAAGCAGGCAATTCTTGAACATCAGCCACTACGCTATTACTGACCGGATTGAAAGTGACTGGAATGTCAATATTTTCATCCACTGCCTCCAAGCGCCAGTTCCTCATGTCCACAAACTAATGAAAATACATAAAGGAAATAAAAGCTTGTCTCACGCTTTATTAAACTTTACCAGCACCAAGTAATGAAGAGAAATTATTTAGCCTCTATAATTCCCTTAGCATGAAATTCAATGACTTCAGAGCCAGTCTGAAGTCTTTGCACAGTGGATGTTGCAATGACCTCAAAAGAGAGCTTAAGTGGGATGGATGTGCCAAAGCTACTTGGGATGGAGGTATTTGGTTTGTCACCTGCAACCTCAACTCCATCTTCAGTCACATGAAGTCATAACCCTTCTGGAGGTGAGTAGGAATTGTGTACACAAACCCAAGGATACAATTTGGAGGTGCTTTTGTAAGTCCATTGCAAAATCAAAATAGGGGCATAACCTAAAAGACAGAGTGAAGACCTGTTGTGGTAGGTTAACTGTGAGAGAGGGGACATGGCAAGATATTTTGGAGAGGCAGGCAATGTAGCCTAACATTCTGGCTCTTTAATGCACATTTTGTGTTCATGGGTGTTGTTTCGTGAAAGACCATACATCCTGGTATTTATCATTATGCCGGGAGTAAGAAAGCATAATGCGTATGTTCCAGAACAGTTCTGTGGTGGGTTGACCTTGGCTGGCCAGAGCAATAAAACAAAAACAAAAAGATAGACATGTTTTCAAAAACAGTCTTTGTGAGGACAAGTAATCACTAGAGGAAACTTTCCTAAAGCAAATGGAAGTTTGCTACTGACTTCAAAAAGGCCAGTTTTTCATCCTTTGCTTGTAAACAGTGAAGTGCCACAACCTGGATTGCATCTAGTCAACATTCAACCCTAAACTCCTCATCCATCATTCTAGGGCTCTGCTTCTCACTTTCTCTTGCATTTTTTTCAGGTAGTTGTTGCTTTTTTTTTCAGTCTTCAGCCATCTTACCATTTATTTATGCTACTAAAATCCTGTCTTCTTTTCTCACACTTGATGTCATGTCTTTTTAGTAGGGAGGGAAGAAAGACAGTTTTTACAATCTCCATAGAATCTGTCACACATCTCTTAGGTTTCAAAATGCATCTGTGATATAGACATGTAAAATGACACGTGCTTATCAAAGCATCTTGAAGGAGACCATTGACTTTAATGATGAACAAGTGTCTGAAGACACAGCAATAGATGGCCAGCTCAGCTTCAGTCCAGCTAGTGATTTGTAAACAAACAGGTGAAAAGGGTCATTTCTGCTGAAAGGCACTTTCCCACTACACCTGCGTTTTAACAAGGCTGCACTACATCTGCACTATTGCTTGCAGAATATTTTTCCTCCTCAGAAACTTATAAAATATATTTTCAATTTTGGAAGAAATACGACATGTCCTTGGAATAAATGCAGGTTCATGAGAGCAAAGAAAAAAACGATTGAATACACCTTGGTTCTACGATGATTTGTGCTGCGACAGTTGCTGGTTGCCCCAAAACAAAAGCAAGAAGTGCATCCCTTGGGATTAGAAGGGTCCAGATAAAAGGATCCTGGTCGGCAAATATCACATTCTGCACCTTCAACATTCTCCTGTTAAAGCATAATTGAAAGAAATCTCAGAGTTTGCCTTTTGGTTTTGGTGAGGCCCCCAAAACCTCCTGCACATAAAACAAATCTTCTGAAAGAATAATTATTTAAATTTATGGAAACATGAATGAAAATGTGTGATTGTCTGGATACACCGTATTCCACATGCAAATGAAACTGGCTTCTTGGAGACTTAGTTATGAGCTGTCTTTCCAGTTTATAAAGTGAACCACCAAGTAATAAATATTAGTCAGAGACAGCTGGTAACTTCCCTGCCAAAACCCTCCTGCTGGCTTTTCCAAATCTACAGTATAAAAGGTCACTTGTGAAAGTTCACATTTATCACATTTAATTATGCAGAACAGAACAAAAGAAGATTTCCTGGATATAATGATGTGGTGAAATGTCAACTGACATAATATGGCTAAAAAAAGCATGGGACCTGGTTAACATCCAAGAGTCAAGATACAGATGCATAAAGTGGATGTGTGCAGGGTACAGACTGCTTCAGTGAATCAATGGACATCCGCTCTGCAGCACTGCAACACCCTGCAAAGCCTAAGAGTGCCTGTAAAACTGACAGATATTGAACTCATCAAAAATGGTATTTAACTGCTACTGTGATAATCTGTGCACATACTGCAAAGTGTGATGGTTTTGTATTTAATTCTTACTGAAAACTACATTATAAACTCACTTCATTCCCCCCATTAAGCACAAAACAGTCACTGATGTGTAAACGATGCTTGTGAATGCAGAAGTAATTTGATTTATCTGACCTTGCAGAGGCAAATTCCTGTCTGGGGATCGCAAACATCTGGTTCTGTTCCATCTCTGTTGCAGTTACATGGCACACAGTTTGGGAAACCATAAGTACCAGGAGCACACTGATCACACCGCCGTCCTTTTATTCCCGGTTTGCATCTTTATCAACAAAAACACACAGAGGAGGGAGTTAAGAGGGTAGGCAGGAATGCAGCAAGGAAGGGAAGATGAAAGCAAAAGGCAGGTGGATCTCTGAAGTGCTTGCATGGCTATGACACAACTTCATCACTTTTTCAGCAGCAGGTTAGTATTGTTCTCTGATTCCAATGGTGAGAGTTTTTATACGGTTGTGGAACTGATTAGGAATGGATTTGATTTCTAAGGTTATAAATGCTCACAAGGGAATTAGACTCCTACAGCTATACAGTGCTTGCAGAGCAGAACTACTCTCTCTGTACAGCAAGGTGTGAAACATGGGTGTTGTACACAGGGAAGCGGAGCTGGAAGATGATTTATAGCTGGAAGATGTGACTGGGCATTTCTCAAGGAATTCACCTGCTAACATAGAGGTGGAAAATCCCTGGCATATGAATAATTATGGGGACTTCAACCTGCCACAAGGCTTGGATTAGTTTATAACTGTTCACAAAGGACAAAATCCACTTTGCTCACAGTGGAGGCTGGATGTCTTGGGTTTACTTAGGGGAAGTACAGAAGACACCAAAAAACAACATCAAACTATGAACAAGGCTTGAGGTAAGAGAGAACATTGTTCAGTGGCAGCAGCTGCTTCATCCTACCTTTACAACAAATTTGCACAGTCGGGTAAAACTAGTGAAAATATAGGTCTGATAATCTCTCTTCCTCCTGTCTGTGCCAGCAAACTGTCTGTACCAGCCCAAAGGAGGTTTCAAGAGAGTAAGAATCCATCGATAAAGAATGACTGCCGCCACCACCATCCACATCTTTACATTGCAGTTGTGGTGAGATAGTTTTAAAAAGTCCAGCAAGTCAGTGGAGTGTCCTTTGGCTCTCAGCACCAAATTTATATGTGCACTAACACTACAAATTTAATGGAAAGAAACAGTTGAAGTATGCAGACAACATAGACTGCACCTCATGGCATATATGAAAGCAGTTACTCAATTCACCAAACAACAGGCAAAGCTTCCCAGAGTCTCTCTGAATGCATTACCCTCACATACAGACAACTGGAGCTGGATGGGGACTTTGAACTTCATGTAATCCACAGACGGAAAAGTATTAATCATAATGTAGTAGTTAGCTATACACTTCAGCAATCAGCCCAAAAGGCAAATGTCAAATTTTGCTTCAGATCTTTTTGCCATAAATTGTCATTTCTTTGATATTTCTAATTAGGCTGCACATGAAAAATATCACCGTTATAACCAGGCAATACAGCTTTTCACTGAAATGGAAAAATGTGACTATTTCTGCAAACATTATCCTCAATTTTACTCGAGTTGAAATGTGCTAAGGCCTTTCTTTGAAGTACTAAATTTTATTTAACTGAAGTATTTATATTATTTATTTTTGCATAGTATTATTTTTATTTTTATTTTGAACTGTACAGGGAAAATGAAAGCAGAGACTAATCAGAGTGAGTGTGCATCAAGAGATACAGAATATGCTACACTTTCTAAATATGAAGAGAGATTCCTGTTTTGCCCAAGGGGTAAGAAAATTATTCACTCCATACCAAAAGGACAGACTCAGGAAAAAAATTTAAATTCAGGAAATAATATGAGCACTCTCCGAAAATTAGTGTCCTCTATCATATTACAGAATTTACAGGATTAATGGCAGAGCAGGAAGGACGATATTTCTTTTTGTTAGGACCCTGCAAAAACATAGCCAAACCAATCAAACTAAACTAACCAAGGCCTTACACAACCTATGGGCTATCAAGTATTTGTACTCATTATTTAAGGACTTGATTTTCCCAAGGAAATAATAGAAATGTTCAACTATACTAATAATGACAGCATCTAAATATGGGAACATTCCCTATGGCTGTGGCTGTATGCTATACATATTTTAGAGGATGTAAATATGAGAATAAAACTAAACAAAAAAAAATTCATCTCAGCATGCTAACCTACAGAAGAATAAGCATATATCATATAGAAGGGATTATTTTAAGGGTAGTTATCACCTGCAGCTCCAACAGAACCGTATTTTCCATACACACAGCACCTATCATTAAAATTTTTCAAAATTCATTGAAGACATTCATGCATTATAGTACTTAAAAACATCATTAGATTTAAACCTAGGCAGACTGTGGAAGGTCAAATGCAAAGTTTTAAGAATTGGGGAGATAAGGTACACCATTACAAATGATGCACATGTCCAGAAGTCAGCAGCTCTGATGTGAGGTCTGCTGCTAACTGGACATTGAATAAGCCATATGAGACAGACACAGATTTGGTGACTTACCATGAGCAACATGGCACGTCACTGGCAAACAGAATGCATCCCCAGGAATCTCAAATCCCACTATTATTTACCTGCACAAACCACATTTTCACTAAACATTGCAGGTACCCCTGAAACGGACGAGTTCTCACTGTCGCCACGTACTGCTTAAATCCCTATTCATCATCATGAGTTTCCCTCATCCCCTCCAAATACCTGAAAAGAATGGTGAAGCAAGACACTCGTACATTGTTTATAATGCACATAACCCAAACTTACTTGCACTGCCCGTTGTTTTTTTCACATTCTGGGCTTGCCACATTAATGACTCCTCTTTCTGAACAGTTGCAGCTCTCACAGCCAGCAAGAGGGTGATAGCCGAAGTAATGTTTCTCACACACTTCACATTTTGGTTTCACAGTTTGTGGAGGGCAAATGCATTTACCAGTCATGTCATCACAAAGACGCTGCCCACAGTTGCATACTAGGTCAAAGAAAAAGTTGTACAATCAATCACATCTCAGCCAACAATCACAGAATCATAGAATCATAAAATAGTTTGGGTTGGAAGGGACCTTCAAAGATCATCTAGTCCAACCCCCCTGCAATGAGCAGGAACATCTTCAACCAGATCAGGTTGCTCAGAGCCCCGTCCAGCCTGGCCTGGAATGTGTCCAGGGATGGGGCATCTACCACCTCTCTGGGCAACCTGGGCCAGTATTTTACCACCCTCATTGTAAAGAATTTCTTCCTCACGTCTGGCCTGAATCTCCCCTCCTTTACTTTAAAACCGTTACCCCTTGTCCTGTCATAGCAGGTCTCACTGAAAAGTCTGTCCTCGTCTTTCTTATAGGCCCCTTTTAGTACTGAAAGGCCGCAATAAGGTGTCCCCGGAGCCTTCTCTTCTCCAGGCTGAACAACCCCAACTCTCTCAGCCTTTCCCCAGAGCAGGGGTGTTCCAGTCCCCAGATCATTTTTGTGTCCTCCTCTAGACTTACATTTGAAGCAAACACATACAATCTGTATGTATAAAGGACATGATTCTTTTCTCTCACTAGTTTTAAGCTCATGGTCACGGAAACCAACCATATGACTCTAATGGTGGTTTCAAAGAGTAGCTTTAGTCCCCAGCCCTTTTCCACAGATTGGTTGCTTAACTTCACCACAAGCATTATTATCATTTCCCCAAACTGCCAAGGATTCAACAACAAATAGTTCTGGTGTGAAGAGCACCACTTTTACAAATTAACAGTAATAAACAGAGTATAATATCTGGGAAAGCTGCTGAAGACTCTTGGTGTAATCTATAAATCTGGCGATATTTTTTAGAATAGCACCAGAAAAAGAGGAATTAAGCATGCTATGTCTCTGATTATCTATGGAAAATCTTGAAGGTACAAAATGGGATACAACAGTAATAACTTACAAATGATTTAGCGGTCAGTGCAGAATAATCCATTTGACTGAAAGAGTGGCAATATGAATTTTAACCAATAAAACTGTAAGCCTGCTACACCTGATCAGACAACACATGTGAAGGCACAGTTCATAATGAACTAGATGTGCTTAAAGGGAATGGGGTTACTTCTGCATTAAACTGAAAGCTATGCTATGCAACATGTAAGGTGGCTCAAACATATGATCTCTCTCTCATATGATCAAGCCCTATGGAGAAAAGTAAGGCTGCAGTACCTATGCAGTGAAATCGCAGAATTAAATAAAAGGTCAGGTCAGGCGCTGAATAAGTCCGAGTATGTACTTACACTTGCAGAACGGGAATCCATAGTAGCCAGTTTGGCATCGGCTGCACTGACGACCGATGACGTTAGGCCTGCAAATACACTGTCCTCCCAGGGGGCTGCAGGTAGGGCTCGTGGCACCCGCACTGTGGCAATTACACGGCAGAGCTCCGTTGTTGTAGAAAGCCACCAGTGACCTTGCAGAGTCCTTACAGAAGGCAGATGATCCTTCTGGGCTATTTAAATTGAAATATAAATCATGTAAGTATTGGCACTTGGGAATTGTTCTGAGCGTGCTTTGCAGTGGTTCAGTAAATTAGGGCCCTGGATTTGTTTGGCATAAGGATAGCATCACTACACATGCAAGGATATACTTTAACTAAATTAGTGGTGAATGGCTTTGAACATGCAGGTAGGAGATTTTTTTTTTTCAAAGAAAGTGCATATATTAGTCATATCAGTTCAGACATGCCAAGCAAAATACTAAGTACCAAAGATGGAAATACCAAAGACAGAAAGATGACATAGATTTTCGTCTTTTGTACTGTGAGTAATAAAGCTCTACCTTTACATTTAATTTACAATAGAAAGTCATGGAAAAATGACTCATGGAAATTTAATGGGCCAGCATAAGCCATGAAAAGCATTTTAATGTAGCACAATGATGGGGATTTTATACATATGTCTTAAATACCGACTGAAAATAATATTAATTCCCAGCTTGTTGTCAAATGATGTTTTTTAGAAAGCGATGCTTACTCAATATAAAAACTGTTTCCTCCACACTGGCTGATAAAATCAAATGACTTGTCCACTGTCTTTTTGTCAAGAATTTTGTAACTGTAGGTGTCTGCTGGAACAACTAAGACATTTTCCTTAAAACAACAAAAAAGCTAAATTGTACATTTCAGAGAAAAGCAAAAGACACAGGCTAAGGCATTTATATATTTAAATGTTGCTTTATTATGCATTTTGGATTTTCCCAAAACCCATGACATTTTAAATGGAAAAAAAAGGAAAATATACTAATCTTGCCCCCAGAGCTGTGACGCTACAAGCAGTGTACAATAAAAACAGTGTATGATATCTTAAAAATTTAAAATAAAACAGAAGCAGTGCACAAAATCCTAAAAATTTGGAACACAACATTAAAACCCAAATTCTTTCTTTTTGGTTTTCATCTTTGCATCTACTTCTAAATGAATGGTGAAACTAAGAATAACATTTCGAAGTACATTTAGGTACTAAACATACCAGAACCAGCGTTCGTCCATCTGGTATCATCACTGTAACAGAGACCTCAGGTTCAGAAATGTCAAGCTCAATTTGGTTTTCTGCAATCACCTGATCCCGACAGCCAGAGGTGTGAGGGCAGAATGAAGCATTGAAGGAACCTAGAAGAAAAAACATGGTGCCAAAAAACGTTCCATGTACAAAAATGCTGAGAAAGGAAACGGGTTAGATCAAATTCAAACGCTTACCTGACCACAGACGTCCTGCACCCACATGCACTTGCACGGGGAATACTGGGTGTGTTGGCTGATAAAAATGTACCACAAATACATATCTGCCCAAGTGGGGCACTCTGCCACCCAAGGTAATCTGGTTCTGCAGAAACAAGAACAGCTCTGATGATAGCATATTTGTTTCACCTATCTGCAATGAAGTTAGCAATGTCTCCAACGAATCATCGAATCATAGAATAGTTTGGGTTGGAAAGGACCTTCAAAGGTCATCTAGTCCAATCCCCCTGCAATGAGCAGGGACATCTTCAACTAGATCAGGTTGCTCAGAGCCCCGTCCAGCCTGGCCTGGAATGTGTCCAGGGATGGGGCATCTACCACTTTTCTGGGCAACCTGGGCCAGTGTTATATCACCCTCATTGTAAAATTTGGCAAAATATGTAGAATATGTCATTACAACTGCATGCTCCTATCTGTGTTCATGCCAAGCATACCTAATGCTCTCCTGCAGTCTGTGAGACTACTCTGGAGTTCAGAAAGAAGCTGGGAATTTTGTTTCTCTTTCTGTATATTGTCTTTGTGGCTTACTCAGTCTGCAACATTTTGATCATACCACATCATTCAGTTTTGATACTCTTAAAGTATTTCTTCTATTTAACTTTACTAAGAACATGCTTTATAACTCAGGAAACAATATTTTCAAAATATGAGATACCTGTAATGGTGTCAAGGTGACTCCATTAACTGAGTCAGAAGGTAAAGTGACACTTAGTGGATCATCCAGTATATTTCTCTGTACTTCAGGAATTTTCCCATCATTGAATGGATCCAAAACCAAAGCTGCTGGGGGAGTTTCGTACACTGAGGGAATGCACGTTGCACTAAAACCAGAATTATGTAATTACTCTTGGGGCCAAGAGAATTTTTTAAGCATTGTAAAAGGAAGAGCTCGCAAAAGTCAATATATTAGACTGCAGTACAATTAATAATGCAATAGTAACCTCTGTTACTCTTTGGATTCTATGTAAATGAACAGGAAGTAAGTGAAAACAAGAGGTATGGATTTAACTCACAAAAGGGAAAATGTACATCAACTGCTTTTACTCCCTCGAAATTTTCAAAAGTTGAACAATGTCAATGGAAAGAGTTTGCTAGGGAAGAGAAGCCTAAAAGAACCAAGAGTGTTTAAAAAAAAAAAAAAAAGTGTGAATCCAGTTAGCTACATTCACTAGAATCTGTACTAATATTGAATTCTCAGTTCCACAAATATTTACGTAGGTGTATCCTTTAAACATGCAAGTTTTCCCACTGAGGTCAACTGGACTACTTAAGTACTTAGAAGTTAAGTATACACTCAAATATTTGTAGTATTGGAGCCAAAACAAATAACAGTGCTCCTTGAAAGCATCCTTATTCATTCACTGCTGTGTTTAACTATTCCTTCCTTGGTGTATTTAATTCTGAAGGACTTGATGGAGAGAAATATTTTCCAAGACTGCAGGAGAAAATGGTTTTGGGGGTTTCCTGCTAGTATTTGTTCACTTCTCGTAAGTATTCAACAGACAATTATTAATCTTCGCTCAAGACAGGCCCAGAACTGCAATGGCAAGTGTGTTTCAGGGCCAGGACTGAGACGGATTTGCCAGGCCTGTGTGGGAAATCACAAGCAGTATCCACTTACAATACTGTCAAACTGAGCCAAGACTCTGTACCTTTCAACTTGGTGAACGCTAAACATTTTCAGAAAAATAAAAATACTGCCAAATAATGGTCTCAATGGCAGAACGTAAACATACAATAAAAAAACAAAACCACAAAACCAAAGTAAAAAGTACTAATTTCTACATTAGCTTTATTTTAAATCTTGTTTTTCACCCAGCCTCTTTTCCTCATTTTATTCAGAATGTAAATGTGCAGGAATGCAAAATACCTTTTATGCGAGGACAAGTATCTTCAGTTTTAAAAAGCTACTCTCAGTTGTCGCACTCTGAGCAGGATGATTAAAGCTGCAATTCAATGCTATGCATGCTTGGAAGCCAAGTATAGTCACATGCCGTTATCCAATTTAGTATCCAGATTTTTCTGCTCACTATTTCAATTCAACCATTATATTAGAAGCTACAGTCTGGAAAACTATTAGACCTAGTCACCAACGCCTTCTGCCTCTGAAGTCCTGCAAATGACATTTACTTTTACTTTGAGGCCCTTCCCATTGCCAGATCAGTAGGAAGAAAGCCTTAGGAGTAGCATCACAAGGGACATCCTGGGGAGTGCAGCAGGAATTGAAATGTGGGACTCCCTGATTTGGAAACTGCAGCGATAGCTCCTCTCTGGCCCAAAGAATAAAATATAAGGAGAAAAGAGCTTCAACAGGACATAACAAGTGATCTGCAGAACCCCAAACTGATCACGTGGGAAGTGAAAGTTCAGTTTCGGATCTTCACAGCAAGAGAAGAGCCGTCAACCCGGGTCAACCGAGTGCTCTAATTACTGGTCCCATACAAGTATAACAGAGGAGCAGGATCATGTGGCGTTGCTGTGCGGGGTGAATGCTGAGGGCAGACCTACCATACAGGCCCCACAATGAGATGGACAAGGGAATGGCTTGTTTGTGAAGAAAGGGTTTACATCTTGAGTAATTTGCTGCTGTCAAGTTGAGCTGGTGGATTTGTGCATGAAAGGGCAGTCACATCCCTTACCTAATGGCAAATTAAAGCCATTTTGGAACAGCTGAAGCAGCAACGTGCAGAATGAAACTCCAGGTGGAGCAGTAAGGATTTCAGGCCACAGAACTCACAATGTTGCTCCAGCTTGGATACCTATCACGCTGGAGAGCATGTGAGAGATGTGTGTTTTCTAATTCATTAGCACTCTGTGGTTCAGACAGGCCTGAAATACGCTAGTGTTAACAAAATCCTGGCCAAAGACTGTCTAGGTTAACACTAACACTTTAGCTTTTTTTACAAATACCACTTTGCAAAAGCAGTCTACAAATCACCTGTAAATCACTGAGCAAAGCTTCATTCAAAAGAATAAAAATGCCATTTAGTCTGCCTTTCAAGGTCTTTTTCAGAAAATACGAGGAATAAAAACAAGCAAGTTACCTTCCATCATGGGTACTCTTGTAAGCAGCTATGCACTGTACTTTAGGATTCACATATTCTGGAGAAAATTCTTCGGCTGAAATAATACAAACCTTATGCTGAAAAATAGCACAAGGCACAATTAACAATTAATATCATAAATAACAGGGCCAGCCCTGAAGGGGAAGGATGGAGCCTAATTTTATCATAGGGAAACTTGAGCCCAAAGCCTTGTTCTGTCATGGACTTCCCACAAGATTTTGGATCCTGTTCCCTGCCTGCACCTCAATACCTCAGTGCTGAATATGATTTTTCTGTCCTTCTCAGGAGAAGGCTGGCTGTTGGGAAGTTAAATAAATTAAAATGTAAGTATACCTGTGGCAATGGGAATGACAGAAGACCAGCGTTGTGTGGTCAGAAGCTAGACAAGGAGCGAACAAAGGGAAAAAGACCTCATCCGTGATGCTAGACCCTGGGGGAATTCCTAGACCTTCTGAAAAGCAGGCACAAACATTTGCACAAAGTCTGTAGAAGTGAGTTTCAGTGACACCAGGATTTCTCCCAATAGATTCAGAACTCATTTTAAAAGCCAGTGAGACTTTTTTTACTTTTTTTTTAACTAGAGCTAGACATGAGCACATGAAGCTGTGGTAGTCCTGCTGTAGACATGGTGGTAAGGACGTAAGGGAAAGCTTATGGGTAGATACAACAGTTTGCACTAACAGAACACACCACTTGCACTTACAAAACACAGAAGTGCAGATTAGAATACTTGTGCATGAACTACTTGAAAAGGAGACAAAAATACCTGATAGGCAGTAAGATGACTAGCACTATGTATTAATATAACTAAAAATTACACAGGGAGAATTCATTAATGCACAAAGTGATTCAGTTTAGAAGCAGGTCCTAAGGGAGCTCAGCTTGTGTTTTAGCAGTAGCAAGCAGGAACTAGAAACCCTTCACAAGCTAGAAGGCAGAGTGCTAAAAGTCCCTTTCCTGGGCAGCAAATGTTGTGCCTGTCCAGCATGTAATGACCAACAGGGCTCCAGCCCATGGCGGCAGAACAAGGGTAGACTCTGAGGCTCTGAACTACACTTTATGAGCAGCTAAAAAGTTAGTGCGAAACACGATCTGGGTTTAGGCAGCTCATATGCATCAGCATGAGGTGAACACCATCAATTTGCGAGAGCCCTTCTTGAAAGCTGACCTCGGGAACACCATCTCCTCTTTATTTAGACTTGATTTCTGAACCCCAGCATTGGCAGTGGTTCCCCTTTGCCTCTCTGATCTAAATGACAGGGGGTCACACAAGGGTCTTTAAGTCCAAAGCTGCTGCCATTGACTCCATGGTTAGTGCCCATAGACCAGGAGCTCTTCTTTTTTTCCCCTTTCTTCCTATCATTTGCTAAGTGCAGTCTTTACATTTAACAGAGGGAAATATTTCCTGTATCTAAGAAGAATATCAAAATTTATCTTGCAACAAGTTATCCAGCAAATGAAAACTAGAATTTAGAAATAAAGAGATTCTTAGCACATGAAACTCTACATGTGGAGATAGAGACCAATAATATCGGGGTCTTTTCAATATAGGTCTTGTTAGCACAGCAATTGCTGCAGGGAGCTAATAGACAATTTAAATGGCATTGGTTTGCACTTAACACTCCCTCAAGAAATGATGAAAACATGTATCAGTTGTTAAACCTAACAGTTCCACAAAACTACTATGTGTTTATAGCTGGGTTTCAACTCTAGATTTTAACCAATTGTGTAACTCACCTTTTCTTTTTAAAACGGAAAACAGAAACAAAAGAAAATTCAGTGTCCAAAACAGTGTATTCCTGGTGTGGCCAAAAGAGGGCAGTGAAGACTTTTTATTCGAGCCATTTAAAAGATAGGACTAATGAACGCGTTTATTACCTGAGATTTTGTAAGAGATTGAGGAAACTCCAATGTGGGTTTTGAGGATTTTCAAAAAGTGAAAGGTAGATGAAAAAAATATGATGAAGTATAAAAGCTACTAGAATATTTTTCATTTCAAGTTCACGTGTATGAGGGAGAGAGGAACTGAAATAAAGCACGAGAGAGTTGGGAAAACTCTCGTCAGAAAGGCAAATTTCTGTTTATCTTTGATCAAATTTGCCTCAGTATTCTCTGAGTATATATAAAGAAACATCTTCAAGCATCTAATACACATCCTTTCACACACTACAATTAAGCATCTGAACATGGGGAGAAAAGTATCTCTCTTTACACAGGGAGCAAGTGTTAGAAAAAGGAAAAGAAAACAAAAACTTACCAGAAGAAAATTAATTGATGATGCCTTAAGATGTATCTTTGTATCTGCTAGCAGGTCATAAGCTGCAATTCGGTTCCTATTGTCAACTACAACGCTGCGACAAAGGAAACTGAGAAAGAAAGCAGGGTTAAAAATGAGCTCGCTGGCATTGCTGTGTTGTTTATCCTATTGCCTAGCTCAGCTGCCCAGCTTTTGGCCAGCCTCAGCCCTGGTGCCTGGACGTTCCCCTGGATTGTAGGTAACCTTTGGCCACTGGTGAACATACTGTATCCTCACTAGGAAGACAAAGGATGGACCACATACAAAACACTGCTTGTCCTTTGTGGGTTAACCTACTCAGAGACCAAACCTCCAGACTTCATCTCAAATCACCATTTAAGCTACTGCTTTAAGTAGGATGTGGACAGATGCACATACATGCTGTCTGCAGAGGTTTCCAAGCTGTGTAAGGTGGCGTGCAACTAATATTCTGCGCTTTGGTCCGTGTTCCTCAAGGTGCCAGCATGTACCAGCTGCTGCTTTCCAGTTCTGCTACACACCGTTGATGGAGTGGGTCAGCAGCTCTCTCCCACACAATGGCAGCTGGGCATGTCTCGATTTTAGGAAGCTATCTATACACTGAGGTGCTCCTCAATACAAGTGAAAAAATGTAGGTCTGCCTCTTAGCTACTGCCTCTGAAGGGCTGCGCATCTTTTGTAAAGAGAAATACATAATAAGAGGAAGAGTCTTGCTAAAGGCTTCAAACTGCATTGTTCAAGGAGCATGATCCCTGCAGCTTGGCAAAAGTAAAATCAGTTCCCTTTTGCTAAAGAGAAGTCATACGAGGCTTTAATTTCTTTCCGTTCTTCTGCACTTCTTCTCATGTAGGCCAGCCAGCATGGCCTGGGTGAGAAGGTATAACCACCATACAACTGCTTATTTCACCACTAGGAACCAGGGAATACGAAAGTTTCACTCTCGTTTAGAGCACAGCTCAGAAATAATGTCAGCTCAGGGCTAAGGACATTTAAGACTGGAGAAATGTAGGTCTCTTACTTGTGATTCTCTGGAAGCTTGCAATGTTTTATTGGGAGTTACAAAACTCATAGAGGTGTAAGATGGCCTGGCACAATATATTGCTAATACTACAAGTTACTCTTATCTGCATGCACTTCACTATGTCCTTTCTTGATTTATTTTGTAACAGAAGAGACTTGTAGCTTCCTGCTTAGGAAAGATGACCCAGCAATTTACTTGCAATGTGACCACTGCCTTCATGCAGAATGGTCACAGAATTTACTGCACTGCTACATTAAAATAGCAAGGGCTTTCTTTGTCTTTTCACAACCAAGTTCTTAGTGTATCGTAACAATCTTAGTGTATCAGAACAAAAAAGTATGTTCAAAATCAGTCCATAAACTGTGTTTGGAAAAAAAAAGCAATAAAATGGAAGCTTTATAGCAAGTGGTCTGGGGCTCAAAGTGTTATGTAACAGGATAAAATAAGAGCTTTCCCCAGCAACAACCTGATGAGGTCACTGCTGCGTATAGCTCTGCTCTGTATCACAAACATGCTGATGAAAATGATTTTTCTTACTGGGCAATTTCATCCCAAACATCCCTAAGCCTCCAATCTGCCAAACACTTGGCTCACAGGAAAAAGGGATGCATGTCGGTAGTCCCTTGGCACTGGGCAGGCTCTCCCAGGGGCTTAAACATCTGCAGGATCACAATCCTAATTTGAGTCATAAATTGAAATGCTCAAGTGTTAAAGGCAATCTTGCTTAGGACAGACAAAATGTCCTGTGCAGAAACATCTGCAGTAAGCTCAGTAGTCAACGAGGATAAAGAAGCATTCGGCTGAAGACCTTGCCTACAGCCTAACAGCCAGAGAATGGCTACACTCAGAATTTCAGAGGCATTTAAACTTCTGCTTCGGCAGATCCTGTTAGAAACAGTGGGAATATGCTTGTAAAACTGTCAACTACATTTTTTTATAGGTAAAGCCCTTGAACATGCTTTTAACTAAATAAAAACAGTGCAGGCATCTGCAGCCAACAGTGATGCTCTTTCACTGGACTCTCAGATTAATAGTTTATAAGGACTTATGAATGTACATAAGGAAAGTAATCCTTTGTATAGGAAAACAGCTCACTGAAGTAGTCACAATATTTAATGAGCTGATTGCACAGAGAGAATTAAAAAATCTGTACAATACCCACAGAATCATGTACTGGACTTTAAATAGTCCTAAAATTTGAACAATCTACATGGTAAAATGGATTCCAATATCTAAAAAGTATAATTATATTCTGAATGCTTATCTAATCATTCAGTGATTACATCAGAAATTCTTACCTGTATTTACAGCTGTATATTCTTACTTTGCCCTCAATGACAGGTCCAGGGCTATGTATTATTACCGCGGCGGTGTATAACTGATCCTCTTCATTGGCATATTCAAAAACCAGAACATAGCGACCAACTTGAGGAACATTTATTGTCATCTGTAAATCGACCTAGGTCAAGATCATTGAAAAAAGAAAAAATTCTTTCGATTTTTCACTCCCTTTGTTGTAGGAAGCTCCCTTTTCCTGCCCTGCAAGATGACTGCTCAGCATCAGTCCAGGGCCAATCCTGCACTGCCTCAGCAAAAGACATTCAGCAGAATGGAAGCAATGCTTATACATATCACTTCGGCCACTAATAAGAGTCAACCAAGTTCACGAAAGAGCTGACATTGAAACAGTTCTAGGAAGGCTGTAAAATAAGCCTGCGAAATGATTATATTATTTCTCTTCTCTCCGGTAAAAGTACCAATGAGGAAACTTAAATGATACTGAAAAATTGTCACCCTCATCTCTAAGCTATCTTTAATAACAAATGAAAATTGACTTTATTTTTCCACTGAGAAAAACATTTCCAGGAACACAATTCCTACTACAGCAGTGCTGTATATCGATTCCCTACAAAGAGCAAAAGCATCTTCTCCAGCAAAAAGCTAATGCCACTTTCTGAAGCATCAAGTTTTTCTTTCAGTTTACCTGCACAAATTGTTTTAAACAATATTTGATTCAAAATACTTCGAAGTATTAATAATTGCATGGAAAGCACTGTGGTTACAGGGGAGGTTGCTACAGTTGGCTGCATAATTATTTTCAAATTTAAATGTTTTTTTCCTCAATATTGCCTTAGGCTATGAACACTTTAACATGTAAATAATTCTGTCAACAGCCCTCTTGACTTCACTGCAATTATTCATACCAGTGAAGTTGTGCACATGCATCAGTGATGAAGCACCAGGGCCTGTGTCATGTAAGTATTCTTTTTGCACTGAGTATTTTTAAAAGCAATATCAGAGCACAGTAATAGAGGACATAATCATTTTACATGCCATTATCATTTACTTGACAAAATACCTTATTTTTAGAAAACACACTCCTAGTGTAACTTTTCATTTCATAAAACATGTTTCTGTTTAAATGGACCTACAGCAGTGGCATAATTGTTTCTGCTTGTTTTTTAGTAAAGCAAATATTTTACATAAGTATAGCTATTTAAGATAGAAAAAAATTAATTCAGAGTGACACTGTGTACAGCATTTCAGCTGACAAACCATTATGCCATTTCTTTTGTAATTAAACAGTATGCTGAACAAACCAGTATGCCTAAAGCAGAGGAATTTTTATTTAATAAGATACTTTTGTCAGAGTGAAATGTCCACTCTGGACACCAGTTATAAATCTGCCTACACTGATCCATCTACGCAGTCGTGTATTAAATGCAGAACTTGGCACAGAGTCTGCTTTAGGGATGCACTACAGATCTGCAAATCCTGAGCAGTAAATCTGCAACCATTTTAGTCCAGTAGGTTTATAACCAACAGTGGAGATAGGACTGCAATTAGCAGGTAGGAATCTGACCTCTGTTCCGCTGATATGGGACATCACTGGTTGATCAGGAAATGGCTGTCGCACAGGTATTCTTCTGTATTCTCCCTCATGTCTGAAGTATGTTGCCTCTGAACCAAGGACACAGGAAAATTTGCCCAGTGGCAAATGCTGATAGAGCAAGCAGCTTACCAAAAAAAAAAAAAAAATCAAACCAAAACACAACACAGGATTATTATTGTTTCCAAGTGCAGCAAGACAATAATAAAATAATCCAAGACAATGGCTAATTCTGCAGCATATATACTGACTGCTCTGTTGAAGCATGTCCCGAATAGGTGCAAGGGTCTGTAACTTGTATCTGCAAGATGGACGCTTCGTAGTAATCACTAGGTAACAGCACCATATAATCCTAAGAACAAAGAATACAACAAATGCAAGACCATGCAGAGCGTTACAAAAGGAACATTTCTAGACTTTCACAATGTAGCAATGAACAAAACCAGGCACACAAATAATTTTTACAGAGGATATCTGCAAGACGTGGATTTTGTTGCTGTTACATGGGCCAATAACACCAGGATGGGTCTCCCTAGCTCTACTTATACCTTCATAGAGATGGGATGAAGGCAGCTGCCCTGTGAGCAGGGAAACTCCAAAGCCACACTCCCATCATGTGTTTTAAAAGATGGTGCTTATACCAGTCCCCATGGCTTGGTTACACACAGCTGACTGGGTGCAATCCCCATGCACACAACTCAACTCTGTGTGACTCCACCATGGAGACTCAGCTGTCCCAGGTGACCTTATAAAAATATTCCATGTAATCTATTAAGCTGTGCTTCAAAAGCTGGTGTATTTTTGCTCTGCCTTGCCTACTTAAATTAACATATTAGAGCTTATTTATAAAAACTGTTATTGTGAGAATACACTGGGTTAAGACAATTAATAAAATAATTTTCAAAGGTGTTAGTAAAAAAACCCAGGCACAATAAGTACTGTCACTTTCAGCAAGAAATATGTTTGCAAGCTCTTTTGTAACATTTCATGTGGTATTCCATAAATTTAACAGAGCCCTAGGCTTAAAGACTAAAAGACACTGGCTACTTATTAACTCTATACAATATACATATGAATTTCAGTATGCTGTCTGTGCCATCATACATGTTCAAGGTTTTTCATAAATGATCACCTCAAAAAAATTGTATTCTTATAGCAATTTCTCAGAACTGCTGTCAGAAAACTTCTCACATTTTCAGTGAGTGAAACGAGGATAATGATGGGAGGACAAAAACATTTAGAAAATGAGCTGCTGACCATGCAGCCCATCTTATAATACTTTTCTGAAGAATCTTTGTCAAGAAACTAAAGCCTTGGTCATTTGTGGCTAAGACAAGCTTTAGATATGACAGCTGATAGGTAAGAATTACTAATTTCTGTGAGCATTTATGTTCAACAAATTGTGCTGTATGTTAATACTACTTTATGCTTTGAAGGTACAGATTCCAGACAGACTGAAAGTCTGTAAGAACAAGAAAAATTAGAGCAGGTAAAAGTCAGAGTAGCAAAAAAAAAAAATAATAGAGGCAGAACTGTACATTTTCATGATGATATTCTGCTGCTGTACTCTTTGCTTGTGCTGAATTTTAATTGCTTGCAGACTACTTCACAGCAAATAACTCCAGAGCAAGACCATCATGATAGCCTTCAAGTACTTGTTTTCCTCAATTATTTTCTTACCAAGAGGACTCCCTCTGCCATTATACTGACAGTCCACGTGCCTGGAACCAGTGAGAAAGGCTCTGGGGAGCTTTTTCCTGGGATTGTGACAAAAGCTGGCTCCTTGCTGGGTGGGAAGACAATTTCTTTGCTCTGAGCAGCCCCTGCCAGCAAAAAAAAGTCAAGTAAAAAAATAAGGGACTGTGTAAAATGTCTCTACTTGCTTGGTGATCTGGACTAATGTTTTTATCCATTAAACTGTCTAACAGGAGCTGACCAATGCTTTTCTGTCAATATGTAATAACAGTGCATTTGACCATGCACAATAAGCTACAGAGCTATGCAGTGGTTGTTGTTTTCATTCTTATTATTAACAGTTTCGAGCAAGTTGGTTCAGAAAAGCAGAGCTTATCCTCTGTAATGGCCAGTTTCACAATACTCTGAAATACTCACTTCTTCACTTTCCCCTTCCATTGTTTTCCATTCAACCTGTCTCTGCACTGACTCATGACACAAGGCCTGTTCTCATGTGACTTTCAGCCAAATATTTCAGATACTGGAGGTTCTCAGTACCATCTAAAATGTTTAGTTACAGATAGCAACTGAAGGTAACTTCTGGGCAGAGATGATGTACAACAGAAATATAGCTGCAGGATGCTTTATCAAAGAGAAGTCATGAGGATCAATTGTTATGAACATTAAAGGTTTCCTCTTTGAAGCTCCTGGACACAGACAAAAGCTGGTTCCCTGCCTTCCAGGCAATATAAGCCAGACCCAACCACAAACTGCTGCCACTCTGCTGAGTGGTATCTGCCAAGTCTTTGGTTTCGTCTTTTCTGAATTACTGAAAGGATCTATGACTAAACTCCATCAGTTTCCACCGGTATGCAGAGGTTAGGCACGATGAGAGATAGTTCTGGAAATAGGCTTGGTATGCCCCTACCAGTAAAAGGATATGGACTTATCTTTCATCAGGGCCCAAAAGGCATCACATGCTGTTGAGGTCTGTAGTCAGAGCTAACTTGGTGGATTGGATTAATAATTAAATATTATTCATGGAATTAAGGCAGAAGCCACCTTTAAACTGAAGCACTAAAGGCAACTAAACCAAGATAAGTGATGCTATCCCTTCTTTCAAAGCTTCAGAAAATACACAATTCAGAGCTGCCAAGTCCAGAACTGAAAGTACTGTTTGGCAAACATTTGAAAAAAACAGATCTTGATTACTGCTGTAAGCAGGTGGTTCATGCAAACACAGCCACATCAATTACACAGCAAAATAGATTAGGAAAAGCACAAAAGCACTGACACTGTTAAAAGTGATGCATTTTAAGGGACATCATTACAAATTTGACTCAGGTGCACCTGGAAAAGGCATTTCTGATGTAACATTCATCTGATCTGTTGCGCTGTTGAGTTGCACCTACCTGTTTCAGGCCGAGATTGACAAGCAGATATGCGGCCAGATAATGTTTCACCTCCAGGGTTAATATACCTCAGGATAATGCGAGATAAGTACAGGTTTGATTTTTCCACATTCAAAGTTATCCTCACTTCGTTCTGAAAAATCGAAGTTAATAAACAAAAACAGCCATAAAGTGCTGAATAGAGGAACAGTTAGAAGCCATGCAAGCACCATACTAAAGTCCTACAAGAAAAACGCACATGCAGACAAGTATATACTGGAATAGTAATGCTGGTGTACGACATAGGAAGACAGGCAAGCCTAGTGAGAAAATTAATTCACTTACAAGTGTAATTAGTGCCAAAATGTTTTCCCTCAGCAACTGAGATCTTCCCTTTAGAGCTTTTTGAACCCAGGCTGACATAGCGGAGGACTAGGTGGAAGAGTTTAGGGGAAGCCACAGTGACAGGCACAACCACCTCTGGCTGGGAAAAATAAAAAGAAAGGGGAAAAAGGAGGAAAGGAAAGTATATTATTTGTTACTAGCACCCAGAGAAAGAAAAAACCATTTGGCAAAGACAAACTCCATTACAGAAAAGAAAGGCTCAGGCAGTTTACAAAAGAGTATAGAACAAAACCTGCTGTGAAATAAAATAACTCTTGTTGGATAACATCCAGAAAGACACAGAATGGCTGAGCTAACATGTATGTTGATATCGCACCTTAAACCATGTACAGTATCTCACTGTTATTCTCCCCTCCCGTGCCGTAAGTAAGACATACGGTATCAAGAGCTGCCCATATTCCCGGCTTCCTGAAGAACAGGACAGAACCATTGACCCATATCTAAGGTCACACACAACGGTCCACAGCATGCAGACATCTCAGACCATCACTGAAACTTCTGCTCTTCCACCAAATCTCGCAATTTAATCTTAGAGACGTGATGCCATGGCTCTCATCACCCTCAGCTGAGCTGACACCTCTGGAGCCGTGCAGTTCTCACCAGGCCTGAGCAGACAGCAAGCCTGTCAGGGGCTGCATTTGCACAACCCCCACAATTTAGTTTGCAGAGCAACAGAATCTGCAGAGACATGTTCAAAGGTTGGTGGTGGGTTAGGAAAAACTAGGATTGGTGCAACCTCAATGGTTTGGCTTCCTTCTTTCCATCCTAAATCTCCCCTCACAATCCAACTCCCAGTTTACCCATCACAATCCACTCAGTGTCCCTTTCCAAGACACTTGTGGTATGGTGAGATCCCCACCACTGTGGTCCATTGTGCTTCCCCAAAAGCACACAGGATTTATCAGGTCCACACATTTGAGAACAGAGCACAAAGTCTCATTTTCTCTTACTGCTAAAAGCTACCATATATTCAAGATTGACAGCTCCCATATGCTATTCTGAATGTATATACCTCAATTCTGTCATCATCGATCTGGAGACCTCCACTTTCTCAACAGAAATGCAAAGCAGAAAGCAAAAATAGACATACAACAGATGGTAGGGCTGACAGATCTACAGAGACTAGATAGCTAAAATACAGGTGATTGCAGAAGCACGGTGGACAGAAAATACAGAACAGAAAATACAGACAAGCAGGGGAAGGTTTTATGAGTGTTGCTTTAAATGGAGAAGGATGACTATTGAAGGATACTACATGGATAAAACAGGCACTGAGTTAACACTTGAAAAATAGATACAAACAAAAAATAAAAGGCAAAAGAAATAAAGAAACATGCTTCAGGAGATTCAAAATGGTTTCTAAGCTTTAATGGAAAATCTAGAAGACATGTTGAAGAGAAAAAAAATATGTGAGGAAAAAGAGAGGAAGAGATGGTGGTCCCTGGCTTCAAGCAAAGGCAGGGAGTGGGGAGAAGTTATTCTTTGAGCTCTGTCACAAACTTGGGCAACTTTGGCCAGCACTTTAAAATCTGAGCCCATCTATCAGCTCTTCAATCTATAATGAGAAAGCCAGGTCAGCAGCATGACAGGATACGGGTCACCAGCTCCACTGAGGTCACACACAGCTTATTCATTTCACTTCAAAAATTTTGAACTGTATTGAAACAGTTTCTTTTCACAAAAAGTTGCCTTTTGTGTGGTAGATATGGTAATACCATTTGTCTTTGACAAAATAAATGTGAGGAGGATTATTTCAGGGTCCTGAAGGACACAGAAACACTACGTCAAATTTAGGAAAGTTTCTTGAAATTAAGAACGTGAGACTATCTCAGTTATGCAAGGATCTAACCAAGGAGGGCCCGGAGCTGGCAATTACTTACATGAGTGAAAAGCTTTACCCAGGTAAGAAAACAGTGCACAATTTTAGCAAGATTAGAGACTGAGGCCTTTCACTACCTCTTTACAAAATGCCGCTGGATATGAAATGCAAAAAGGATCTGAGTTAGAAAGCTGAAGAAATCACAGCTGCTGGAGAGTTGCCTTCATTGGTAAACATGGAATAATTCTGAATATCCAAGGAATATGAACTCCGGGATTTTAAAAAGAGAGAAAAAAAGAACAAAGACGAAAGAGTGAAAAATGAAGAACTGAAGGGAAATCACTACACTTGTGCAATGGTTATGTGCTTATGTCCCAGTCTATAGTAATCCATTAGTCCTTGGACAACTTACAGAGGCTGGACACAACTATACCAGAGTACTACTTTTAAGGAGAATGAGCAAATCCCATTTATTGTTTAAATCTACCATTGGTTAGTTTATTTGTACACTGTCATGAGACTAAAATAAATGTTGCCAATATGCTCCTGTTCACAGCCTCTTTTACTGAATAATACATTTTCCTGTTTGATGTAATGTGAAGGTATCATTCCTAATAAAAGTTGGTGCTTTCCTCTTCTTTGTCCAATGTAAGTTGCAAGTATAAGACAACTTCAGTGGCAGCACTGTGAGGGTACCTGAAATTCTTATGGAACCAGACTACCATGGAATTGTGTAATTCAAATAACTTAGCCAAGCATCAATCTTCTGCTGATTCCACTGTCCTTGTCGTGACAAGAATTTCTGCAGTTAGCACTCTAGACTTTAAAGCTATGAGTTCCTTTCTTTACATCTATTGCAAAATGCATGTTCCTCACAAAAAACCCTCCAAGAACATTTCTGAAGAACACATATTTGCACAAGCAATGACCAGCTTGCAATAAATACTGACGCTCACTAATCCAAACAGCAATACAGTGCCAAAGGGTTAGGATTAGTGAGATCTTGTCTCTTTTTTTTTTTCCTGATTTTTCCATGACCTTGCACACACACAGCAGTACTATAGAGACATACATACCACATCTTATGTTTTCATCCCAAAGCCTTGAGTGAAATACCAGCTTACTTGTATAGAGGACATCTGGGCATATCCTCTCCAACTGAAGCCAGGAAATTCCCGAGGATCATAGCCAAACCGAATTTCCCTTCCCTTGGCAGTAGTACCATCTTCAATCTCAAACTTCATGTGGTGCAGATCAGGGAAAAAATAGGTTTTTTCAGGCCTTTCAAGGAGAAAAACACCAACAAATAATTACCAGGCACTGTATGATCTACATCTAAGAGCATAAAGCAGTGGGAGGGAGGTGACCTACTGATGACTGAGGAATTCTGGTAGCAGCTAATAAATTCAAGACAGCTGATAAAATGGATGTAGTGAGAATTCCCTTTCCAGAAGCTTTTACAGCTTACATACGTTTTCCTATATGACTCTTGATCGATACATAGATGTTTATGCAATACTAATGCAAAACAGGTACTGGTTATTTACGGAAACACATTAAAAAATCTTATTTAAATAACAGAAGAAAACTGCCCAGCAAAATTAATATCAATAACTAATACAATTTACCAGCTCTTTTATCGACAAACCCAGAATCTCACGTGAAAGGTTAGCAAGGGACCTGCGGGCAGTTTCAAGAGAACCATGCTGAAGCCCGATCTAGACTCACTCCCGACAGGCCGTCCCCACGACGTGCGGCCTGCACCGGCAGCCACCCCAGGGCTCGGCGCACGTCGGGCTGAGGGATCCTCCAACGTCACACCGGCAGCCTGGCAGACAAAGAGCAGAAGTAAAATATCCCATCAGAAAAGAAGTGATGAAAGTTACCAGAAAACACACTTCGCTTCCATTAATTAAACATGATTATCGACCCATTTCCTCCTTCCAGAGCCCTTCAGACTCCCTTCAGACTCTTTCAAACACATGCTAACACATGTGCATAAGCTGCGATTATTTCTGGCTTCCCACGTTTGTGGTTGTTTTCTTTATTTCTCCTTGGAATGTGACAAAAGACACTTCAAAAAAAAATCACAAGTAATAAGCCATGCCACATTACTGGACTACACTTTTGCTGAACAGCCCTTCAATTGTTTTGCTAATAAGTCAGAATATCTACAGCAATATCATGATAAATAACTATTCTTAAAAACAAACCCACAAAACCTAACTTACAAAAAATGTAAGATGTTAATTTTTCAGAACCTGGCACCCCAATATTTATCTTACAAACATTGCACACATCAAGAATATGTATGTTGATACAGTAGCATATGCATAATTTTAACCAATACTGGACAACAATATTGAATATTCTATATTCTATAGGACACAGGACCTGTGACACAAACTAAAGGACACCTCTAGAAATGATGTATAATATATCATACTAATGAACAGGTATGTCTAGGCTAAAAATTTCAAGCTGAATTGAAAAGTTGAAGGTTCCTAAACATGTATTTACATCGTAGTGTAAAAAGCCTGTTTTCTAAGACATGTTAAGCACCTGTAGTCTCACTGAAATCAATGATAATTAGGGTATTTGACACCTTTGTGAAACCAGATCCCTTTCAATAGCTCCTTGGTTTGCACATTAGGCATAAACGCTGTGCTTAATCCAGTAGCCATTATTTTTAACTTTGCACATATTAAATGATTGTTAGAAGTACTTCAATGTTTTGAAAATAAATCTCTTGCAATGACCCTGTACAAGTGTAAAGTACACTGAAGTCAGTGAAAGTGCTTTCAATAATTTTAACAAACCTAAATCTACACTGGGGGGACAAGGAGGGAATGGAGGTGTTGAAGTAGCCCTGCATCACTCAAAACACATGGCAGGGCAAGAATTCTTCAGAAAAACAATCACTTCTCCACATCACAGCTACATCTGGCTCTGCTTCAAAACACATTGAGCATTGGGCTAAAGCAATACATTAATATGCCTGCAAAAAAAAAAAATCAAGCTAGTATTTGTTTCAGCAATTTAAGTTTTTATTGTGGCAGCAGCCCTTAGAAAACTGCCAAATGGAACAGAGAGCTACCACTCTTAAAGGTAACACTTGCAGGAAAGTCAACCATCCCTGGCCCCAGAACTTGAGAGAAGGAGTGAGAGGAGGAAGGACTCTGAGTTAACTTATTTGATAGCATAACAGCTTTAGTAGTGCCTCGTTCAATCTCACTGTGGGTTTTGACAGAGAAGCCTCAGGTGGTGGTAAATGAGGCATGGGTGAAGGTGAGGTGAAGGACCATGAAAGAGGCACAAAATAGCTGGGAACCACAGTGGTAACATCTGCCTTGTTCTTGCTCCCTTTGGAGACCAAAGAAGGATTTACACAGGTTACAGGCAATTACAAGCCATAGTGCAAAATGCTGTGCACATGAGTGATTCAACAAATACATCCACATTTTAATAATACAACCTAGGGAATTCTAAAGACTTTTCTGCTAAGTGAAAATGTGCCACTAGAGGTGTCCTTTATTCATTTTACCTTGGCAGCCAAAATAATTCTTGTTTTCGAGAGCATAATAACCAGCTTGACAAGTGTCACAGGAATCTCCACAAACATTAGATTTGCAGTAACAATGCCCATTTTCCTACGAAGAAAACAATTTCATCAAAAATGTTTCAGCATCTTTTTCAGTACTTTTATCTTTCAGTACTTTGAATTCCTCTGATTCTATAGAGGAAAAAACACTCTATTTTTCAACCGAAAAGTACTATCTGGACATAACTTCTGTCATTTATAATCTTCAATGAATAGACTAAAAATACGTAAACTCAAGATGAAAAATTTTTAGAACTTTTATACATCCCTAGGATATATAAAACTTCTGTATAAAACTGCTTCTTTGCTGTATAAAACTACCCACTTTATGTGCAAAAGCAATAATGAGTACTAAGATTTCTACCTTACTGAATGTTACAACAATTTTTCTTTACAAAAATCAATTTAATTAATGTCTTTCTTTTAATTTCACTTTACCTGCTGACATTCTCCAACTCCACTTAGTGTTCCACTCACATCACACTGGCACGCTGCACAGATTAAAAAAAAACAATCTGCATTTTGTCTTTCCAAGGTACTTTGCAGGAAACAAACAAAAACACAGCACCCTGAATCTGCAATTCTGAGTCATCGTGCCACAAGGTGGATTTTACTCTGGAAGGTTCAGAACAGCAGATGGGTACTGACACAGGGTGAGAAGAAAAAGCAAAGTAAGAAGAATGAGGATTTCTGTGTATGTGCAATTCACTGGTGTGTTTTAAAATGTTCTAATTTGTGTTTAACAAAAACAGTTGTGAGTATGGATTTTCTTAGAAACATTCAGACAATTGATGCAAACCAGTGTCTTCCAGCCTGACTGGCACCTTCTGTTCTGCAGTGCTACCTTGGGACCAGTCCAACTCTCCATATGAAATATAAATGAAGCAAATATTGTGGGAATGAGCTATGCTGACCTAGAGGTTTGGTGAAATCCAGTATTGACACTGTGACTGAAGGCAGAGAAGATGAATTACATTAAAGGTGCAGTAATTAATCTTTGAAAAGATATTTAGACTGTACAGTATTTAGAGATTTATAGTCAAAGACATCATAATATCAGTATAAGCTCTAAGGCTACTCATCCTATCCAAGTGGCTGTTGTGGTGAACCTATTAGAAATTAAATAGTTGGGGAGAAAAAATCTTTAAAGATTTTTTTATCTTTATTCCTTTTAATCTTTAAAATTATCATCTGCCTGAAAAACACACAGTTACTGTTAGCAAACATTGAAAATTTAAAACAGATCAGTATGATATAGACATAAACCATAATAGATTTGTCACACCCTGAGGCCATGAAAAGGCTTTTTACTCCTCTGCAAACTAGGAGATTATAATAAATGAAAAAGCACCTTTTTCTCTAAATAATGAGACAAATTCTGGTTTAAGTGTTAAGGGCAGAAATTCCATCTCCCTCCAGTAAAACTGCCATAGGGCCATATGAAGTATACACATAATTGTAACTCAGAGCACACCTTGGTCCAGGACTAGCAAACACTTATGAAATTACAGTCCGATTTCTAAAAGTAACTCTTGGTATCATGGGTAATTTGGTGTTACAGTTAAGTAGCATGAAAAACATGCTGTTAACAAGTGTTGTGAAAGTCACTGAGCACCAAAGATGGTGACAGTGAAAAAAGATGAGTTTCAAAATAATTTAGCACATTCCACAAGCCAAAGAAATATGTCATGAAGCTGTACCTGTACATCCCTCAGGGTTTTCTTTAGCCAGGTTCCAGTACAACGGTTTGCATTTACTACAGGTAGGACCTTCAACGTGCTGAAGACATTGACAATAGCCCTAATGACAGAAAGGAGTTAATATGGGTTCATCAGTCTCATCAAAAACATACTGCTCTTTAGTACTAAGAACAACCTAATATTAACAGCTCAGGTAGTTTACTGAATTTTACAGATGCATGGAAACTGAGGCTGATTCAGATTTCTCAGATTTTTGTGTCTCATACTATCAGCGCAGGATTGTTCCACCCTACATATTTTTTCCATATCTAATTTATTCTAAATGTCCCAACCACTGTACTTTCTGATTCTTTTATAGCCTTATTAGAACTGCTCTAAAGTATTAACTGTTTTGCAAAAAATTTAAAACCCGAATTTCCTTAAAAATTATCTTTAATTTTTGTATTTACTTTTTCCTTTTTTGGTGGAAGACACACATAACTGTGTACATGAGCCTACATAGATACCTCTTCCATTGGTCAGACTTATTCTCTAGGTCTTCTTTGCTACACATTTAGCAAAGACTCTAATTTGTCATAACATCCTGCTACTGATAACCATCACTGTATTAATAATAGTGGTATAGCAACAGTTACAAAGAGGTAATATTTTTTTCTGTAATAATTTGATGCTGAAATGGTCTGTTGCAACTCAGAACCTTTGAGACGTGCACAGGCTTATATGCATATTTGCATGTACAGATTAGTGTTCTAGCATACCAAGAAGACTAAGCAGTTTGAATATTCTATATGTAATCAATAAAACCCCCCGCCCTCAACAGCTAATTGCACTGATATGATCAAAGAACAAAACACAAAAGTCTGTTTTCACCCTTACTCTGCAAATAAGCTCATGCAATTCTCTCACAGTCTAAGAGAAGGCTTCAGGACTTGAGCAATGAAGTGAATGTGTCCAGCAAAGGCACATGAAGTATTAGCACATACTGTTAGCTGCAATAGTAGAATACTTACGGAATGAGAACCAATGCTACCTGAAGGGTCACATTCACTGTTGGCACCTTTATGAAATTAAAAAACAAACACATTGAAAGATACTTTGAAAAGAGAGCTGTGGAATGTAGTAGTGCAGAAGTACAATGCAGCAGGTGTGAGTTTGAAAGGGCTTTTTAATATGGCTACCTTGGAGGGACACAAATACTTTAAATGTCAAGACCAGCAGAAGCCTTTAATAATTATTTTTCCAATATGTATTTAGCCTGGTTTAGACTGTTTGGTTTGATATGCAAAGTAGTCACTTGGAAAAATACAGCACTAACCTACAGAACTGAGAGAGGTTTTCTCAAAGTTCCTGGTCCATCATCATTTAGAAAAGGTTTTAATCTTACAGTTCACTTCATACAGAATGACAAATAAGCTCATATAGTATGTGCTCTTGGTGTGTCCCTTCCCATGCCTCAGGGGGTTCCTATAAAACTTTGCAAGCAGCAGACTGCCCTGGAGAGTCCTGCAATAAAAACAGGGGTGACCACATCCAGAATGAAGGATTTTCCCCCAGAAGCATTACCTTGGCAATAGGGGAAGCTGTCAGCTGCAGAAAGGCACCTGTCACACTGTCGCCCCGTGACACCTGTTTGACACCAGCACTGCCCCGACACAGATTCACACATGTTGTGCTGGGAACCGTCGGGAGAGCACTGGCAAGCTACACAATGAGAAACACAGGCAGTGGTGGGAGGGTTGGTTCACCCTGTAGGTATCAAGCAACAACTTTCTAAAACATTAATACTGTAGAGGTTTTGAATACTATTTGTCTAGAGCATTCTTCTTTTTTCTTTCCCATAAATAGCTCACAAGGTCCCCCTATAACTCACAGGGTTCTCATCTCTGCTTGGAACCTGTAAGTCTGAGGTGACCTGTACCATCTTCACATTGTTTTCCTCTATTCTTGACAGAAATAGGTAGGATTATCTGGAACCGTAATAAATCTCCCTTCCTCAACTTCTTTGTCCCATCCTAAGAGCAGGTTTGGTTTTGGCTTTCTGCTTACTTGATCTTCCTGTGGTTACAGAAAGCACAGGGCAAATTCTGTGATTTGACCTACACTTAAAAATATGATGGTGAATTATAGAATATAAAATTGTATGCCCATCACACCTTTAGATCTGAGGGCAGGGGAGGCCAGAAGCAAGCTTTGAAATACACCATGCAACCAGTCTTGTTTCAGATTCCTACGTAAGGTCTCAGTTGTGCAATGAGTTACACACACACGGTAAATAAGAAAATGCCAGAAAAAAGAACAATGCTGCTACGGCCCAGGGGACTTTTCTGTGTTCACATAGAGTCTAAGGGTGAAATGGTTAATGACAATTATTTTAGTAAAGTAGTAGCCAGTCTCCTAAAGAGAGAGAACGAACCTGTCAGATTATTTTTTGTTGTGGTGATTAGTAATAGCAGAATTCTCAGGATACGTTCCTTCTTTAGCACTAATAACCATTTGATTTCTAGAAAAGAGCAGTCCTGTTCATGATGATCAAGTCACTTGCTGATTTTAATGACAGAGCCTGGGCCTGATCAACTGATCCACATGGGCAGGAAAAATTGTTGATATGATGGCAGATACGCAAAGTCAAGCCCTTCTAGACTAGGATTTGTGGTGCAGCCTTGGCACATGTCAAGAGCACACATTAATGCACTTAATTAGAAGTTTACAGGACGGTGTATCAAATATCAGAAGCCCAAACAGCTGGAACACAGCTCACATTCTCTAAGCTGATGGAGCCAAAACTCAGGAAATGCCCACTGCGAAGCCTAAGCTTTAGATTTCATGTTTTAAAAGAGATACAACTGCAGCAAGGCCAAACACTGGAAACTATTGTCTTCTGTATTGCAACAATTAGAAGGGAAACCCCAGTAAAAGGAGGAAAGGCTTTTACTCACGCAAGCAGCTGGGATAGCTGTAATAACCGGGAGCGCACTGGTCACAGCTAAGTCCAGCGTAGCTGCTGTGGCACAGACACTGACCTCTAGGACCACATGTTTTCTCCACTGAGCCAATAGCATCACAGTTACATTCTGCATAGAGAAAAAAAATAATAACCACCCTGACAGATATATGTCTAAACCAGCAGTTATTTAAACCAGAATTTGCCAAAAAAAAGTTACATTTGAATGTAAAGAATTCTTGAAGAAACCAGATTAACCATAATTTTACCACCAAAAATAAATATAATTAAATAGATGCTTATACTGTAATCACCTCCTCAATCACTGATAATCAGGTTCTTACTGCAATTCTATAATTTACAGTTTAAAGATTTAGTTTGATGCCTTGCAAAACATGTGTAAGGGCCAGACATACATCTTTCAATGGAAAGAACGTCACATGAGAGAAGTACTTAACATCTGTAAAAAATAACCTCTTGAGAAACAGCATCCACAAAGCTAGGCTAGGCCTAATGGCTAACAAGAAGCTATTAGTAATGATGCACAAGCACACGTCCATGATGCACAAGGGAAAAACTGCTGACATCCTAATTCTACAAGCTGGCAAGCAGTGCATTGCCAGAATTTGCATGCAACACCCGAGACACCTCGTCAGACCACAACAAAAGCTATTGTCAAACTTCTCTTGGAGTTACCACAGCTTTAGGCTAACAGCTCTATCATAGGCAAGACGTGCTATCTTATTGAAATGATGCTGGATGTTACACAGGGTCACACTTTTCTAGGTACATGAATGGGAGCCCATCTGGGAATCCCAGCTGCGCCAGATACAAGCTGAAGTATTGCAGATAATCACTTGCATTTTATGACTGACAGAAATGGCTGACTGACAGAAATATAAAACGAACACTGTCTTTCTGTTCCCTGTTCACGTTCCTGGTTCCCCCTTTTGGTTCCTCTTTCTGCTGCAGCCAAGGACATCTGACGTGGCTGTTGTTACTTCAAAGAAGCCTGGAAAGAACACAGGGCTTGCTAGGAAGTTCATATTAGAGAAATACAAATACTGAAGCTTCCAAAAACATCATCCACACTAGAGTCGACCCCCAGCCAAACATTATATTGCATTTTCTCCTCATTTTAATAACATTAATTTGTTTAAAGGCTTTATTTTGATATCACTCTTATTGGATAAAGCTTCTATTGAGTTCAACAGGACAGGATGAGAGAGATCAGCTCTAGCTGCAGCAGCCAAGAAGTTAATAGATCTACCTCCCTTCCGAAGATGACAATTCCAAACAGGAGTAGCAGGCTGGGCTGCTCACTTTCCACCACAATTTGCAGCATGCTGCATTAGTTTAAGTCTAAACCCATGGCAGCTTATTTTAACAGAACAAGCTGTGAACTACAGCAGTTTTGAGTAATCCCACTGATTGTGTTTTCAACTATTTTTATCTGTCTTTCACAATTTGTTTTTGCAAGCTTTTTTAAGCTTTTGTGTCACTTTTCAGCTTTTGGTGCTAAAAGTTCAAAGGTACTCAATACAAGTTTGATTTGCTTTAAGATTGCCACCTGATTCAGTTCTAAGGAAAAAAAAAGTTTAAACCACTGAACAGTGTGTCCCAACGCAGAATCCTGGTTTTATGTTTTTCATTTAAAAATGTTAATCTACTCCAGACCATAAAATGTGGTCATGTGGTGTTTCTTTATTCCACCCATTGTGTTTGCTAACACAACATAATTGTCTTTGCAAGGGCACAAAGGATTCTGCTGTCTATTCATCGGATGTAAACAAGTACGTAAGCCCAAAAGGAAGAGGGCTACTATAGCCAGCAACCAAAAATAATGAGAGAGGAGAAAGTAAATCATAATGTTCTCTGTAAATATTGCTACGCTGTACAGAAAGTACATACACCAGGACTCAGCAATACCCTATATTCTTTCTCACTGTAAAATTCACTAAGGATTAAGGGCCTCTGTCTCTCTCTCTGCAAAGGCAGACAAAACCTAGGGGCCAGATAGTACTTGATGGATTCCTCATACACACAGAAAACCACTATGACATTCAAGGTTATGTTTCATTAGTGCTGATCAATTTTCCTCTCTTGTAAAAGGCCAACTAGTCCTTGGTGGCAAGTACACTGGTGAAACCCTACAGAGACTATTTGCATGTCATGACTATGTGAACAGAGGTTGGATCTGTGCCTGTCGTATGATCTTAAAATTAGTGAGAAATCACTGTGAAGGGCAAAATGAGAGTATCTCATTTTCAGATTTATAGAACACACATTTTACAAGGTACCAAACAAAGACCCTCTGCTAAAGCAGATCAATGCTTCACGGCTCCACTATGCCAGTTCCTTAGCAGTCAAGCGTGCTCTGTTGCTGTAGTCTCCATGTGAAAAGAGCTTTCAAATCCTTTGGTTATTAGTAAGGCATCTGTGCTGACTGAGGCTATATCAAACTGTCTGACCACGCGAAAAAAGCCTATGAGAGAGCAGACACTGTAATTCTTCCACACTATGGAAAGATGCCTGGAAGTAGTGCTTGGAGAACGAGAATGTATGAGAATTTCACTGTAGAGAACAAGAGTCTCTGGCCCATTTACTACTATGAACATTGCTTCAGCCATGGCAAAAACAGTACTTGAAAAGCAGTTCAGTCTGCCTGTTCGAGGGCCTGTTTGATGCTGTACATGCAATCAGCAGCCTTACCTTGGCAGGCAGGGAAAGAGTGGTGGCCAGGCTGACAGCTGTCACACTGAAGTCCAGCTACCCCAGAGCGACACAGACACCTCCCGAGAAAGTCGCAGACTTCGGGCTGGGTACCCGCCAAATTACATTCACACACTGCAAATGACAAAAGACATTTCAGACGCAGCCTCTGCACAGGCTCTCTTCTTTTATTTTTCTTTAAATGAAAAGAAAAAAAAAAATCAGCATCAAGGCAAACATTAATGAAAGAGCAAAAGAATCTGGATAAAAGTAACTACTGGGTTCAATATCAGCGTTGCAGCACTACACTTAGCTCATCTCCCTTCAGAGTCTGATTTATCGATGCCAAGTGGTATGACAATTATTGAAAATAGTTACATCTTTTTTTAAGACTAAAATGAAACAATGTATGGTTTTGATTTACGATCTCAAGTGGCAGGGGTTAATAAAATGCCTAAAAAGATAGTACAGAGATAGTTAATAAAGTTTAAAAATAGTCAGTTTTCTAGTATTGATTAGAAAGGGCTGCTTGGTGTATCAAAGTGAGGTTGCAAATTCAAATTAAACACAGTTTTTAAAAAAAAGAAAAAACAAGAAAAAACAATCAAGGATAAGTAAGAGAGATGCTCCTAAAGGTATTCTAAATTTCATCAATGTTACTAAATCCAACCCCTAACTGGAGTCTGACAGCTGCATCTGACAGTAGACAGCAATCAAGGAAATACAGGCATTTTTAGATAGAAATCTCCCCTCATCACATTCTTCTTGTTTGATTTCTGTGAATTTTGGGGGAGTCCCTTATGAACACACTTCCTTGGCAAAAGAACTTCATCTCTCAGTATAAAACTCAGGTCTGCATTTTGGATATGTTGCAAAAAGGGAACATTTGTCTTACCCTGGCAGAAGGGGTAATGAAAATACCCAGCTGCACAGGTGTCACAGGAAAGCCCCCAAAATCCCGTTCGACATCTGCACTGTCCAGTAGTTCCATCGCAGTCACCGCCCAGCACTCCTGCGCCATGGCACTGGCACGCTGAAGAGCACATTTGTAAAGAAAATATTTGTGGCATTACAATCTTAAAGTTCCTATTTCACTTGGAAGCTGAAGGCTGGCATTTACACTGGAGCACAGGCTCCAAGCACCAAAGTAACTATGGCACTTACGTAGACACTGGAGGCCAAAATATCCTGGTTTGCAGCCACCTTCTAGTTACAACAGGAAAGGAAAAGAAAGAAAGGAACAAAGTCAGTGCATAAAATCACGCAACTCCTCTTATGTTTGCAGAGAAAAACAGATCAGTGCTTAGCAATTATTTCTCTTGAATTGACAAAACTATTTTTATGACCCTTACATACAAATCTCATTTAAAAAATAATAATCTGTAATCATGCTTTGTCTGCCAGCACAAATTTATAACTTCTCCATAGAAGCTTCTGCTTAGAGGCAGCTGCCTTTCTTATGCCTTCAGACTCAGATGCTACTTGTTGAAAATGTAAATAGCTCAAGATCTGTTTTCTCCTGTTTATATTTATTCATTTTTCTTCAGAGTTTTCTTCCTTCTTCCTTTTTAAAAATATGTGAGAGAACAGGATATGCATACTGAGAGGCCTACCAGGGCAATTATTGTGGATGCTGTATGAAGGAGATAAGTGGACTGAGGATTTGTGGGCTGCGATGGCAACTGCAGACACTTTTAAGAAAACAATTGGGACTTGTAAATACATACATGGATTTGTACTGTCTGCTTATATCTAAGCATCTACTACATTCACGGAAGAAAACACTTTTTCATTTGTCAACATAGACTTCACTTCTATTAAAACTAATAGAAATAAAGGGAAAGGATGTTCATTTTAGGATATAAAAAAGGTTTTGAGGTTTTTTAAGGTTATTAATCCTGATATGAATTACAAGTATGTATATGATTTAGCGCTAGCTGTGATGATGTCTCTATTCTGCAGTATAATAATGTATACTAAAAAATATAAGCCCACTGAGGGAATCGTATAGATTTCAGGCAGCTTTGCAGGGGGCTAAATGATAAATATGTAGCTGTCTTAGAAATCAAAGTTCTTCACTGCCAAGGGCAATGTACAATTTGCCAGGTGCAAGAGGACTGTCCAGAAGCAGAGGCCAGATAGTCTTTAAGAAAGAGATTTACACTGCAAAACAGCTGAGAAGTTGTACATGTCAGAATATCTTGCTGGATCTGTTCGTAAGAGCACCAAACAAGATGGTCAGCCTCTTCTGCAGATGTTTGCCGGAGGCTGGTCAAACTTATTTTGATCCATAACTCTTTGTGAAGCTAGCCCACTAAACTGTTCAGAACGAACATGACAATACGATGAACTGGCAAGAACAAATGCTCTCTGAAAGATAAATACCAACAGTGGCAAAATTACTACATAAATCTCCATGAAAGAGCAGGCACCACCAAAACAGTGAAAAATAGTGACACAGGTCAAAACAGTGAAATGGGAGAAAAAAAACCCAAAACACCAAGAACTTGCCAATTATGTCACCAGCCATAGCATCTCTTGGATTTGGAGAAGTAAAAGGATATACAGGAATACCTTTAAAAGAAAAGAAACAATGAAGTGTATTTGAAACAGATACAGTTATTTCACTAAAAATCGTCACAAACCATGAAGTCATCTCCTGTCAGTAGAGTATGATATTCACATGATCGCAGTAACAACTTCAGCTTAGTGTCCTTTCAGTTAGGAACACGATAAGAAATTTTACTTTTGCTCTCCAATTCAGGTGCAAACATCCCTTCTCGAAAGAACAGTATGAAAGGCCAGACACCACTTGCAAATGCTATCAATTTGCTTCCCTCCTCTTTACCCTTTTGTACAGAAAGCTTCCTCATGCCAGATGGTGTTATGAGAGCTATCTAGGGAGCTCCGTATTTCACACTCCTTGCTTCCAGCTGAAGGTCCATTTCCTGTTATGTGCTGTTATCACTCCTTACCTGAACTGTAAGGAGAGCTTTTTATTTGAGAAGCCTCCAGATTAGGAATGGGAAAGACACCCCAACATACTTTCCTCCATTAAGATGGGATCCAAAGTTGAAGTGTTACCAACACCAGTGGATTTTAGACCAAGGTCTACCTGAGCTGAACTTACTTAAAAATGTTGCATTACAAACAAAAGGATAAATGAGATGTAATAATCTAGAGTGAACTGTACAGAGAAGATTTATTCTACTACAGCCATTGAATTCAAACAATATTCCATTTTTTAAATCTTTTTTTCCTTTGTTTTGTATTGATTTCGCTCTTCTTCCATTTTTATCATGGTATCTGTACTTTAGTCAGACCTCAAATCTTGCCCCAGAACACCCGTTTTATCGGCTGTCAGAAACATGCTTCTCCTGAGGGCATAAAACATTCTCACTGATACATTTTTAGAATCTGATCATGGAAAAACAAGCTTTTATGCAGCAAATACAATCCTGATGTTACTTGTTCCTCAGCTGTTTTATATATAATTTGTTTATGAGGAAAGCGTTTAATTTGCTAAATTCCCAACACATACTTTTAATCTCTTTATTTTAAAGTAAAAATCTGATTTTTGATTAATCAATAGCATTAGTTAGCATTCTGTTACCATTTTCAATCAGCAGAACAACTCAGTATTAGTGCCACATCATTTTTTCTAATATGTTTATTTTCTCTGGATTTACAAACACTTCTTAACCACTTTTTCAACCACTTCTTAAAAAATCTGAATCAAACTGGAAACCTTCCTTTCACAACATATCTGCACCTATTCACAGTCCAGCAAAAATAAAAGAGCATTGCTGAGAGCTCTATGCTCTGCCAGGAGAACCTTTCCAAAATTACACAGGCACTGTTTTAGAACTATTTTTTTATTATTTTAGAAGCCACTGACAGCCCACAAGCTTTGTTTATCAGGGATGCAAGTTCCAAATCCTAGGAGGTTACAGGGAGAACACATAACCATTTTATCCTGTCTTTCTCACTACAGTCATGTTCCACTTCTTTATATCTAAAAACCCCAAGACATGTTGAAACAATTTGTCCGGGGCTTTAGGATTGGAGTTCATGACTTACTGAAAGAGAGGCTGTAGCCTTGACGAAGATGTTTTAAAGGAACTCAGAATTGTGAGAATGCAGCACAATCTATTTGATTTTCAAGTAACCACCATTTTGTAAAATAAACGAGACTCTCATCAGTATTATGACAATTGATTTATCAGAATGTGTAAACATGTGAAGCTGAAATGCCAGATGTTTTAACCAAGTCAAGCTAGTTCTTTAATGCACGGTTAAAATACTGGAAAAGTGGTATTTTAATGTGTATACTTACGGATACAAAATGGGTAATCATAGAATCCATCAGCACACCGTTCACAGTTTTCTCCCTGGAAATTCTGCTTACAGAAGCAGCGGCCAGACCCTTCCTCACAGTCCTCTGCATGCTCCGAGTTACAGCTGCAGGCTAAGTAAGTATCAGCAATTAGGTGCTTTTTTGAAAAGAATTAATTTACCGTTCACAGCAGTGCACAATGACATTATAATAGTGTTTCATTCGCAGTTGTGAATGCCTCATTGTTTAAGAATGAAAATTTGCATACTGTAACATATTTTCCAAGTACTCTATGTCACCAATTAATATTTGTGATATCCCTTAGAAGCAAGACCTATATTATTTTCTTAGAGTGTTTAACTTTTTTTTTGATTCAGAAAGTCGCATGTTATTACTCCACAGCACTACAGAAACTCTCTTTTATGTGGCTTCTGCTCATCTCTCACCATGCTCTAGGCTGAGCACCATGCTCCAACCACCTTCCCTTACACACCACATGCAACATTAAGGCAGCACTCTGCAGCTCTGTTGACTTCCCATTCATATCAATATCCCACACGACAAACCTCGGTTTCCTCCTACCTGTCACAAGGCTCCTTCAGCCTGTTTGTAATTCAACTCTTATCTCCTACCTATACTCAGTTCTTATTTTTTAAATGTTATATTAGTAATTATCCTATTGCATTACTTATTGGTCACTGAAAATAGTAGTGATCCTCCTGACCTTTTGAGCTATAGAATAAAATTTTCAAGCAACCAAGAGCCAAAAGATATCTCATGTCTACATCAGAGAGCTAAGAGAAGCAAGGCCATGAGACTAGGAGATAAGAGTGGCTTCCTAGAGGTCATGCCACCTCACCATGGGGTGTGTAGCAGCACCCCAACCTTTCCTGATCCTGTCTCCTCAGCAGCCTTTTCTGCCTTCCTCCTACGGTCCTGCTGCTGGCCTGAAGCTTTAGGTTCATGATACATAAGTTGAGAAGGGTCTAAAAGGATCTAAAGCAACACAGAAAGTCATTTGCAGTTGCTCTCCAACATCTTTTGGCCACTCTTTCATTTTTCCTCCTCAAAAGATGCATCCCATACCCAGGGTATAGGAAAAAAAAAAAAAGCAAACATGCCCATAGCCCCTACCGTAAGAAGATACTTAATAGAGAAGGACTCACGTATACAGCCATCAGGAGCTCTCACTGAAACACCATAAGGACGATAATAACCTTTTGCACACTTCTCACAGTTAATACCAGCTGTGTTATGCTGTGCAGAATAAAACAAAAGGAGAATATGAGATGAAAATGGGAACTTGGAAGAATTAAGATACAATAACATCCTTTACACTGTTTCTATATACAACTAAGAAAGGATCAGCACAGGAAAAAAATGGAATATGACTGCAAAAAAGACAGCATTCATCATTTGTTGTTCTTTAATCCTCTGTTCTCTACAGATTTCTTTGTCATTGTATTCTTACATAAAGAAGCTGAATTTTGTCTCTAAAGCATGATAAAAAAAGCTATTTTAACAAAAAAAAGCTAGGAAAATATTCCGTTTTCGCTATTACATTATATTTATCTCTTTTTACACTCCTTTCTTATCATAATGTATACATGGTTTAGGCAACTGCATCATTAACTTTTCCTCACACAATGTATTACTTTTTTCAATATCCTATGGCTAAGGTTGGCAACATCAAAATTAACCAAAACCTGATCAGTCAGGTTGGCACAAAACAGATCTTCCATTGGAAAAGTGTGCACCTCTGTAAACAGGTATTTTCAGCATACAGAAAAAATACCGTAAGTAACTTGAACTACGGCAAAAATAAACAAATCCCCTGTGAACGCATCCCTGAGTGTATTTCAACTCATGCAGCAAAGCTCTCCCCTGTGGTGGGGGTGCAGGAGCATGCAGCGGAGGTGGCATTCACCAGTTGAGTAAATCATGGTCATGAGGCATTTTGGCAAGCTCGTAGTCTCGTAAGCAGGGAACTGGAAGTGGAGAGGAAGTTTCTCCCTGGAGCAGCTGCCCCGAGCTCCCACTCGCTGTTCAGCTCCTCCTTAGGGAGCGTTGAAGTTCAGGGCTGTGAGGGGGGACCTGGTATTTAATGGGGGGGGGCTGGTGGGGCAGTTCATGAGCAGGGCAACCAGGATGTTAATGGGGCTGCTGCTCACAGTTGGAGTTCTCGGTTTCAGCAGCAGTTTTGGGTTCTGCTTCCAGCTCTTCCAGGAGTCTCCTCTAGTGTCTTCAGATCTGCGCTACTGCTGGGAAAGGCTGAGGCTAGATCAGGGAGAGTGATGCTCACATCGCACAGAGCACATCACAGGAACACGGTGGTTGTAAGGGACCTCAGGGGGTCAGGTGGTTCAGTCCCACTCAGAGCAGAGAAAGTCCAAGATTAGATCACGTTAATCAGAGCCTTGTATGACCTTTCCTGATAGCAATTAGCCAGAGTAGAACAAAAGTTACTCAGGAAGAGAGACATTCTTTCTCTTTCCAAGAATGTGTTATTCATTAATGACAGATACAGCATAAAGTCTCTGACTCCAAGTTTACATCTGCCGATTCAATCCACCTGAGTCTCTAAGACAGTTAAGGGGCTGGAGAATGTGGCATGTAAGGAGAAACTGAGGGAATGGCTTTGGTTTGCTTGGAGAAGTTCAAGGCAGGGTAGGGATGTCTAATGGCAGTTTTCTGCTGCCAAAGAGGGGGGTTACACATGAGATAGAGTCAACTCTTCTCAGACATGCACAGCAGAAGGATAAAAGCCAACAACAAGTTGCAGTTGGGGAAATTCCTATTGAACAGTAATAAAAATCTCTTTACCATGAGAGTGATCAAGTGCTGTAGTAAGTTACCTAGAGACTGTGTAATCTTCATCCTCGGAAATGTTCAGACTCAAGTGGACATTTCTTGGTGCAAGCTGATATAACTTTGTATCTAGCCTTGGTTTGAGTGGAACAGTAGTCTAGATGACTTCCAGAGGTTCCTTCTACAATTGTGTGCTTTTTCAATACCTATAAGCTTCCTTCTTGGCATAGCCTATGCCCTCCTTTACTCCCGTTGATGAACGAGAGTCCTCTGTGTTTTGCTGCAGTAAGGAATGAGCTGGCCTGAGCTGGAATTTAATTTGGTTAATTTTACTTCCTTCTGTTAAGCAGGGAAATGGCAGAGTTCATAATAACAGGAAAGAGATTTTTTTTTTTTTTAGTTGTTTTAATTGTTGCATTGTGTGGCTTTGTTTGAATTACACAGGACTGAGCACAAATACAACTTCTATGTGTCTTTTATATATTAACAAGCAATGTTGTGCGATGTAAATTATTTTCAGACACCTTTTTCCCCGCTTTGAGTACAAGTAACAACAACAGAGACACAGAGCTATCTAGACTGGTCAGCCTCCAAACTATTGCTGTGGACAGTCCCACTTCAGTAGCCCTTCTTCAGATATCCTTTATTTAAATTGACCAAAATGACCTTTTTACCTGGCAGTTAATGCAGACTCCTCCACCTTCATAACGCCCAAGGATGTTTAAGCTTTCTCGACGCTGATCAACATCAGCATCATAGTAGCAATCGGTGGCATGTCCATGGCAATTGCAAGCTGAAAAAGTAATATTCCAAGTCAGCTTTCATTATAATGCTGGAATTCAATAATGTAGCAGAGGTGAAAAAGAAGCTTAGATTTTTTTTGTATACATACCCTCAGGTATCTTGGAGTATGCTCAAATGCACATATTTGCCTATCAACAACAGGATTTTCACAGCAGAAACATGCTAAGATGGTCTAGATATGAGGAAAGCATGTGATGCGAGGCTTATGAGAGGAGGCAACGGTTGTGCCATCTCAAAACTATATAGTTATGCATAAATGCAGAACTAGGAAGCTCCAGAAGAACGGTCTCAGCAGTTTTCAAAAATTGTCAAAAGCATGTTCAAATGTTTACTCCGCTTTTCCATGTCTAAAAATACATCTGGGCTAAAGCTGTGTACACTAAATCTTTATTTAAAATAAACAATAATAACAATAAGATAAACACAAATAAAAATACCTACACCAAGGAACTGTCATACATATAGTACAAATATACCAACAAACTTATGTATACATTTACCTAGCTGCTGTCTTCCAAATGGATATTTTTAAAGTACGAGTTCATTCTACTTCCTTAAAATTCTGGATTCAAAAAGAAGTATGGTTTGAAGAAGTATGATCTGAAGAACAATACTAACAACAACAACAACAATAATAATATATAATATATTATTATTATATATATTATATATTATTATTGTCTAGAAAATGGTAGAATTAGGTGACTAAGATAACTAAATTCCCCAGTTTATGGTTGTTTACAGTCTTAGCTGTGATAAATTTTACTTTGGGTGGTTTATGATTAGCTCCTTTATTTTTCCCTTCTGTTAAGTCAAATAAAGGTAACAGCTGAACTCACAGTGGCTCTGAATCCGCCTCTACATACATGTTCTGCTGTACTTTTAACTCCTTCTGACAGATGCCGGTATTGCGGTGATCAGAAAAGACTGAAAGATATCTGTGAGGTTTTGCTTGCAGGGACATCAGCCTCACATATGGCTCAGTCTAGGAAGTTCACCTATTGAAAACATCTGAGATATATCCACTAATATATCCCCTTGTGGCCTTATACATGCATCAGCTGGCTTCACCAATCTCCTTACATTGACGTGGGACACCTAAATCCTGAAGAACCTTTGCTGTTTTACCTTTTTGCAAATAGGCCTGGCAACATAAAACCCAGAGCCAGCCCAATGCTTGTGCTTTGCTTGCAGAAGAGAATTAACCTGAAAAATAGCTCCACACTTTCAATAGTTCCTGCAAATAAATTTGAGTAAAGGGTGAGGGATTTACCCACAAAATAATTTATCTGATTTCCTAGAGATCAGGTATGTGTATCTCATAATCTTCCCATCTTGGTTAAAACTAATCTCTTCCCACTGGTCATGTAAAGTTCTGCCTGTCTTCACTGAAATCTTCCAGATCTACAATATAAATCTGAGTAGGAACTTTGGTGGGTTTTATTCATATAATTCTTCAAGAAAATACAACATTGCAAAAATGAGATGCTGGTTCAAGATACTAAGTCAGAAAAGGAAAGAAGACTTGAAAAAAAAAAAAGCAATGTAAATAAAAGCTCATTGCCTCTAGGGCCAAACCACCTGTGAGCTACAGCTCACAAGTAGGTCTTCTAATAGCAACAGGAAATTACTTGCTCTGATTATAGTAATAGCATTTTCTCTCACAGGGGAGCAGAAACCCCTTCTACCTCACAAAGCACCTTCTCACCACTTTGGGCCATTTGCTGGTCCATACAGTACCGGGAAACTCACAACAAAAGTTTGGGCTTATCCCTACAAGCTCCCACCAACCTCTTTCAACCAGTTTCTCTCAAGGAACCTCAGGCTTCTGGGAAGCTTAACGAAGTTGCTTTAATTCCTTCATTACTGGCTGCCAGAAAAAGAGGTCTGCACCTGGCAAATGCTCTCAAAAAATCACCTCAAAGCGCTAGGAGCAAACCATACTAAAAAGGGTATTTTTTCAGAGGCAGGTAGAAGCAAAGTGGTTTTGGCTCAGAATCTTGTAGATGATCTTCTATAAACTCATTCTTTAAAAAACATGACAATATTTATGTTCTTTGTCTATCTCTTTCCTGGCAGAAAAAGTTTTCCTTTCAAAGAGGGGAATTAAAATGAGGTTTCAAATAATGTCCAAAAGCTGTGTCCCAACATGCCTATCATTGGGACAAATATCAAATATTTTAATCGTTTTCCTCCCTCCCAACACTCAGTCTTTGTAGTGCAGTTTTGATTAAACAAGCCTTCTCTTTATTCCTCAAACTAATCATATAGGTACATCTCTTTGGCTTTCAAATAAGGTTCCCCCGTTAACGGTTTGTACCCAGTGGCTACACTACTCTCAGCAATGGCAGACAAGGAAAATAAATTAGGCCAGACACAAAAGAAAATATAGGCTGCCAACACATTTGTTCAGAATAAGATGTGCATATAGTTCATACAATCATACAATACCAGGTTGGAATGGACCTCTAGGGTCATCTGGTCCAATCTTTCCTGGCAAAGGCACGGTCTAGACAAGATGGCCCAGCACCCTGTTCAGCTGAATCGACGGCAACACTGTCTGTACCACCCTCACTGTTTTCTGGCCAGGAGGATGCAAAACACCCACGTGTAACAGTACCCACCCCCTCCACCAAAAGAGAGTCCGTGCCATCCTTTTCTTTAACAAAAGAATGGAACACAGAGGAGGTGGGAGAAAGGTCAGTCGGCTTCTCCAGCTTGACTACTCAGTCTGTGGACCTCAAGCTCTCCAAATTCCCAATGACAAGCACGGGAGGGGGTGCAAGAGTGGAATTGCCAGCAGTCCCCACCAAGAATGCCTGTGTGCCCACATGGGGTCAGTGAGGGGCAACCATCAGCAGGGGAACACAGGGCAGCTCAAGCATCTGTAAGCAGTGTGAGCCTTAAGCAATCTCTGTTCAATCTGAACAAGAGGCTGGATGATGGGGAAGCAAATTTTGGACTTGTACAAGATGCCCATATTCTCTGCTGTACTAGTGAGGATCCACAATCTGTCAGCAGACTGGGGAGAAATGTTGATTCAATGTACTAGAAGAAGGCTTCCACTGCTCTCAGGTAATATGCTCACACAAATTCTATTTTCATTGTTCAATAAGAGAGAATATAAATAATATTCACTGCATCATCTGTTCCTTATTGCTGTATGGAAATAATTTTCTCAGTAAAGAAAAAAGGTGTTAAAACATGCAACGTGGTGTGTATGCTCTATGAATATGTGTGCTATGGCTAATTCTGACCCACTTGTCAATGTCCCTTTTAATCTGGCATCTTTTAGGCTACTTACATTCACATAGGTTTGTGCTCCCAGCTGTTGCAGGTTGCCACTGTTTCTGATTATATCCAGGGCAGCAGTGATCACAGGTTTCCCCACAAGTGTTATGCTGACATTCACACCGAAACCTACAGAAACGAAAGCCTCTTATTCTACTGAAGCTGGATTTAAACTTTTTTTTTCTTAATTTTATTGCAGTTCAAGACTTAAACGTAGTGTGAAAAGGACAGGATATAAGCTCACATATAAAGAGGTTGAACAGTAATATTAGAACATTTTTGAACTTTCCTAGAACTCTTTGTGATTGTTTACTTTAATCATGTGATTATGAGTTTATTAGCATAAATTAGTTATAGAGAACATTTATAATTGGATTCAGTGGACTGGATTATTAAAATTTGTTTTAGACTATTAAATCATGATGATACAAACCAGTGTAGAATGTATCCTACTTTAGCTTCATTCCAAGGTTCAAGCTTGTTGAACTACAGTAAATCAAAATATTTATCACCTTTATAGGCATGCCTTCAGAATTTTTTCACTATGCTTTGTTTATAATAATTTTATTAGTGTTTTTAATACACCAAGATCATAACTTAATCTCATTATTTTTAAAATAGTGCACACTATTCATCAAGAAAATGTGGTTCATATTTATTTTTATTTAGCTGAATAGCCTACTTAAAGGGCAGGCTCTCATTATGGGCTAAGTCTTACTATTGTGCATAGTAACTGAATCCCAGGAGTAACATAGACCTCGAGACTGGAGAGGGCTTTTCCAATGTTCCTTCTTATCTGTGTAGTCTAATAAACAACGTGCAATAAACTTTTCAAGTATAACCATCCTGTTCTCATGGATTTTACACCTTCTATACTTACTTTTCTCTAGCATAGATGTCTTGAAAGGATGAACCCACTTGCCCACTTACTCTTCATTAGAACACAATTTAAAATATTGCATTGTCCTGATAAAAGTTTGTTTCAATGCCACAGTGGAGAGCAACAGCTGATTTAAACCAGGCTTTTAAAATATGTTTTAGATATAGCCTGATTATTCACAGTCACTTCCCTACAGCAGATGAGCTGAGAAGCCTGATCTAACACCTTGTGAAACCAATACAGAGATCATAAACTTCACACAGAAAGAGAATAGTTCATTTAATTTATGCTTTTACTTTTTATAGTAATGATTAAAAGCCATTGGATCTTGGCTGAGCTCAGTTACAATGCACAATATCTCCAGGAAGTTCCCTAACTTTGTTCTTGAGTTCGCTTTCTAATTCCTGCTCTTGGAAGGTGATACCAACCTATGTTTTCCACAAAGAACTAAGGGTTTCTAAAAAATTATTCAACCTGCCAAACTTTTATTTCAATTAAAAAGAAAAATCTAAGACCTTTTTGTTATTATATTTCATGTACAATAGCTCTTTATATGTTTTCTTGTCAAATATCAGCAGATGCAAGGTTTTAAATATAAAGAAAAATCCCTATAAGACTATATCATTCTATAATAAAAAAGGTCATTTGAAAACATTCATGTGGGGTTTTTTCTCATATTAAATTAATGTTATGCTCAGTTTACTTACTGGTATCGGTTTTCAGTACTCTTTGCATTACATACTTCAGCATGGCCATGGCAAACACATCGACCACCAATACTGATGTCTTTTATACTGTAGTAATACTATGGAACAAGCACAAAAAGTACATATTGATATTTCCTTACTTGTATTATGTCATAAATATCAACATCAGATTGTTAAATCTTGCTTATCAGAATTTTAAAGGCATGCCTTTACAAAAGGCCAAAGTCAGGCAGCCAGTGGTCAAACCTCTGTTGATGTTTATGTCCCAGCACTAGTACCAGCAAATCAAAGTCAATACTCACGGGGTGCCTGATAGGAACAGGTTCGTGCAGCTCACATCAAATGCATATTGCTATAGCTCTCCATTTCCCAGCACCCACACGGCCACCAGTACCCAGGCCCAAAGCTTGTTCAAAGCCAGCTTGAGGACGGAGATGTAAAGTACTGTCAAAGTATCGATTTGTGAGACCTTGGTCTGGTCAACACACCAGACACGCTGGTATGGGCAGTGCATTTTCCCCATTCAGTCACTAAACACTAGAAACAGACCAAAATCACCAGGTCAGCCAAAATCACTCATGACTCAAGCTGGATTTGAAATTTTGACGTGAAGTTGAAACACTTTGTATCTCATCCTCATGCCTTGCAGGCATCTAGGCAACAGAAAATAAAAATTTAATTGGTTCGACTCAGTGAAATTATCATTACTGTATACATAAAAATAGTAACTTCTGCAAACATTTTTGTAGCTCAGAAGTTGTTTCCTTGTCTCCTTAGAGCACCAGGCAGAATGCAGAGCTGTTGTAAATCTTGATCTCAATGTACTCCCAGAAAAATTAAAGGGGCATATTTAATGCCACTGGAGAATGAACAGAAAAAGGGTCAGAACATTATGCGGTCTCCTGTGCTCACTCTAGTAACAATACAGCCCCTCTAGGTGGTATATATAGCCTCTCTCATTGGTGATCCTTCCCCTGTACTCAGCACTGGTGAGGCCACACCTGAAGTGCTGTGTCAAATTCTGGGCTTCCCAGTACAAGGCAGGCATGGGCATACTGGAGAGAGTCCAATGAAGGGCCAGGAAGATGATGAAGGGACTGGAGCACCTGTACAATGGAGAAAGGCTGAAAGAGCTGGGACTGCTCAGCCTGGAGAACAGAAGGCTCAGAGGAAACTTATCAATATTTATAAATACCTGAAGGGAGGGGGCAAAGAGGACAGAGCCAGGATCTTGTCAGTGGTGCCCAGTGACAGGACCAGAGGCAAAGGGTACAAACTGACACACATGAAGTTCCCTCTGAACATTAAGAAACACTTTTTCACTGTGAGGGTGACTGGTACAAGTTACCCAAAGAGGTTGTGGAGTCTTCCTCCTTGGAGATACTCAAGAGCTGTCTGGACAAGGTCCTGGCCAACTGGCTCCAGGTGACCCTGCTTGAGCAGGGACGTTGGACCAGGTGACTTCCAGATGTCCTTTCAACCTCAACCATTCCGTGATTCATTTCAGTTACATATACATTCTCTACTTTTACATGGGTGGAATTGGCTGGGCACAGATGAGATGCTTCCCCAAGGCACAGAGTTTTTCCAATTAGTTCTCTTTGCTCTAGGCAGGTGAAGAACAGCAGCTGGGATATACAGACTAGGAAATATTTTTTGCCTTCTGAACTCTCTCTATTCAAACACACACATTAATTTCTAACTGTGCACACTGTTTTCATACTGTAAGTAAAACCTAGGCTTTCAGTGTTTTCAGCACAGTTGAAAACATATTTGACCGTTTTTGTGTATGAGTCTTCACAACCCGGTCTATAGTTTCATACAGCCTTGCAGAGCTATGCTTTACTACTAACAGTGATTGTACTGTCACTGGTCACTAATAAGTCAAATTAGCAATAAGACAAATGATTAATAGGCCAAATGGCCACAGTACAGACATACAATATGCTCTATATAATTAGATGTGCCATGAACCCAAACCATTAACAGGGGAAGCCAGGTAGTTACTTGAAAAAGAGAACAGAATTGGTCTGGTTTTCATCTGTTTCTATAATAACACAAAGATTTTCCTTAAGAGTATTAAATCTTAATAAAACACTCAACTTTTCATTCATCTATCCTACATACCATGGTTATGATAACATCAGAAGTTCCTTACACTAAAGCTGTGCTGCTTGTTGAGTACAACGAATACAGCATTTACATCTGCCTGTGAGCAACATCTGAAAATTTACTTAAGACAACAAAGTTATTTAATGGGAGTGCTATCAAGTAACTAGAATAGTTTTATATTTTTTGATGCAGAAACTCTCACACACATTTGTGCAGTGCCTCACCCCAGGGTTTCCTCCAATTGTTACCGAATCTTCATTTTAAATGAAAAGGTTAAAAACAATACAATATGAAGCCTGAGTCTCTCTAAGTATATGAATTTCCATGTGGTGTTCCATCGAAAGAGATCATTTTCCTTACATTTCCCCACTGAGTGGGAGTGGGATTTGGTTTTCAAGCTCTTGGATAGTCCAAAATCCACTGAAAACAATTAGGCATCTCAAATGATTCGTGGAAAGACAGTAACTTTCAAGTATGCCCTTTGATTCCTGCTCCTTCAGAACTCAGGTACTGTTTCCTGCAAATCTTTCTTTGAATAAATAGGGGAGAAAATAGTGTCAAATAAAACTGAAGAGATTTAGTTCCTCAGCCCTACATAAGATAGGTTAGAAGATTTCCGCTTTGGCTCCTTATAGCTCCTATGATGCACTCAACTTCCTTCCATATTCAAAAACAGGGAAAGAAGACAGTCTGTAACAAAATCATTAATTATTACTTCCCCTCCATAAATCTGTGCTGGCTGAGTTACCTTCTTGTTTCAAACGAATCTGGAGAAAATATGGGGATTTAAAGGTGGGTCACTGTAAAATTTGATAGTGAAAAAACATGCAGATAATTTTTTGGTCTCTAACAGGTTGAATACAATTGTCAAGCATATCTGGGTGAAAACAGTACTTACTCTACGGGTTACAGTGGGGTCTCGTTGAGCTTTTGATATCAAGTGTCCAAGAAGTGTATTAGTTCTGAGAAAATGAAGGCGGATATTTGTTGCTTTTGTGAATTCTCGAAGACTAGGGGAGTAAGTGAAGTTTTTTGCTCCTGGGCGTCCGTTTACCAAAGATACTACAATCTGAAAAAGAAGTAAGCACATTTTTGTTAAAATATATCAACTGCAACTGTTAGTAGTAGCACAGAGAAAAATTAATAAAAGAATCCAAAAACTTATTATTGTTTCTGAGCATATTTGCAGTAACAAATACACATTTCATACTGAAGCCAGGATATTGGGAAAAATAGTGTTGTTAGTCTTGGACTCTCCTGAATTCTCATTACCCATATGGTACATAGGAAAAAAAAGTATCTCTATCTGTTTTGAAAACAGTAGATATAACACACAAAAAGTACAATAGGAATAGTTGCAAATAGTTACACTAACAGTTGATAGTGTCAATGGGAGTTTTGCCTGAGTAAAAACATCGGATTTTGGCTGTTTCCCAAAGCACATTTATTTTTGTATTAAGGCGCAAACATTCCTGGAAAATATTATTGTTACCAGGTCCAGTGCCTGGGAGCATATTAATGGTCTTTTGGAAGAAAGTACACAGTGTTGCTTTAGAAAATCCCCTCACATGAAAGCAGGTTTATCTGACTTCCAAAACAAGGGCTCTGGTACTTTTTTATTTTTTAAAGAAACAGATGCCAGCAGCTTAGCAATAATGAATCTCTATTAAATGAAAAATCCAGTATGCATATACAGGACTTAGTGAGAGACTTTCATTTATTTATAACCAACCAGATAACAGATTTCTATTTTCAAACATCTCCTATACTCTGAAGCAGGTAACAAGGGAATGGTGATGGCTCTGATTGCAGCACAATTCCTTCAGGAAAAGTCATACAACATGTAGTAAGGGATGGCAACAGCAGTGTTCTTCTAGGGAAATTTTTTGCAATATTTTATCAGAAAATTTTACAGATATGTTAATAAACAAATTCTACTTTAATATGAAACTACAACCCCAGAGCCATATGCTCAAAATTCTGGCTAATTCTTGAGGAGATCAGATCTGGACTTTAACCACTTCAGGTGTAAAAGGAGAAAGTCAGCAGGAGCCATCAGCACAGCCAGGAGTTTAACACTTATTCGAAGAACACAAGCCACACAAGAACACAAGTCTAGCAGGGAACAACAGCTAAGATCAGAGCAATGTCTTCCAAACACATGTATTGTATTATAAATGTGTAGCATTTTATATATTCTTTTCTTAAATAGCTATTTATTCTTGAATGGTAAATATCTGCTTCCACAGCTTTATGCCCATGAGCAATTCTGATGCAGTAAAGTCTGCTCTGTATGTTGGAAATGTTCAGAAAATGAGGTTAGCACCTTCAAATGCATATGGTTTGTGAGGTACCTAAAGCATGATAAAAGTCAACACAGGTGGCTCTGAGCAGCCCCTACCCCCACAGGGGACGGTGAAAATTAGGAGGAGCCAGCTCACCCTCCAGAAATCTCACCAGCTACTCAAGTGCTTGGTTATGGACTTATTAATGTAGCTTCAAGCAGCCATAGCTGAAAAATTGCTTCCAGTTCTAGGTTTTTATTGAAACAGCAAACTTCTGAAACAAATGCTGCTTCCTTCCAGCATTACACATCACTTTCCTACCAGCACTTACCTCTCCATTTTCAAGAGGCAGAATGCGAGAGTACTCTGTGGTGCACAGGACATCACTGTCCCTCCTCACTGGAAGGTTAGCTTCCTTTCCAAAGCGCTGCAAGCAATCTGCTTTGGAGTCTAGTCAAGTGAGAACAAAATTATTTTTATGTGTGAAAATAAACATTATTGTTTTAATTTAAATTAACTACGAAGTATCTCTTTTGCTTTTCGGTAAATTCTCCCCTGTAATTGAATAATAACCAGTGATTGTACCGCTCAGCACAGAAAAACAGAAATTCCTAAAAACAAATTATTTCTTGTCCTCAGCAATCACAGAATCACAGAATGTTAGGGATTGGAAGGGACCTCGAAAGATCATCTAGTCCAATCCCCCTGCCAGAGCAGGAACACCTAGGTGAGGTTACACAGGAAGGCGTCCAGGCGGGTTTTGAATGTCTCCAGAGAAGGAGAATCCACAACCCCCCTGGGCAGCCTGTTCCAGTGTTCCATCACCCTCACTGAGAAGAAGTTTCTTCTCACATTTAAGTGGAACCTCTTGTGTTCCAGCTTGAACCCATTACCCCTTGTCTTACTGTTGGTTGTCACCGAGAAGAGCCTGGCTCCATCCTCGTGACACCCACCCTTTATATATTTATAAACATTAATAAGGTCACCCCTCAGTCTCCTATTCTCCAAGCTAAAGACACCCAGCTCCCTCAGCCTTTCCTCATAAGGGAGATGCTCCACTCCCTTAATCATCTTCGTTGCCCTGCGCTGGACTCTCTCCAGCAGTTCCCTGTCCTTCTTGAACTGAGGGGCCCAGAACTGGACACAATATTCCAGATGAGGTCTCACCAGGGCAGAGTAGAGGGGAAGGAGAACCTCTCTGGACCTACTAACCACCCCCCTTCTAATACACCCCAGGATGCCATTGGCCTTCTTGGCCACAAGGGCACAGTGCTGGCTCATGGTCATCCTGCTGTCCACCAGGACCCCCAGGTCCCTTTCCCCTACACTGCTCTCCAACAGGTCATTCCCCAACCTGTACTGGAACCTGGGGTTGTTCCTGCCCAGATGCAAGACTCTACATTTCCCCTTGTTATATTTCATTAAATTTTTCCCCGTCCAACTCTCTAGCCTGTCCAGATCTCGCTGGATGGCAGCACAGCCCTCTGGCGTGTCAGCCACTCCTCCCAGCTTGGTGTCATCAGCAAACTTGCTGATAGTACACTCAATTCCCTCATCCAAGTCATTGATGAATATATTGAACAGTATTGGTCCCAGAACTGACCCTTGAGGCACTCCACTAGATACAGGCCTCCAACCAGACTCCGCCCCATTGATCACAACTCTCTGGCTTCTCTCCTTCAGCCAGTTTGCAGTCCACCTCACTACCCGATCATCCAGTCCACACTTCCTCAGTTTTGCCGTGAGGATGCTGTGGGAGACGGTGTCAAATGCTTTGCTGAAGTCAAGGTAGACCACATCCACTGCTCTGCCATCGTCAATCCACCTTGTTACGTCTTCATAAAAGGCTATGAGGCTGGTCAAACACGACTTCCCCTTGGTGAAGCCATGTTGACTGTCCCTGATGACCCTCTTATCCTTGATATGTCTTAAGATGGCACCAAGGATAAGGTGTTCCATCACTTTCCCAGGGATGGAGGTGAGGCTGACCGGTCTATAGTTGCCCGGGTCCTCCTTCTTGCCCTTTTTGAAGACCGGAGTGACATTTGCTTTCCTCCAGTCCTCAGGCACCTCTCCCGTTTCCCAAGACTTGGCAAAGATGATGGAGAGCGGTCCAGCAATGACTTCAGCCAGCTCCCTCAGTACCCGCGGGTGCATCCCATCTGGACCCATGGATTTATGGATGTCCAGATTGCTTAATTGCTCCCTAACCCAGTCCTCATCAACTGAGGCATTCATTCAGTGGTGCCTGACAAGACATGGCACAATATTTCTCATATTGTCACAAAAAAGCTACATATGTCCTCCAAGATTTTGCATTTGTATTTGCCTTTGATTTTTGTGAGGAAGTCCAGGGTCCCATGGGATGAAGGACACTGTAGTTCTAACATACTCAAAACAAAGACAAACCAAACGAAACTAAAATTCCCAACAGACTGAGAAATATGCATGTGCTGAGTTACACTTTCAAAATATCATACTCATTTTTAGTGACACTCTCATCGCCAGTTCATTGTGGATAACTAAGACAAGAGAAATGTATTTGACTTTCACTGTCATCACAGCAGTTGAAATCTTTAGTGAGACCCATGATCTGATTTTCCTGCTATTGGGCGAATGATTAACAAAACCTGTCCACAAAAGAGCAGTGACACAAGGATTGATACTCACGAGCAAAATATTGCCAGGGGGTGTAAGTTCTTCCAAAGTCCACTGATCTTTCTAAGATCCAGAGATCTGGACGAGGAGAATTTGCAAACTTGATAAGGATGTAGGCAACATGGAAGAGCTGGTGACAGAATATACATAGATCATATCAGGAGTTTTCTGAACTTTAAAAAATTACTGCCATACTAAACCCAATGCAAATAAACACCTTTTCTTTAGTGTACAGTGATAAGGTTATCCTCTACAATTCCATTCCCGTTAAGATAATAGGCCGGATTCTCACCTGGCTACCCCACCCAGCAATGTGCTCCAATACATTAAGAAAGCTGCAATAGGACTGTGTTAAATGCCATCTCATACATTTTAGAACAGCTCTGTTTTGCACATGACTGATTGCTTGAGTGTGTTAAGGGTATAGTTCCTAACCTTGAAAAGTTAGCATCATGACACATCATTTAACCAAGATACTTTTGCAGCATCCTGGTACATCTGTGTTGCATTCCAACCATGTAATCATGCTTGTAGCCAAGAAAAATCACAATGGCGTAAGAGAAAATGCACACACTCTTTACACTGGGACTCCTTTAGCTGTGTTTTATGGTAATTTAAGCCACTTATTCCCTCACTTTAGGAATATTTCTATCATTTATATCATTTTGCCATTTGACAGACTTTCCAAGTAACAGAAGCAAGCCACCCCAGAGTTTTGTGGGTATCAAGTATGGAAGAGATTCTTATGACTGGTAGCTTATTCATTGTCTGAAACAGCTCAAAGAGCTGTTGATTCTAAGGGTCATTTAGAATTTAAAAAACCACAGTATGGATACGAGTTGTAAATAAAAGTGATCTGATACTGAGGTACAGTCAATATTCAAGTGAAGCCGTACTGGAATTTCCCACTCAACAGCCTCAATTCAGAACCATCTGCTTCCAAGAGATTCTTCCTTTGGTGGTGGAGGCAGGGAGTTACAGTCAACAGTCTGTCAAGTAACTGCTGCCAGAGCCCTCATATCAAATACACCCATGCAGTTTATCTTTTCTCAAACATCACAAATGTCATAACCCTGAAGCTAATACACAGGTTGTTAGACTCCAAACCACAAGTGTATACAAGCTCCCAACCACAAACTGGGAACAGCATCTGTTGCCATGCCTGGCCCATTCAGCTGCCAGCTAGGACCAATTCATTAGCTGTCACACCAGCTGGAGCCACCAAGAGCCAGATGCAAATGGTGAACACCACAGTGGAGCAGATATTTGGAAATATGTGTCCCTAACCAGCACTGCACATGCCAGTCCCATGGCTTCACACATGTTGCAGTCATATGGCTACATGCAGCCTCAGTCTTCACACATCTATTTCAGACATCAACTTCTGAATATGAAAAGTATTCACAGAAGAAAGTAAAACCTTCTTATGGAGAAATGGGAAGAATTCAGAGACTTCATGGAGCATGTACTCATGATAATACCTCATGTCCAAGAAGAAAAAAACTGAAACTTTTTCATTGTCCATTCATTTAATGCAGTATGTACAACTATCCAGGGCAATCATCTGTTCTATACATACCAAGGCATCACTGCAGCAGGTGTCATACCTTGAAACCTATTTCAGAAACTGCTGATTTGCTGAATGTTGCTTACCTAGGTCAGTGGAGAAATAACTGGGGAAAAAATAACCTTTCGTGTCAGTGTCAGAGTTTACCCTGACAAGCACCAACTCCTCTCCTGTCATACTAAATTAGGTACCTAAATAGCCAGACAGTATCTACGTATACAAAATGACTTACTAGACAACAGTATCAAGCAAAGTGAGTGGCAGCAATTCTATTGACAGAACCATGACAGAACTATGCACAATGACTGCAAAGGTGGAGTAATGCCCTTAAATTACTGACAGAAAGTCTCTTCACTGATTGTCAGAAATAGGTAAGTAGTTTGGGAACTGTGGCAAGATTTGCTCTTACCGAGTTTCTGATACTCTTTGCCTAAGTAATTTCTGCTACTTGACTGGCAAGTTTCAGAGCAGGGATATTAGCCAAGTGGACATTACATGTGATCCAGTATGGCCATTCAATGCAAAGACTGGTATCCTCCCAGGAAAGCAGAAGAATTCTGAAATTCCTGAAAAAACAGTGCTTCATGTTCTTGCTTTTGGTCAGCTGACTCTCTCAAGGGCCATTGTCCTGTTCAAAACAAGTTTGCACTGGGCAGGCAACTGCTTACCCATTACTAGTCTTGCTTCCCCTATGTTTTAAGGTCGTTGGGACTCCCATCCTTACATGCATGTTAGCAAGTGTGGATAGCACTCTGTGTGTTGATTCATACAAATTTCATCAAGGCAAATGGTTTAGAAAGCTCAAGAGGAAACAAAAGAAGCATACAGAGAGGGCCTGCCTTCTCCAAGGCCCCATTGATTGTAGTCACATTGTGGAATCATTACAACGATGACCTTCTACCTACTCTCCAAAGAAGTAGATGACCTCTGCTTCAGCTATTATATACAGTTATTATATTATTTCATGCAGATGCTATTTTAAAGTGCTGACACAGCCAGTCTCGTCTTGTCTCTTAACAGGTGATACCTTCTCATAAGCATGAGCAAAATAGTAGCAGTGAATTCCATTTCCTCTGTACTTCCACTCTGCTGAAGAAATATGAGACATACTCACTTCTACATCAGCGTCACCCTGGTCTATAACCTTTCATAAGAATATAGAGGATAAAGTGGCCAAAATGAAAGTACACAACAGTAAAACAGCTGAATCAGCACGTGCCATCCACCAAACACCTGCACGCCACTTCTGCTATGCAGCTGCGGAATTTGCTTAAGCCTACGACTACTCAATGTGTGTGAAGCTGAAGTACAGTCCAACATATGTGCTATATTAGGAACCCCACAACATGCTTCTCTATCAAGCCTGTCAGTGCAAGAATTGTCTCCCATTACCACACTTTGCATACTTCCATGCAAACCACAAAATGAAAGAAAAACTGTATGGCAACTTCAATCTTCTCTTGCATATGAAAACCTTCAATTTGCATGCAGCTCTCTAACATCTCATAGTTTAAAATACTGCTCAGGTTTGTACAGTCACATTCAGAAAGGGGAAAGGGATAGGTCTTGATAAAAATTAAATTAGTATCAGTTCATGACAATATATCACTAAACCTTAGTCACCAACCCCACCGTATGTCCTGCTTCTGACTTCACACGAATGCCAATGATTTGGCTCTGACCTGGATCAAGGATGCAGAATGATCACTGTGACTGAATATTGACTAAGTAGAAGAACGGCCTCTCTCCAGATCTGATGAGGCAACAATGGAAGAAAAACAATCCTTGGCTTGCAAAATAAATTCCAGGTAAAGATGGAGGAGTAATCTTGCTGACATAAGACCCATAAAAGCAAGCATTAAACCCAACTTTAATCACATATTCTGAGATGACATTTCACTAATTTAAATCTTGATGCTATTGTACTGACAGAAATAAGACCCACTCTGAAGAAAGGCATAATAAACTCAAAACAGCGTTTTTCTTCAGTCATTCAGTTTGGGGAAAAAAGGAAGTGAATTTCTTCATTTAAAAAAAAAAAGGTTTATTTGGTTGCTTTTAAGTCAAGTTTCTTTCATTAAAAAAACAACAATTTTTCAAAAGGAGCGTTAAAAATGTAAGTAAACATTAAAAATAACTGCTGGTTTTGTGTAGTCATATGACAATTTAAAAATCACCAAAAAATCTGAAATACAGCTTAATCAAAATTCTGACAGTTTTCTTATATGAATAAAGAATTAAGTTTAAAAGTAGAAACAGTATTTTGTTTCCAGTAACGGAAACAATCCACTCTGGAAACGCATGCTTGAAAGAGGATGTATTCCTGTAAACATCCCAACACCATATCCTGCTGTAATCTAGCAGCACGGGTCAAACCTAATGGATTGTCAACAGCTGGAACTTCACCAGTTCCATATTGATGTGACCTTTTCCTGTTCACTTAAGCTTGTTCAGATTTGAAATGTTCTTGCAGGCAGTGGCCTTGAAGGTTTATGAAAGCCTGGATAAATTTTTTAAAAATCAGCCACTAGGATGGGCAAAATGACTTGTTCAACTGAGAACGGAAAATTATAATTCAGTGTTAGGAATTACCGATATTACATTATAAGGAAGGAAACACTTCTATAAAAGCCCTTACAGGTGAATTTAAGACTGTCTTAAAAGAGCTCATTTAAATTGAATTAGAATCACACTATACCATTATTGTTGATGATATAACATTCATGAACACCATGCATACTACTTGTTTTAACCCAACAGACAGAAAACTTTCTACAACCCATTGCATTCTCATGAGAATTCGAAAAATTACAATAGCCATTAAAAACCTTTTCTCCATTTTCTCCTTAAAATTCTAAACAGCTCTTTAAATAGAGGAATTTCCAAGATTTGTTTGAATCCTGAAATACGTATGCAAATGGAAGAAAGACGTGCATATACAAAAGTACAGTGTATTTTCCTCCATTCCTACCACTACCAACTCAATACAGAATAGTAAAATATTGGAATTACTTCTTAGTTAAATGCAGGACATAAACTAGTAGAAAAGAAAAACACATTATGTCCTGAGCAAGCATTATGCTGTGTGCCACACACGTAGCAAAGGATTGTTCTCCCTTTTTGGCTCATGAAGAATAAAAATTCCTGTAGTGTGGTAACACCAAGAACACAACTAGAGCCAGGTAGATCATCTATCTGAGTCATCCTGTATATCTCAAGATGTGTTCAAAGAGATACCAACAACATTCTTCATGTAATCTGAATTGCAGAAGTACAGAGAACAGCTGTTTCCAACACAATAGTATTTCCTCAAACTGTTAGCAGATATAGCTACAGCACCAAAACTTCCTTCAACACGTTTTTCTAGGCTTCAGACTTTTCAGACTGTTTTTCTAGGCTTCTGACATTATTTCGAATACTGCCACTGTCACTGGGGTTGTCATTGCACATTATGCAGAAGATAGTGAGGTCCCTGCACTGAAGGATCTCTGCAAAAGATTCCCTGCATTATCAGACACGCAACCTTTCTCTGCTTGCTGGATAAGTTAGTAAAAAAAAAGGGAGAAAGAGGCAGAAATCTGATGATCATTCAGTATCTAAGCTAAACTTCTCAGACATGGACCGATGCAGGAGTGGGTACCAAGGAAATGTGAATTGTGCTTAGCACCTGCTCCAGAATGCATTAAAGTGAGCAATTCGCTTAACTTGAGAGGAAAATTGTATAGGTATACCTCCAAATATATTCCACATACATATGCACTAAGCTATAGATTAGTGTAAATATATTCAAATATTCATGGATTAATACGTGCGAGTACGCGTCTGTTTAAAGATTTGTACGTAAGCTTTTAACCATATACCTTTGTGTGTGTGTGTGTGTGTGTGTTTCTATATGTAAGTGATTTAATTCTCTCCTTTTTAAGTACGGTGTGACCCTTGACATCATCAAATCCGTAACATAGTCAGTTTTAATTCTAACAAATCCCATTGATTTGTTTTAAATCATTTTGTTAATCAAGTGCTGACTAAGCATTATCAGAGATCATATATTACACTTGTGATCTACCTTAATAAATCCTAAATTGTTGCTAAACCAAAACAGAGCTAACATTCCATTCTGCAACATTTGTAAGTCAGTGCCTGTGAATATGCCTCATTGACATGTCTGGAGATGTTAAGTCTTATCTCTATCACAGTCAACAGGCAGGACCAGAAGGGAGAAGCTCTCCACACTTCACAGTCACTGTTCTGGAAAGAAGAAACATTTCCAGAAATGAAAAGGTAGTCCATTGTCCAGGTTCAATTGGTCCTTGGTCTTTTTGCCAAGGCTGCAGGCAAATACATCAATGATTGTCAGTTACTATCCTGAAATGTCTCATGCAGCCACTTTTCCATTGGGATCTGGATAAAGACCAACTCAATGTTCATAATTATTTCTTACATATGGCCTATTTCTTCACGGAACATTGAAGCTATTCATAAGGGAAAGGATTTGTATGATTCAGACCTCAGTTGTCCAGGAGATAAACGTCCCCTTATGAGGGCTGCAGTCCAAAGTAGAAAGAACACAGTAGTACTGTCAGCTCTGGAAGGCAACACAAGAAAGTGCAGAGGGTTGAAAGCTATCAGCAGAGGTCCTGCTTTTACTATATTCAGTTGAAAGTGAGGTATTTAGAACAACATATCACAAAATGAAAGTAATGTGTAGGAATGAGCATGGAAAGGGAGCTGGGAGAAGCAGAAGTACAGATATAGAGGGAAGTGAGATCAATAAGTGGGAACGAAGACCTTCCTAAAGGGATGCTGAAGAAGAACCAGAAGAAGACAGTGTCAGGAAAGTGAAGGACAGCAAGACTTGCAAGATTTTTTCCTTTGTGTTTTGAGAATAATACCAAATCAGCACCAAAACCACGTTTTAAAGCCAATGACATAGATCTATTCACGCAAACATAACAAAAAAAATGCTGAGCCATTCAAAAGGTCTTTAATTAAAGTTTTAAGAAAACACAACACATTGACTACATCTTAAAGGACAATATATGAACAAGAAAGGCTGTATTTAGGGTATTTCCCTGATTAAGGCTGGCAAGCCAGCTCAGTATGAGCTGCTTGTAGTGTGACCAAGGAATAAATGGAGTGTGTGTTACCTGATACGAATTTTAGAAACTTCTATCAGACAGCTGCTACTTGATTAGCTGAAGTTGTGTTAATCTAGAGTTCACGAGTAGATTCACCGTATTGCGGTATGAGCCAAAATCAACTAACTTCAAAGGACAGCGTTTTGTGGCATCATCCCAAATCAGCTTCCTGCACAAACTGATATACCCAGAACCAGAGTTCTCTAATATGAAGTAACGCAAGATTCTCTGTGCTGTTGGCATCCCTATTTTTGGGTACTGCACGGACAATATTGTACCCTTCCAAGCCCTAAAAGCCCCTTTTCTCCCCAGTGTGAACCAAAGCAGCAGAGTAGGAGTCAGTGTCACTGCACAGGCGGAGCTGTGCAGGGGTTCCAGAGGCTTTGCCTCACTGCTGGGGCAGTTCTGTACGACTGCAGAAGCTGTATGCACTGGTTCTCATGTCCTAATTTGTTGGACTTCTCGTTGTTGTCATAGAGGTTACACAATTCCACACTAGAGCTGGGTCTAATTTCAGGATCAGCAGTAATATAAAGTCTTCAGTAGTCAAGCACGGTGAATGCAATGACTATTTTTGGAAGCTTGTGATAAATCTCCCACCACCTTGACGGTTTCTCCCTACAGGAGAAGGGCCTACAGGCCATTTAATTTTTCCAGAATCACAGTTAAATTAACTGTAACTTCAGACGCATTTTAAGAAATTATTTCAATCTTTCGTAAGTTAAGAACAATTGTTTTTAATAACAACAATTAGCTAAGGCTGATTAATATTCCCAACGACAAATATTATTTATAAAGCTATGGACATAAAGGATTGCTATCCAATATAAAAATTAAACCCATAAGAAATAGCTACCATATCAAAGCAACTCAGAAGATATGCCAAAGTGCAAGACTTTTTTACAAAATGTTTACAGGCTTTAATTAGCAGATAACATAAAAGCATAAAGTCCTAAACAGGCCATCTCTGTTATCTTAAATTTATGGTTGAGTTTCCCTCTCTCCTTAATGAAAGTGCTAATTTGGACATTACATTCCACTGTGTGCCTTTAATTTACAACAGTGACTAATAATATTGCTACATAAAAACTATTCAACATACTAGTGTGCAAGACTTCAGCGAGCCTGAGTCTTTCAGCACTATATTATTGCCACAAAAGCACAGTAAAAAATGACGCATAACTAAAAGCAACAATAAAATTTGTGGACTACACTTTTTGAAGTGCAACAGTTAGACATTTCTTTCTCATCATATACTATCAGGCTATCCTAAACCTTCAACTTCTTCTGAAGACGGAGTTCAGAAAAATACCTTGGGGGGATATTACTATAAAACGTGCTGAGCATTAAGCAAATCGAAGATGAGGGCACACCTGCTAAAATTAGGCAATCCAAAGAGTCAGGGAAAGGGCAATGAACTTCAGTCAGACATTCTGGATTCAGAAGTTTAAAATATGTCGAAAACTATGTCGGGAAAATCAGGACCAATTAAAGGAATAAATGAGACTTCATTTGATCCAAGCATTTTAAACAAGTCAGGAATAGCCACAGTATAAGCACATATGTTAACGGGATGGAGAGAGTGCCTCAGGGATCAACATTAAAATTATTATTCAGAAGGACTGTGATTGATTAGAATTTTAACCACAGTACAGAAAGTCAGAAAGGGAACTAAAGCAGGGCTTTTGCTTTAAGGGTTTTACTTTTTCTGTCATTACAAAGTACAGCAAAATGAGCATTTTGCTGGCAGAAAGATTTAACATCCTGATGGGATTTTGACATTCAAAATCACCCCTAGCCTTTGTGAAACAGAAGCAGCAGCAGGTGGGTGTTCTGTTCCAACTACAGGGTAGTGAGTGCTCAAACTTCCATCATGGTGCAACCATTCAATTAAATATTGTCTTTAGACCATGTTGAAAGGCTCTGCTGGGACACTACTCTCAGTCTTAAAGATATAATGGCAGAAGCGCAGTAATTTAAAAGCTTTTGACGTTGCACTAAGTTTTGCTTCCTCTAATTGTGAATGTTTGATGACCAACTTACAACTCAGTCATTACTTCCCTGCATGGATATGTATCTTACTCTTTGTCATGTTTTGCACATGCAAAAACATTTCCATATTTTGTTTGTAAAGAAAGGTGCCTCGTGTCAAAATAAAGAACGGGACAACCACTCAGTGAGGAAAACTACATCCCTGCTATCTTTTCAATATTGCAGCCTGTGGTTCTGCAAGATATATAGGCACACATTGGACTTTAAGAACATTTATTTTTCCTTAAAAGCCAAAACCTTCATTGCAGCTAACTTGAGGGGAAATTGCAGTCTGAAAATTTCTGTCTCTGTCAACTACTGAGAAAGTCTGCATGACTAACACACACTAAGCTCTTAATTTTTAGGACCCTGAAATAAGGTAAGGTGAATTGGGGTTTACCTGTTTGCTGAAGTAGACTTACTGTGTCACAGTATTTAATTTTCTTCTTCACTATTAGTATTGTGCATTACTGTACAAATTCGAGGTGTGAGAATATTAGGCAAGATGTCAAAACTGAATCTCAAGTTGAAACAAATCCTGAGATTAAGGTTTAACTGACTGAATGCAGATGTGAGATAATGTCCATGAAAAACAAACAAACAAACATCACATGAATCCTACTAAACACTCATCCATTTGCCAACTAAAATTATCCCTTCCTAATCACAAGACCTGCAGTCATTTTGACCTTTGTCTTGGGTTTCCCTCACTTCCAAGTAAGCTCAGATTTGCCTTTCCAAGTGCTAACAGAGTAAAGAGAAACACAGCTTCCCGCTGAGAAATCCTTTAGTAACTACAAGAATTTACAAGAATTTTAGCACATAGTAGTTGCTCTCCAAGGAGTCCCATAAGAAGGAGGAACTCAGTTCATATCCTTCCTCTGAAGGAAGGAGGTTTCTCAGAAGTTCACTCAACATAAAAAAGGATAAAGTGTCCGTCAGCAGATCCTCCAAAGAAGCTAACAAGTACACAGTGGGAATAGAAGTTTTGGATGGAGCAATGTGCTACCCAAATGAATAATTATGACGTAAAGTGTTGGTCACAAATATGCTGGACTACACCATAAGACAAATTATAGCCTGCAACCTAATCCTGAGTCTTGCAGAGACCACGATGGATGCAAGTAGTTCAGAAGCTAAGGTCTGCTTTACTGGGAGGTGATTGCCTTCCCACAGCACCCTCCTCTGCATTCAGTGTCCCTGCTCTGTATGCCCAGCCTGAAAGACACACTTCCCTACAGTTTGCTGGGAAAGAATGACTGAGCATCTCACTTCACAGGAGCACAAAGCACCAGAGGCTGCAACACTCCTCAACTGTACAGTGGAACAGAAAGAGCAATACAACTCAAGAGGTGGTGTCCTCAGCCAATGTGGGAACTGTGGTCTAAAAATTCATCAGCTTCTACCTAGCTCTCCCTTCTTTCATGGTATGGTGGAAAAAAGCAACCAAGAAAACAGGCATATCATCAATTAATAGAAGTGCAAATTCAAAAATCACAGCAGTTTAGTTTACTGATATTCTCTATCTCAAGTTGTCTGGCCTTTCTGCACTGCTGCTATACTGAATCCAAAAACACTGAATTAAGATATCCTCAAAACAAGAACCATTCCAGTCATGTGAGGGACAGGAGCATTAAAACCTCATGTAACAGAAGACGTAAAATAATTTGCACCTGAATCCCCAACAAAAGGGCAGCTAAGTCTCAGCGAAACATTTTTCCTTAGTTATTCATCCCCTTGCTGTCAACAAAATCGAACGCCCATTTGAAAAATCCTGTCCTATATAATCCGTCAATGAACAGTTACTACTGTCCAAAATATATATGCATATGTATACATATATTTTGCAGCCCCCAACCATATTTATAGTTTTATATTTTCAGCTGGCATGAACTTGCTGAGTGTAACTAATTTCACTGGACCAGTGCCCAATTATGGCAGCTGAGAATCCGTCTCTGTGACTTAAAATACAGATACAGTTGGCTACTTGACTATCGCCTGCAGAGGAAATACGGGTGTTCATGTTACTGTCACAGTACTAATTCATATTACACTAGTTTTCCTGTCCTTTCCTTTTTAGATCATGTCATCAGTATTTTCCTGTCTATCTTGCAGATCTGGCTGGATGATTGAGAAACCAGAAGGACCCCTAAGGCAAAAGCAGACTCCAAACAGTATTCTCAAAATGTGTGCATGGTAAGAAACCATGAAACTTCTTTCTCTCTCTCTCTCTCTCTCTGTGCCCATGGAAAAGGAGAATATGAAATGGAAGATAGAGCCCTAGTTTCAACAGAGCAGTCCCCTCTGTAACCTCAGGTTAACGAGTTACAGTGTCTGTGCAAGAAAGCAGGCAGTCATTAAATCTGTGTGATGCCAGTGGCAAGAGCCCAAATCATCAAAATTCCCAAAGGAAAACAATCACTTTAATAAAGTTAACTTGGTGAAGAAATACAGAATGCAAACCATACCAAAAAGCTGCGTTGTTGTAAGTTAAAAATCATCAGTTCAAACATCCTTCCCAATTGCAAAGTTTCTATAGAAATGCAAAAAATGGTCAAACCTCACCCAATAGCTCATGCACTCACCTGCCCCAGATCTAGAGTGACATTGACTTCATTGTACTTCAAGCCCATAGAAAGAGGAGGACTTTGCCACCAGCGCTCCGTGCCATCAATTGCATTGGTTATCGGGTGAGCTTTACCGGGATCAGCAGCATTGCAGTAATCACAAAACTGTCCCTGAAACACAATAAATTAAAAAGATGGTCTTAGCTGAAATCTTATGCAGAAACGTGTTGCTATTAATTCAGATTCTGAACGTGAGTGTTGACTCAAAATGTGGCTAAATTTTGTTTCTCTCTTTAAATACTGTAATTTTTAATGTATAAATTATTTCCCTAGCAATTAAAATACACACTTATACCCTGAAACACACTAAATTTTATGTTAAAAACTAACATTTCAGAAATCTCTTTAAGGAAACTAGAATAACTCTTTATTAATGAATTTATTAATACTTTGGTGAAATTACCTATATCACATCTGCAGGAAGCTAATGAAACAAAGACTCTTAAAACTGGATTAAGACTAACACACAAATCATCCCAAACTCTCCTAAAAGACCATCGAATATTCACATATGTACATAGCCTGGTATTAATAAAACCATAAAACATACTCTATATGTTACTTGCCTGTAAGTTTGGTGTTACAATTTTATAATACTGCTTTAATTTTTTTCATGCCATTGTAATACATTCTGAATCAGAGACTTCTGAACAATATGTACTCATGGAAAATGCAATGGATCCTATAGACTTTTCCCTTTATTTTTCCTTTTAAAGAATCCCATTGTATCTTCATTTGCAGATGTTGCCACCCAATTTCCAGGCCACAACTAAAGTCACTCTCCAGAGATGCCCTGATAACCTCTCTTTGATAGTCTCTAAAGCTCTTTGTACTCTTCTGTACAATAATGATGAATAAACTTCAGGAAACTTCATTGTCTTTTAATTTGGCACCTTCGCTTGCCCCATGAGCATTATTTTTATCTTCAAGAAACTGCATTTTACTGTCTACTATGATTAGTGTTGAAACATTGTCATTAGTTACTAAGGCATCTTCTTAGCGTCCCATTCACTTCTTACTCCAGTCACTGGGTGGAGATAAGCATTGAAAATGCTAAACTGTGCCAGACACAGATCTTTGTAGAACCCCAATAGAATAATTACATTTTCATTAAATGGCAGTACCCTCTTAATGGTTACTCCAGTCAGACCCTTGCTTAATCCATTCTGCCTGTGAGGTTCTGACACTGTGTTGGACCCATGTTTTATATAAAGTAATATTTGCAGCACTCTCTTTATCAGCTAAGCATATTTTCTTCAAAAATATGTGTCAAATCTTTTGTTGTTTCCATAACCGATATTGCCTGGCATGAAGTACTTCCCTACCTTATAAGTACTAACAGAATCCCATAAAACTGCCATTATTTTGTTTGTCGCTGCTGTAAGACTAACCAGTGTAAAATAACTGGAGCAATCATACTTGACCACTTTTACTAGAGGAATAGCACTAGGGCTCTCACATTCTTGCTGAGTACAGTCTTGCAAGCTTGGTGAATTTAAGATGCTTATCTCTAGCAGAATTTGTTTAACATCTGCCATAGTTACTAATGGATTGGAAACTACTTCATTGTTCTCATGTGATACAAATACACCATTTTGTGTCTTTCAAACACAAAACATAGATGTTTACTGAATATTTCCACATAAGTAGTAATAATTTCAGTATCTGCCTCCAGCAATGCCTCCATCCTCATCCTGCTCTTCCAGAAAGCCCAGAATACGACATTGTTTCCAGAAGATATGGCTACTGTTAGCTGTTCTGATTTAGCACTGCAGGTGTCAACCTGGCTGAGGGTTAACTCTTGAGAATTCAAAGAGCTGTTCAGAGACTTACTAAATCCTCAAGCACATACGTTGGTTACCTATGTCTGGTGTCATGTTATAATATGATTCTCCTCCAGCTCTGTTAGAGAAGATGCTTTGACTGATTTTCCTCCCAACTACAATACGGCAGGGATCTGCTGCATTCAGATACAGTTTGACGCAGCAGACACCACACCAGCCCATGCGAGCTACAGGCAACATTGCCAGTTTCCACAGCGATGACAAAGAACATCGTGTTGCTATCTGCAAAATCAATACACTGAGAAATCAATCTATGCACAAACAATTGCAGTTACCATCACGTCAGAGCATCTTTCCTGATAAATGCATACTTGGAGTTCTGACATATATATGTTACAACAATACAGGCTTCCCTAAATAGTTTTATAATGTGCGTGAAACATGTTCTTCAGATCTGAATTCACATTCACAATTATCAGGCTGGAAATAAACAGGAAACGCTGCTACAGCAGTTTCAGCTCTGATCTGGAAACAGCCTCAAAAAAACAGGTTGAATGAGCAGAAAACAATGGGGAGTATTAAATGCAAGCGTAACACTTACATGCACCTATGTGATTTCACTATAGCAGAGCACTTGATCTGAACTCAAGATACACCCTTTTTCTTTCTAGGCACATAATTCAAAGACTTTCATTGCAACAGCTGGAGTTTCAGCTATTTAAAGTACATTCCAGCAACACTGCCAATAAGGCAGCAAAACAAAAAATGAAAGAAAGTACATTATTGGACAGAGCAGCCCTCCCTGCTTCCCAATGGCAGCATCTCAGGCACGTCGAGCTCAGCCTGGCTGCTCCAAGACACATCTCCATTCCAGGAGACTGAGCCTCGAGACTTTGATTTTGGCTGCAGTTCATCAGGCAGGCAGGTGTGCATTTGCTGGTGACCTTATTACCCTCCTTGCCCCTGGTTCTCCCAAGTGAAGGAGAAAACTGGAACCGCATGAAGGAGTTTGCTGAAATACACTGGCATGGACCAGAGACACTCGGGGATGAAAATGTCTCACCTGTCAGTTATAGAAAATGTCGACAATGAAGGATTTGTTCACTATTTAATACCTAGCAGCTCTGTGCCCACTGGCAGGACAGGACAGGTATGTAGCTAAACTTTAATTCACACCTGCACACCACTGTGCATAGATGGGCAGACAAAACCAGGCATGCCATTTATCTATCAGTTGCTGAAATATTTTACACTGCAGTGCATCTCCTCACTCAACACTGTTCTTATTAAGTCATTGTCCCTCTTGCCAATGCACTAAATAAGGGAAACACACTGCTTTCCACAACCTATGTCCAGCACCACCTTCAGAGCCTCAGTTGAGCTGCCCATGAAGGGACTGTCCACCCCATCGATCTCCAAACACTTTTCTGGATTTGCCAGGTACTACAGCCTGCATTAAAAGACACGCCACCAAATGACAAGCTGAATGAGAGAGGTCAGTGGCAGAGCAGTGGAAATTAAGCTCGGACTGCTCTTCCTCTCCTTGCCCTGTTTTCAGTGTTCCGGATAGCACTGGCGACAGAGCTGTCTGCTCCCTTCATCAGACTGAGGATCGCTCTCCACGCCTTCTTTCCAATTTCTATATTCATAGAGCAACAGATGCAATCCAGCCTTGTAGAGACCCCAAAAGTGACTGACTCAAGTGTACAGCATTGCTTTAATTTGAACTGGCCTGACACGGTGACTATTACACCTATCACTTTATGTAAAAGCCTCATGACCTTCCCTCAGACTCTTCAGAAACAACACGTGAATACTTATGCTGATTTTAAATCCTTCCATGTAAGCTCAGCTTCTGTAAGAGTTTAATGCACTTCTTTCCAATTTTTCATGAAAGAAGAGATTCTCTTATTTGCAGTGTCTTTGAACTTGTGAGGTAGAGTGGCTTGATAATACATACATTGTGCTGTTATCGCATTTTCCATGGCTGGATTTCCCTGGTCTTTTGAAAGACTTTCCAACCCTTCTTGAACCACAACAACTACTGGTAAACCACAGAAGTATTCATGTTATGTATCTCAATGGGGCTTTGTTAAAACTGGAGAGAGACGCTGCTGTACCCACACTTACACAAATGCTGTAAGAGGCACAACATGCTTGCTTGTGCCTTGAGCTATCAATAGTCCTTCTGGGAACATGAATCAGGAGTGAACCATAATTGCCCTCTAACCTAGGACCTGTAAGGCAAATATTTAACAAGAGAAACTCCCCCTCTTTCCAGCCTCTTCCTACATACCGCAAAGCCTCATTTTGAGTTGGATGTTAGTATACTAAGGGAACAATTACAAAAACCATCAGTGGTAACGTGCATCACACAACAGGCTTCGTTTTGCTTGCTTGACATGTTTATCTGACGTTTGCTTTGGCTGGCTTTTTTTTATACTGTGATTTCTGATAGTCCAAGGCATGTTAGTATGAGATTCCACTGCAGCAGTGGGCTATAGCGTGTTGCTGAGAGATTATTTGGCTTGCTGTTCACCTGGTGGCATGGTTGTTTCAGGTAACTTTAAACATGGGTGTTGCATTCAATATGGAAGAATGGATGCCTAAACTTCAGAAGTGTGTTAGAAACACAGGACCAAGCAGTTTCCTGATCATCACAAGCTCTTTTTGTAACCTTAGTTTAAGCATGTAATACTTGTGATCCAGTTTTCCTATTAGTTAAACTGTGTTATACTCAGCCTGTAAGCATTTCCAAAGCGCTTTGAGCTTTTTGTGACAGATGACACTACACAGGTGTAAGGTAAACCGAGATTTCATGGTAAGGCAGGGAGGCATGGCAGAGAGGAGTTCAGGGCAGGGCACACTGCTGGCTGTGCCTGCCTGATGAACTGTGAGGGGAGGCTGCGTGATGGTGCATGCTCCCTTCTGGCACATGACAAAGACTATATATGCTGCAACTTCTTAGTCCTCTCTCCCTCTCTTGAGCATCTGTCCCCATTAAAAAATGAGAATAAAACCTCTCTTATCCATTGCAACCTCTTCTGAAGCCAGATAAAAAGAGTTGTTTCACTATTAAAACATACAAACACCTCATAAGACTTTGAAACACTAGCCTTTCTTCCAAGACGCTAAAAATTTAATTGCATTCTTTCTGTATTGCCTGGAGTCAGATAGTGGACCTTAAAGCTTTCGAAATCCCCTTCAAATTGCAGTTTCATTCTGGCTCTCTTCTCCTCCCACCGAGAGAGAATACAAATAAAATAACTTTGGAAGGTCTGAAGCTTTAGGAAAGTCCCCCCTTTAACAAAGTTCTGATCAAACCGATACTGAACATCTATCGCAGTACATCACAGAGTTTGGTGCATTTGTTACTCCTTCCTTACTCTCTAACGGACAAGTTAATACAAGTTCCTACCAAAGGAAACATATATTTCCATTAACTCTTTTCTAGAAGTTTTGTCGTCTATTGTTGTCTTTCTTGTGATTGGCACAAAACATGTCTAAATAATCTTATGCTATGCTAGGGGAGACTGTCATCATCCTCCTTGCCCTGTGTGCTCATCAAAGTCCCAAAGAATCTCTGGCTTCCTCCCACAAGCAATGCAAGGCATAGACAACGAGCCTCACATGTAGAGCCCGTAAAATACCACAAAACCCCCTGACTAACACCGGACCTCTCTTCCCACCACCCGCTGGGAAGACGCCAGATCTCCAGTGAGGAGGCCACCAGTGCAGTACGTCCCCATGCATTCCCCCACAAGTCTCACTGCTTTCCCCCCAGCAGCATCCCGCTGCTCACCGCGGACCATGGGCCAAGCGCTGAGGCCACGAAATCCCGCTCGGGTACCCTCTAAGCCACCTCCGGGCGCCCGGCGGGGCGAGCGGCTCTCGCATTGCCGGGAGCAGCCTCAGCACCGTGGGCACCGGGAGCGGCTGGGGCAGCGGGGCCAGGGGGGCCGGCGCTCCCAGCGGTGGGGTGGGGGGGTCTCCAGAGGGTGCCGGGACACCTGCGGGCAGAGGCGCGGGCAGAAGCGCCGCTGCCCTCTTCCACCCTGCCCAGTGCTTCCCTGCGTGGGGTGCCGCTGGTCCACGCTCCCCTCCTCTGCCCGGGACACACTCCCAGCCAGAAGAAAGCCCTAGAGAAAATGAGACCACGCACTCCAGCATAATGCCGGCGCCTCCGGAGAGGAAGGAACTACCCAAAAGGGACACCCCCCGACACATACACGCCGCTCCGCAGCGCGGGGAGGCGGTGCAGGACGGGGAGCGGGGTGCGAGGGGAAGGGGGTCCCGGCGCCGTGACCCCACACGGCAGCCCGGTTACCTGGATGGCGCGGCCCAGGGGGGCGGCGGCCGGCCCCCCCACCAGCTTGCAGTACAGCTCCGGCCGCCCTCCGCCGCCCGCCGCCTCCCCGCAGGTGGCCGTCGCCCAGATGCTGGCTGCCGCGGCCAGGTTGAAGTAGGGCGGGTGGAGGCTGAGCCCCATCCCGCGGGAGCCGGGGGGCTCCGGCTGCGCGGAGCAGAGGCTGAGAAGCGGCAGGAAGAGCGCCCAAAGGAGCGGGGAGCCCGGCGCCGCGGCCATCCTGCGCCGGGCTCTGCCCTCGCCGCCCCAGGGCGGCTCTATAGCTGCGGTGGGCGGGCGGGCCGGGTGCGGAGGAGGCAGGGGGGCTGCCCGCGCCTCCCCGCCTGCCGTGCGCCGACCGGGGCGGGACGGGACGCGGCCCCGGTGCGGGGCGCTGGGCGGAGCGGATCGAGTCCCCCGGGACGTGCGGAACGGCGCGGGGGATGGGAAGGGTCTCCGGAGCAGTGGGGTTGAGGCAGGTGTGAGCCCTGACGCCCAGCGCCGCGGGCATTCTGAGACGTGACACCCTCCCCACTCACCAACTCACGGCTTAGCTGGAGCTTTGTGATCCTCCCCCACTCAGAGGTATGTGGCTGAATAATTGTAACGGACTGTGGAGGAATCTCAGAGCATCCATTCTCGTAAGCGGTAACCTGTCACGTCACATACAGACAGTAAAATCAGGGTTTTCCACAGCGTCCTCTTCGCGCAGGGCTGTCTCCACACGAGACAGACCCTGCTTCTATCTGCGGGTCTTTGGGAAGACACCCTGCGCCAGTGTGCTGCAGAAATCCCAACTCCTCCTGCCATTTTCAGTGCTCTGAGGCTGCTGGAAACCGTGTGGCCCGGGCCACCCTGCTACAACGCACAGCCAGCCCTTTGGGGTCCTTGTGAAAAGGGTGCTCCTGCTCATCCTCGGCAGACAATGAAACTTCTGTCTTTTTGAAGATATTTGGCACAGGCTTTGGATAATACAGAAGCTGGAGAGGAGGCTGGGGAGGGAGAGGAGGCTTAAGAACTGTGTCTTCTGTATCAGGAGTTGCACTGCTTGATGGCATTGCTATCCTAAGTTTCATATCTATTCACGTTTCCAAGCCTGCATGCTCTCACACATCCAGTGCTCACACATCCAGTGCTCTTAATAAAATTTGTAGGATTCTGATGCAAAGATATGGTTAGATACACATTCCTCTAATGTTTTAATAGTGATTTATGTGAGTAGCAAAGTATTTCATAACTTTATGGGGGCTTTGCTACATGCCACACAGCACTAGCAAGGGAGATCCCTGGTATACTGTTTCAGGAAGCACCAGCGACAAGCTATTGATTTTGTCTGCTACAAAGTATCACTGCCCTTGGTTTTGTGCCACTAGGGCTTTAGCACACCACAGAGACAAATCTGTAGGAGACAATTTTTGTGTTCTTTGTAGAAAAGTTGGCTTTCACAAATGTAGCATGCTGCCAACTTAAATATATCAGATTTGGCTATCCTATCCATAAATGTTTTTAATTTCTAGCACAACTTAAAAATATTCTCCTTTTCCAACCATGATATTGTGGAAAGGAAGTTATCTTATTGCACATGTCCATCATGTCATTTCCTACAATAGTTTATACTTCATAAAATCTATGAGAAGCTTGAACACACGCAAGTAACAACATCTTCAAATGTTCCATTAAACAAAATGCCCCATTATCAGGTAGGATAGCCACTGATATTTTCAACCTATTTCTTAAAAACTTGTTAAATCCTAAGACACTTGGAGTATGTAAGTTTTTACAAATGGAGATCTGCAAGTATCTGGTGTAAGTGGCCTTTAAGTCTACAACAAGCAAACTCTTACAAGGATGTGCTGTCTATTAACTTGCTGAGTACCCTTGTCATCTTTATTGTTGGAGGAATTAAATCAAACTGAATAAAAGCTGAGCAGAGCATGTTCCTGGTAGAAAAGAAACATTAAGGAAAGTCCATTATAAAGTACAATATTAAGAGGAACTGATAAAGATTACAATTATGAAGCTAACAAAATTATCACAATCTCTTCCTGAATAGTCAGATTATCTTCAGACTGGGCATCCAGTTAACAATCTCTGAAAGATGTTGCTTCTGTATATATCCAACAAGCCATGATACATTTTCTCCTTCTCAACCAGAAATAAACTTACTGTTTTGCACAACATTTGGGAAAATGAGTTTACTCCTGTTATCCTGTACTCTCCTACAGATTGGATTCCAGTTCTGGGATTGCAGATTTTTACGGCAAGGTATCTTTTGGTATGGAAGATTCAAATCGAAATAACTGTAAAATGAATAACCTTTAGTTAATTTGGACACACTTTGTGCACAGAGCCCTGTCTGTATATGTGTGGAGGTCGTAAGCAGCACCTCTGCTTTTTGAGTTCTGAATTCTTGTTCTGCATCTTTGTCCCTGGTCTCCAAAATAAACACTTGGGAAGGCTTTTTTGAGAAGTGTAAGCCTAGAATAAGGATAAGCAGAACACAAACCAGGTGATTCAAGTATTAATACATTTGATGAAGCTTTAAAAAAATCACAGAATGTACTGTGAAAGTATAGAAAACAAATGCCTAAACTTAGAGTTTGAAATGGAGAACTACATCCTGTGTCTATTAGAATCTACTCCAAATTTTCTTCGACTACACTTGTATAGTGTAATACCTGATATGTTTTTCTAGCATGGTTTTGTGGGCAGTTCAGGTAAGGAATCCAGCTTCAGGAGATCCTTTGCAACCTCACTTTAAAGAGAAGATTCTTGTAAACTGTCTAATAGGTTGCACAGCACAAAAGGCAGAGATGTCCTTTCTCAAACAGGGAGTATCAGTTAATTTATTGGGAAGTATCACATGAGAAAATGTGGCTTATTTGAGCAAGAACCTAATCCTTTAGTAAAATAACGGCATGTTCTTGGATCTGGTTTCCTGGAGTTAAAAAACCCAATGTAACTTTGCAAACATTGAGAAAATTAACCAATCAGATGGAAAAGGAGAGGAAGCAATCCTATTCCTTTCCTTATAAAATCATGTGCTTTTTGTTCAATTTATAGCTATATTTTAAAATATTTTGTTGGACCTCTGGGTGATTTTTCTGTCCTTTTGCTAAACGCTTACACCAAACAAGCCTTTCTTATATTCATTGTGCTTTCTAGAAATGAAGACTAAATTGTCACCTTTTAGATTTTCCTACCCATAGAGCATATGGGATATATCATGCATTGTTCTCACACTCATGCAATACATATGTTCTCAGACCCACTTCACCTCCCACTGTAGAGTTATATACAATAATGTACAAGCAATGCCCAGGAAAAATGGCCACTGTATGAATTCATCTGAGTGTGTCTTTATATTACATGAGCTTCACTGCCCATCAAGTTTAGATTCTCCATGGACTCAGCCATTTTCATTATCTGCATGAGTATCAGTCAGCAGTTAAGTGGCACACATAAATTAAAAGGCCTATAAACCCAAAGCACTTGAATGCAGGTTCACTGGCTTCTCTCTGGCTGAGCAGATGGAAAATAGGTAAACAGTTAACTTCAGACTGAGTCATAAAATCAACATGTACAGAGGATAAAGCAGGTAAAGGAAAAGGAAATGATAGATGAAGAAAATATTCAGTCACAATCTGTACACGCTGCCTGAAAGCAATAAAACTTCAGGAGGGCAAAATTCCAAGACTGGGAGGGGAAGGATAAAAATCTTAAAGTATAATGTACCTGTGCAGATGCTAACATACAAGTGTTTAATTTCAGCTGTTTGAAGGCTGAAAGGCACTAACACTGAAGTGAAGTTGGTGTGATGGTGCTTACACGGGACTGGAAACTGGTCTTAGATGGTAGCTGTAGTCCTTTCGTTGACTTCCATGACATATCGTTTAATCTATGTGGCTAAAAGCATTAATTGGCTAGCAACAAAAGGAAAAGAGAGAACAAAAGAGCAAATTCATTGAAATACTCAAATGACAATTTGTGGAAGTCATTGTGTACTACGTACTCAAGTACAATCCTAACTTCTCTCTGGTTCCTAGGTCACAAGCCAAGGCATCGGTTCGAAGGTCCACACGAAGGAAGTTTGTAACAGCCATGTGGTCCTAGCAGCTGGGTGTCCTTATACCAGCTTATACCAGCAAATTTGATATGAAGTCTGATATTGTAGGAGGCCTCTAGCAAAAGGACCATGGAGTGAAAAGAAAGGTTCAAGGTAACAAGCTGCCCAGGGGGGTTGTGGAGTCTCCTTCTCTGGAGACATTCAAACCCCGCCTGGACGCCTTCCTGTGTAATCTCATCTGGGTGTTCCTGCTCCGGCGGGGGGATTGGACTAGATGGTCTTTCGAGGTCCCTTCTAATCCCTGACATTCTGTGGTTCTGTGATTCTGTAACATCTCCTTAGAAGGATGAATGCATACAGTTATGAACATGTTGGGTAGATTATTTCTATTATTAGATAAACATCTCCTTTTTCAGGTCCAGTTTTGTAAATTCTCAGTTCTATTTTTAACAGGTTTATGGGATACATAAATATTTGGTACAGTTTTCCTGAGAAGTCTGCAGGATTTGTTTCTAAAGTAATTTTTACTATTTCTCTTATTATCACTGTTTATTTCTAAGAGTATCTCCCCAAAAAAAAAGTAACTTAAAGAACATTCTTTATACACTAGTTTTAGTAAAATAGGCCTGTATTTTTTGTAAACATTATAGAATCAAGAAATAGCCCATGGAGTTGGTTATGCTGCAGTTAAGCAAGGGAAATGTAAATGATAGCCCAGATGGAAAACATTTTGTTTTATAGACTGCTTTTTCAAAGCTATTGCTGATGATTTAAATACATTTTCTTGAACAAGAAAAATTTAAATTAACTAACAGTGTGTGATTGTAAGACAATTTATTTGCAGGACATTTATGATTTCTGTCTTTTTTCAGAAATGAGAGAAGTAAACTAATTATGATCTTATACTATAAAAAGCTAAGCTTTAGTTAAATCGTTTTAAAGTTTTGGTATTTCACAAATTTCATCAGTGCAGTCACAATGCAAACTTCAAGACTTCTCAGTCTAGTAAAAGTAACAATTTTAGGTATTTCAAAAGATATACAATATTTTAGAAAAGTAATAGTGTGCTGGAAAGATCCCATCATTTCAGCAATAACTGGAAGAGTACTTGATACAGTCTTCCTATTGTTTTCATGATTTAAACTCAGGCATATCTTAAATGACTGCTCTGCTTCTTTTATAATGAAAAAAATGCATAAACTGTTTAAAGATATACAGACTTGCAGTAACTCTGGAAAACACAGACCAACCATTCATTTCTTCCACTCATCAGAGCGTCGTTCTCTGCACAGGCACTCATCACAGTCTGAACTCAATACGAACATTTAAAGCTTCAGCCCAAAGCTCCATCACCTATGTGAAAGGAATAATTGACAGCATTTATTCATCACATGGGCCAGTCATTGGGAGGAACCTATTTCTGGAGTCCTAAAATCGGTTCCCACTACTTAAACGGAAGTAGGTTGAGGACAGCGATGAAGGCAGAGTGGTCAGTTGTCACAGGAAAATCTCCCACAGGAAGCTCTGCCTTTGAATGGATCTCATGGAAGCTGGTCAAAATGGCTTACTGTGTCCCATAGAGGTTTCTGTTACACAGCTCAAAGCAGCTGGAACTCAAATTATTAAGCAAAGCAGACCTCTGCTGCATCTCACAGAGCAAGGCAGAAATAGCACATATTTTTTCCAAGGGCAGTGCCGTTTAAGGGATAGGAACTTGTAGCTGTTACACTTTTCCATGAAGTACTGGGAATGAAATGTATGTCTTACACTGCGTGCATGAGAGACCTTCCATTGCCTACTTATGGAGACAGACTTAACAATGGATGTTTGCAAAAGGGCCATAAAGTGAATTTGTGGTTTCTTTACAGTACACAACTTTCTGAAATGTATACAGCAGATTATTTGTTTCCCTGGCACAAAGAAGGACTGTAGTTGAAAAGCCTGAGCTATACTCAGTGGAGACAACAAGCAGAGAGCACTGTGCAGCTAGAGGTTGGCGTTGGGATTGAACGAGAGGTAAACTTCCAATATGTCACATGGAATACATGTTGATGATATTTATGTTCCAGACAAATGCAGAATCGAGTCCCAAACCTTCTAGGAGCTTGCTGTTTGATCTTGGAAAAAAATGCTCAGTTTCCCTCACCTAGGCATTACCACCAGTATAAGACATACAAGTATGACTTAAAAAAGAAAAATAAAATTTTACATGAAAAGTTCAGTATACGAGTGCAGTTGAAGACTATAGAGTTTCTGGTAATTGTAAATTTGACAGTCACTCAATCTATTAAATTAATTTTATCTGAATTTTGCAATATTTCATTTTCAAATTAAATTAGGTTCTAAAACAAACAAATCAACAAAACCAGGTAAGATTCCTTAAAGAATCATACATAAGTGTCTCCCAAAGCCTGAAAGTCTCATAAAAGAGGGTGCAAATTTATTGGGAAGGCATTAAAGCATGAATTAACCAGATGCAATCCTATTAATTAATCCTAGGAGTTGTCATTGTATGGTAGGACTTTCTGATTTCAGTGCTTTGAGTATCAGATCTTGCTGAAGTTATGTTATTGAAATATTTGTCCATAGAGTGCCAGCAAGAATGTTTTGGCTTGAAATGAACGGCATCTTTTTCATTCATAAATATTAATATTTATTATATATATAACATATTATATATATTATAATCATTATGAAGTTAGGGGATTATGTACCACCTCAGCAGCAAGGCTGTGAGGCATCTAGTATGTGTGTGTGCTTATGCATTTTCACAGTGACACATTGATGGAAGTGTACTGGTACTTCCATGATTTAAAACTCCTTGTACATAAAAGTGAATGCTGAAAGTAAAATGACAGTTCACCGAACTAATTTAGAAGCGCCTCTCAGATCTGTCACTATTCCTCTTTTTAAGAGTAATTGCCTAAAAATATATTGAAAGACATTTGAAATAACAATAATATATTGCACTCAAATTAATATTCACCTCATAATGGCCTAGCATTTTGAAAAGAAATGTTAGCTAATTACACAAGAAATGATCCACCTGAGACATGCCACTGGTTTTATCTGCAGTTGTTCAAGTGTTTCACATAAGATGAGCATCTCATTTAAACAAGAAAGCTCAGATATTCAACCCTAAGTGCCCATGAAGGAGCAAAAGGACATAAAAAGTTGCAACCAAGAAAGAGCTGAGGATTCCCTTTGGGCAGAAGAATACTCCCAGGTGAAGTAGCATGCTGGATTAGGAATGATTAATACTCCCAGGCAGATGATGGGCATGCCCAGGCACTCCAGGCTGTACTACTCTTGTTGCACAGGTAAAAGCTGATGACACAAGCTGTGCCCAGTAGATACAACATGCTTGGAAAGTAACATATTTTTTGTGCATGCTCTGTACCATGACTTTGCCTACGCATAGAGCATCCTGAAAAGGTCGAGTTCGTGTGGAGGGTTGATGGAGCATGTGTACATGAAGTCTACAGTACATCAGAGCGGGCAGGCAGATTTCCAGATGTTTTGTAGCCTGCAGGACATGTATAAGACCTGGACAAATAATGAGACTTCCCAGATTCTCACTGGATGAGAAAACACATACAGGGCGAGTGGAAGGGGCAGTGGCACAAGGCTTTGACTACCTTTCAGGCAGGAGGGTGGGTCAATGTGGTTATACCACCCAGCTTATTATTAGGTATTTTTTCTACACTAAAGACTGCATTGCACTGAGGAGATATCTAAGCTAGTTCTGGCAGCAGTAGCAATCTACTTTGGACAGCACAGGCTGTCTACTTTTGCAAGTAGTGAAGACTAACAGGAGTGGATCTCTACAGCAAACAGTTGGTGGCAAGGGCCTGAAGGACCATTGTACCTATTTCATGGTTTTGTTGTTGTTTGTTTGCTTGGTTTTGGGGTGGGGTTTTTTGTTGTTGGTTTGGTTTGGTTTGTTGTTTGGTTTTGTTTTTTTCAATTCAGATTGGCTGCCATTCAGACGTAGGACAATGAATACCCATACGCAGCTGCAGTCCACTAAGTCTGCTCCTGGAGAAATTCGAGTTTAATTTAAAAATATATCCAGTTTGCATAGTACAAGATCACAATGAGAACAGCACAATGATGGGAGACAATGGGGAGATTCACTTCACAAGCATGCTCCTGATCCAGGCTGAAACACTAACGCAGACATCCCCAGGGAGATCAGCATGAACTGATTTAGCTAGCCAAGCAGTTGGGCTTGTTGGTCCACTCCAATGTCCATGCTGGCACAGCAGAACTGCTGGTGGTGTCCAGGCTGGCCGGCTCAGTTTGCTGTACAGCACATTGCAGGCTTTAGCCAAGATCAAGAGTGATTTTAGAAGCATAGAGAGTCCAAAGATCAGGGAAAGAGAAAAGTTTTAGAGCTGCCGTCTTATTGTGTGCTGATACTGAAACTCACTGGTGAAAACTGATGTGTAAAAACCTTAGTTTGATGCTTGGAAAAGTGCAGTTTGTCCTGGGTGTCTGCATCTTGAGTTACAAGGCAAGAGAATGTAAGGAAGCCAAAGTGATGGCACATTTTTGAAGATTTTGCCACAAAAGGCTTGCCAAGCCCACACAAGGGGTCACAGGCAAAAACACACAGCAGTCCTCCAAAAGGCAATGATCAAAGATTTTTGAATTATGCAGAGAGAATTAGAGTAGTAAAGAGGATTTATACCTTAGTAAAATGGAAATTGCATTTGCTCTTAACAGGAACTGGGGATATTACTATCGTCTGAGTAAAAAATTAGGCTTCAAAATTTTTAACTGAAACTGCTGAAGAGTGCTCTAGTTTACCTTTTAGATTGCCTTTTGTTTTTAATCTTTTGATAAAGTAATTTATTTCTGGAAAAGCATTCAAACCTATTTACATTTTTTGAATATTTAAATAACTAAATGTTCACAGAAGCAAATGTCCCAGGACAGAAGGCAATGCAGATACAGCTGAAATCAATAACATTAGAGTAAGGTCTCCACCTTCTGTAAAACTTTAGGAAAAAAAAAAGTTACAGGCAGAGAATCAAGGTCAGAGGCTCCCATCAATGGTCTTTATACAGGTGATATTGGAAGCAGAGGCATCAACACTAGGGACACACAGCCACATGGGAGATAAGTTAATGCAGAAACATATTTGTCAGTGTAATATCTCCTGAGTTACACAAATGCAGGGTGTGACGCACCCCACAGTAAAGAGTTCTGGAGTCTAGAAGGTGGCAGTCAAATTTAGCAATCAGTTTTAGAGATGGGGGCAGAATCCTGTGTCAGAGCTCACCAAAGTTACAAAACTTATACTAACCACCGTACTCTGCTGAAACATATTTTTCAGTTTACATACCCAGCAAGCAAACTTATATTGCTCTTCACTGACATTTCTAAAGGTGTATTTGCTTGTTGATTGTTATTTTTTAAAGCAAATAGAAATGAATGTATGCATTTGCATAAAAACTTGTAGATACTTGGATCAAGATCTCCAAATGTATATTTTGGCTAACCCAAAATTTGTGACACTTCTTTTAATTCTTCATATATAGCTGTGCCTGACCTGCTCTGGCATAGGTGAGGTTTGTCTGTGACTTAGACAGAACAGTTGGATCAGCTTTTAAAGGCAATGGTTTCATTTGTTCCAGCAATTCATTTCAGGTAGCCTTCAGATTTTTATAAAAGAACACGACTCAGGATATTTGAAATAGTCACTGTGATGAAATATTAAGTGATCGGCATGCAGCCTGCTGCCCTGCAGATTAATTCTGCCAAACAGGTAACAAATCCCAACCAGTTCAAATATCTTGCAATCTTAAAAATCCTGCCAAGTATCAAAAATAGGGGAGATGTGGGTAGTGTAACCACATAGCCCTAAAATACAGTATTTCCACTGCTAGTGGCAGGCACTCAGTTTGCAAGGCCTCAAGACTGAGGCTTGTCAGACTTGCTCTGTTGACCTCCACTCAACTTCATTTTACACAGTTTAGCTCTAACAGCAGTTTTTCTAATTGACCGAGTGTCTACGAGTGATTCATTTTACTTTCATTTACCTATGTGTAGTACTACTACGGCTTTACGACTCTTACATAACAATGTGGCATAGGGAAATGCAGACCTGGTGTGACTAAGAAGTGGTGATACAGGGTGCAAGGTACCTGAGCATGGGCATGGGATGATAAGAGGTGGGACACAAGCTTGGCACTGGTGACCTCATGCCTATAAATTACTTGCCAATAGTCAGGTACAGAGATGCAGACCTGGAGCTAGACAAAACTGGATTTAGGGGTAACGAAAGGAACTAAAAAACAGTGTCTAACAAACATAAAAGCCACCACGTGTAGTAAGTTTGGTTAAAATGTGGAGCTGCAGAGCAGCGAAGAAATAACAAGATGTAAAGCTTGTTAGCAAATGTATAAAATGACTCTATGCAGATCCTGAAGGAAGGAAGGAAAAAGAAGCCATCAACATGAACATGATGTTCCCTTCGTCGAGCAACTCCGGATGCTGACAGATCACCATAACATCCCAAACCACCACCACCAAAACGAAACCACCAACTTTAGGACCCAGCAGAGCAGGGGAAAAGTGAGGATAATATCAGGAAAAGGAGTAAAAACTAGGAAGTGTTTTTAAGTTTTTAACTGTAGTATTATTAATACTGATTTTTTTTCTGCATAGACTTATTTTTTCCTTTCTCTGCAGTAATTACATCTCCTCTAGTAATGATTCTTGGATTAGGCTGCTAAGATTCAGTTATACTAACTATAAATTCTTGGTTTTATATATATGAGTGTGTTTCCTCTTTGCTCATAAAAAAGATTTTGAGTGTAGCAATAGACAGAGAGATATACCAAATGCTTTGTGGGATAAACTTTCAAAGGGTCACCAAAAAAGGACATTCCTTATATATGTATTTCCCTATTCAACAGTTCTGACAAATTATTGCACCTGAATATGAAAACAGCAAAATCACAGGAGGCTGTGTGCAATTGAAAATAGGTGCAGCCTCAGATTTTGTGGGCAAATTAAGAAAGACGCTTCAGAATTTGTCCCTTGACATCGAAAATAAATACAAACTTCCCCAAAACCTGTACTGTGTTAGTCTCCTTTTTTGTCATTCATCCACAGAATTCTTTGTTTTTACTTTGTCAGAAAATTTAACATTTTGGCTGATGAATGTGAAAAGAATGGTATGTTATTCACAATAGTTTGAATAAATATTAATACAGGGATTTTCCAGGGGTGAGGCAAGGAGTGTGTACGGATTAGTAATTTTTTCCTCTATCCGTGGGCAAGCATCACTGGATCAGATCAAGGATGACTCTTAACTGTGCAATCTACAAGAGTTTATTCTGTATTTTGAAGTTTAAGAAAAAATCAGACTGATCATCCATGTTTGTATGATCTCAGTAATTAAGGTGAGGTTCACGCCAGACCATATATTCTGAGATAAGTTTAAGCTTTTAGCAGCTTTCATCTGCTTGCCTACAGTTTGGTTTACTGTATGCACATATGAATATTGCCCCAGGAAAAAAATCTGCAGAAGATCCTCTACTTGCAGATTTGTAGAATAAACTATTTGAATCTTAGTGCCAGTATTTTCTCTCAATGCACATGCATAATTTTCCCATGAATGGGATTTATGTGTGCACATCAAAAGAAGAAAATCCCTAAGGGCTCAGTTTAAATCAACAATAGCAAAGAAATTCAGGAATCTCCCACCAGAGCATGCCCTGTTTTGCCTACTTTATATCACGCAGACTTTGAATGAAATCTGTGGCAGCCAGGCAAAACAGGACATGCATTGGCTTTATGGTTGTTCATTTTCAAGGCTTAAAATTAAGCCCTTAAGAACTTACTGTCTTCCTAATGAGTGCACATCACCCATGGGAGATAGTGTTGGTGATAGCTGGAGACAGGCAAGGTGAGGGAACGCTCACCCCCACACGCCTGTGTGGTGCATTGTGAGTACACTCACAACCATCCCTTCTGATAGTTTTTTCCTAGATATCAAGGGAAAAGGCTGTGAAATAAAAAAGTGGTGCCATGGAGGTGGCATCAGCTCCGTGAGGAGACCCGGGGCTGGAGTGGGAGTGGTTTCAGACCATTTTGGTGCCATTTCTGAGCAGCAGAGGCTCAACCTGCAGGTCTGAACCAGTGGCTGAGCAGTGTGGGTTCCCACCATGGGGTCTTGCTTTTTGGGAGGATGCTGCTGGTGTGGGTGGCTGCCTTGGCCACTGATTAAAAATAGTAATAAAAATAATAATAACTATAAAAATAAAATTAGTAACAACTCTAACACCCCCTGTAAGGAGCCGTTGAAGGAGGAATGTTGTTTTTACAACTGATCTGGCACCTGACCCCAGCGGGGGGAAAGGACTGAGAGACATCAGACTATGAATCCTTAATGTAAAACAAAGTCTCTCCAAACTGATCCTGGAATGCACACTGATGCCTGTATTTAAAAAGTTAAGCTAGGAGGAAGGGTAGCCAAAGAGCCAGGAATCTGTATTTTAAATAAATCAATAAGGGGAAGGGGGCTGTTAGAATTAGATGAATGAAATATGTAAACTGAGGCAGGCATTGGGTAAGACTACAGACATAAACCCTAAAGTACCCAACCAGTGGGGAACAGGGGAGGGAATTTGCGGCCGGGATTTTGGGGGGAGTATAAAGCAGGAGCTTTTTGCCCTATTCCAAGTGCCTACCTTTAGGTAGAACACCCTTTTTTGCAAAATCGTTAATAAAATATGCTTTGCTGAGAGATCCTGCCTGAGCCTATTATACATTGGCAAGATGATCGTTTCCTACACCCCCTCCAGGGGAAGAAAAAAAAAAAAACAAACAAGCCCACAAAACAACAACAACAACAACGCACGAACAAACACAAACCACGCACACCTTTAAAAGGGCAAGGGGAATGATAGCCAGAAGCTCATGAGCACACCGCCGTGCAGGAGGGAGGCGCCGACCCTGCGCCCCGCCCCGGCCCCGCGCAGCCCCGGGGCGCGGAGGCGTGCGGAAGAGCGCGGAGGCGTGCGGAGGGGCGCGGAAGAGCGCGGAGGGGCGCGGAGGCGGGGAGCTGAGATGTGCAGGATGTCGTTCAAGGTGAGCCGGGAGCCGCGGAGAGGGGCGGGGGGAAACGAGTTTGGTCTCCCGCTTTGTGCTTGCTGTGCCGGCAGCCCCTGAAATGCTCCGTCATATTCTTGGATTTAGGGATTTCTGTATTTAAATATATACACATATGTACTGAGGAAAAACGGGGGTGTTTGAGGGCGGAAGGAAGGAAAACAGGAGCATCTTTCCCGGGCTATGGGGTGCCCCGGGTGTGCTGCGGTGGCAGCTGATGGACCGAAAGGATGCATGGTTGATGTTATATAAACTGGGAGCCTTCCTGAATCCTTACGCCGGCCTTAGGGTGGCCGGGCTCAGCGCTGTGGGTTTTGGTGCAGTCGGGAGCCCCCTCTTCACTTTTTCTGATCGTCTCTGCTAGTGCTGGTTGTGTAATAGTGAGGAGGCAGCATTTATCCATGCTCTTCATTTCAGGCTGTGGTGGCCACTGAAACCAGACTCGTTCCTTCCCTTCCCTGTCTATGATTCCTGTCGCTTTTTGTGCTTCATCCATCCAAAACTGGGCAAGAATAGTCGTTTTCAAAAGATCATCTAAACCAAGGGGTTTTTTTAACCTGAGGACTGGATTAATAAGATCAATTGGCAAAGACAGAAGCAAGCAGCAATTTACTGATGCTAATGGACAATATTTATGCTAGATGTACATCTTCTCTGTTGTGCACTTCCTAGATGCTGTGCTTGCCCTTCTCTTATTGATCACCAGCTCTGTGCCAGTCCTTTGCCATGTTGCTTGTGTTGCATTGTTTTGTTTGATGGATTATTCCTTGTACTCACCCCTCACTCTAGTGAATGTGTCTCCCCTCCGGAGTGCTGCTGCTGTGGTGGCACCATGTTGGTTTGATGGTGGTGCAGCAGGTGCTTTCCACCTGCAGTTAAAGCCACTGATGTGACAGGGACCAGGTGGAATCTTCGTATTCCTTCCCTTTTTGGTCCTTCGTTGGCCTTGTACCTCCTTTCTTTTTTTTTTTCTTTTTCCTGTTCCTCCATTCTGCCTCCATGAGTTTTTCCCACTGTCATTTCTCACAAGCATCCACCCTAATGGATTCTAGCCCCATGTTCCTGGTGGTGCCAGCCCCTTCTTCTTGCATTCTTCTCCTTTTTTTGGCCTCTTGGTTTTTTTTACCTTGTCCTTTAGGTCTTCTTTTCTGTGCTGTTCCTATCAGCTCATTTTCTGTACCCTGTATCTCACTTTCTATTCCCTCAGGTAGTGCTGGTTGAGGTAGCTTACTACCTGCTCCTTCTCCCTCTGGAGAAATGCAGCCCCCACCTCCCTCTGCTTTGTCTCTTTTTTCTGTATCTTTTTGCTTGGCATTTTCTCTTTCCCTCAGAAGACTGTGTACTTACCTTGGATTCATACTGTCTCTGCCACTGCCTATTAATGTTTTCCATCTTATTATCCTACTTGCCCATGAGGTAGAATTTATCTTTCTCACTGTCTGTATACATGAATATCCTCTCTTCTCCTACCAGCTTTTGTGTGTCTAAGCTTACATTTACATCTTGAACTACCTTTCTTTTTTATCAAGATCCTTCGTGTAGTATGTATTGCTATCTAATAAAGTCCTCTCACTTTCCTCCGAAGTCCCACTAACATTTTCCGTTGTATCAAGCTTGATCACAATTTCCAGTTCTTCTTCTTAAAACTTTTTACTCAGTTCCTCCTTTCCACTAGGACTGGTTTGGAAATTGAGAAAGAAAAGGGAACTTTCTTGTTTTTTGACAGTACAAGGAACCAGCTGCCAGGCTAGTGGGTTTTTTCTCCCCTCTTTTCTTTCTCTTTGCCTATTGCCTCTTTTCTTCCATCTTCAAGATCTCTGTTCAAGAATTACGCTTTTCCTCCTCAGTTGTTACCCCACTGTGACCTGCCCTTTCTCTGCAAACAGCAAAGCAAATGTGGAGCGGGGAGCAGGAGCTGCTTATCATGGCATTTAAATGATACTTTCCCCCCCAATATTCCTAAAATGACACATACAGATACATTATCACATTTTATTTTTTTCTGTATTCCTGCATAGAAATGGTCTTGTCAGACTTATATATTTTCCTCTAGACCATTTTTGAATAAGTATTTTTCTTGATGTCAATACAGCATGAATATAATGCCAACTTTTCATCTTTGGGCTCTCGTAAGAGCATATAAACAATTTAAATGAATAGCACAGTCAGAGTTTGAAATAATGCTTCAGAGCTCTTAATGAAATGGAGGAAATTACATCCTGAAATTTGCTGATGCTGCAGCAAATGTCATAATGAAACATGTCATTTTCACCAAAGCTATTAGCTAATCACTTTTAAACATTTACTGCATTCTGTTCCCTGACTGTCTATGCTGAGGGTCAGTTGTTTACTTTAAGGAGTTTTTAGGACCAGACTAGCTTTATAATAAGAATGACTTGAAAATTGTATCCAGTTAATCTCTTAAAATTCAATATTACTTCTCCCTAAGAAGTATCAGATGAGACAGGATGGAATTCATAAATGAACAACAACAGCAGCCAAGGCTTATGTCATATCGTGTTTAAAACCCATTTATTGCTCAAAAATTATTGAATTTATCAGATCATTAATCCCAAAGTAGTGTCTTATACTTCACCTACCAGTAATGTCAGTATTGCTGGTTCCACCTGAAAATGAAGAGCACAGCATTATAAATCCTTGTTTTGAAAGCAGAAGATAAATTGCCACGTGGTACTCCTTGAGGCTGTCCTTGTAGGGTGCCCAGATCATCTGAATTATTTTGCACATTCCATTCATCTTAGCAGGTAAAATAGCTCAGATTCGTGTTTGCTTTTATCTAATCACTACAAGGTTGATGGTCCGAGTATGCTGTATACTCTACTTTTATACAAGGAATCCCTAGTAATGTGGAGGCATGAGGGGAAGTACAAGTACTGATAGCAGTCATTCCAAATTGGGTCAAAAGCACCTCTGGGAAAAACCTGATTTAGTGTCCTTGATGCGCTGGAGAATTCTTCCTTTCCTTGGGTCTGATCCAAAACATGAGGACAACTTTGCTGCAGAGCTACTGTAGGAATTACAGGGGTGAAAAAGGTAGGAATTCATGACTCAAAAAGGCTAAAGACTTTAGACTTCTACTTCCAGACTAGGTTAACCCTGGCAACTTAGTTCTCTCCTCATGTAAACTGATGAAAGCAGGTAGAGTTCCTGAATATGGATTCAGGTTCCTGTCTGCCTGATCGGTAAAGGAGTTGTTGTATGGTAGGCATAATAAGATGCATTCACATTGTTACTATGCCCTCATAGTGAAAACCAGGCTGCATGAAATAAATCTTTCTCTGTGTGGATATCTTGCCATATCCCAAAGCCTCCTAAAACTTTAAGGGATAGAGTGAGACAATAAAAGGTAAGGAATTTGATTTCCCATTCTGTAAGGTCTAAATATCATTCTTTTGCAATAGCTTTCCACTGAATAGCATAATAATAAAGAAAATAAGACAATATTCCCAACTACCAGCTCTATAAATAAATATCTGCCTAATAAATCAGAGCAAAAAGGGCAACAAAAAAGGCAACACTGTCTGTTTAGGTCAATCGTTCGCTTTTAAATAAAATTTCAATGGTTGTAAGGAAAAAGGTAGGAAAATACTACTGTGTTGCCAGCAAGAAGGGTATAAACTACCACCTCTACTCTTGACCAAGAGTATCTACAGATTCACCAGGGGAAATGTGTTAGCTATAACAGAAAGATCAGAACTTAGCCTAACGTGTTTGCTGAATTTTTCAGGCTCCTGTTCTTGTGTGTGCTGGTACAAGAAACATCACTATCAGTTTATAGGAAGTGTCTTATAATTTATTAAATGGTTGAAACTTCTCTTGTCTCGAACAGCTGCCAGTTTTCTAACCTGTGCATATTAAACAAGCAACCAATGGAAGGTGCTCGGTTAGACAGACCTGGGAGAGATTCACACAGGATTGGTCTTGAATCTGCTGGTTTCTGCAAGATTTTTTCCCTGTGTGACAGTGAAGAAAGCAATTTATCTTTGCTCTGTGTGTTAATTTTAAGTATTACCATAAAACCATTCAGTCCTGATTTTCTACCACACAACACGTGCACATTGACATTTAGACATGGGGAAGTCTGTGTGACATTTTCTGAAGCAGAATGGTTGACTGTTGCATGTACTCTGGACTCTCTCTGGGTTATCCTGAAGGAAGGATTCCCTGCAGAGCAAGGCTCCCAGGTATTTTTGACACTGTTTTGGTCTAAGATGTCTATCAGTGAAATGATGCTTTACCAAACTGTTGGTGGTTTGGGGTCTTATTAAAAATCAGCAGCGTGAGCCTGCTCCAGGCTACATGCCATTGCCATCACAGCGTTTTTTCCTCCTCTGCACTTCACCCATCGCAGCGCTAACATGTCAGGGCAGCATTTTGGCAGCTGCCTGCATGGATCAGACAGGGAGGTCAGGAGCAAAGTCCGTGGTTTAGCTTTTTTCTGCTGTCCTCCTCCTATGCTGGGCCAGTGATAATTTGCTCCTATCCAGGAGAAGTCACAGCGCAACCTTTTTTCTAGGACTAAGAAAGCCTCAAAAGGTTATTAGATTACTATTTAAGAGTAGCCTATGTTATCTAGATTTCAGAATTTCCCAATTTTGCCTTATAGTTTGCCTTGCATACATAGTAGAAGAATCCGTAAGTCTTTGAACAGCAAGATTTTAGCCTTTTTTTTTTTTTTTTTTTTTTTTTTTTTCCTAGCATCACCCAGGAGATATGCCCCCAGTTACAAGATGTTAATTCCAGGGAAGAGGCAGACCAAACAGTATGGGAGATGGATGAGCAGTACCTTTCCTGTATTGGGACTTTATATGCAGAAAAGAAGGAGATGGCAGAGACTTAACCTGAAAGCCAGGAGGATGTCCTGCAGCAGGGCACGTCAGCAGGATGATTCAGCCTCTCTAACTGTGCCCAGCCCCACCACAGAAGCAGATAATACAGGTACCAGTTAGCACGTTGTTTCCTGTGATGTTCCCCTGTGGATCTGGACTAGCGTCACCGTCTCTCATTATAGAGCAAGCTGAGAGAGACAGGCTGCCATGGACACAGGGAACACCTGAAACAACATGAGGTAGCACAGGAAGACCGATCTCTTTAATTGTGCAAATAAATTAAATTAGCTTCCCTTCCATGCTCTGGTTTTGAAAGAACACCACACTAAGCTGAAACTTGCCTGGCTTGAATGCAGAATTTGCATGTGTCCAAAGGCATCTTCTAAAGTGTTCTATTTCTGCCTTTTTTTTTTTTCTTTTTTTCACCAGAAAGAAACACCACTTGCCAATGCTGCATTTTGGGCTGCGAGAAAAGGAAACTTGGCTCTCCTCCAGCTGCTGCTGAACAGTGGGCGAGTAGATGTGGACTGCAAAGACAGTGTATGCACACAATGCACCTACACCCACGGCACTGATTTTACATCACTTTCTATAGCCTGCTGCACTGAGGGTGTGGCAGGGATCTAACATGAGACTTTTGAGAGTCTTATGGCATTTAGGGTTGATTTAAAACCTTCTTTTGTCAGGAAGCAAGCTTGATACTCGAGATAAAATAGTGTGATGATTTACATCGGTGGCAAGAGGTCAGGAATCTGCCAGCACTCAAAAAAGTGCTTACACAGTTATTTGTGGCGCTGACATTAGAAACACAGATTTTAGCACCTCAGGCTTCTCTTTTCAAGAAAATGTCATTGTAGTAATAGATCACATTGAAGAATTGACTGGACCAGGCCCAGGTAGCAATGATTCTGTCAGCTAGCAGAGCTCCTCATAATTATTTAAATAAAAATAAATAAATTAAAATTAAAATTAAAAAAAAACCCCCACACATCTAACCAACCAACCAAAAAAAACCTGGACCACAGTTTCCATGTAGACAACATAGAAGTTTGCATCTGATGTGCAGCCATTCCCGTCTGGTGTGGTATGCAATGTCCTATACCCAGCGGTGCCGTCAGAACTGCTGGCCTCCTAACTTCTTCCTCCCACCCCCAGTATCTCCTGGACTTGGCACCAGCATGAAGGCACAGTGAGACTGCCAAGCAGAGAGGAGCCTGGGATTTCATGGGAATTTCCTTACTGTAACTGGCATGGATTGAAATTAGTTTTGAGATTATAAATGGGTTGAAAACACAGAAAATGGGTATGTTGTGCTATTCTGCCTCCAACATATGGAGAGATACTTGATCGTACTAAGCTATGGCAAAGAAAAAGGGAAAACTGAGGTTGTGAAGTTCCCAGATTGCTTTTATTTAGTGTTGGAACTGACTTACTGAGAGTCGTGCCTGTTTTGAACTGGATTAGTACCACTTCCAACCTCAAACATGCGTTTGCCAAAGCTTCTCTCACTTTGAATACCTTCAAAGTGAGAGAGATTTTCTAAGCCCATTGACTTTAACCTATTTTTTCATTTTCATGTCATTTTTGCCCTGTAGGCAAGTATTTGACCTGCAGTGCTTCTGGAGCTGATCTGTGACTGTCATTCTGACAGGGAGGGATGTTAAGATGGGGCATGAAGTAAACAGGATAGAGATTGATGTAAAGAAATAAGGTCCACTACTGCTCATTTTTTCTCAAAAGATTATTTTCAATACACTGTAAAATATCCTGACACTAATTGTAACAGGCATACACGTTTTCTAGAGTAAAATATTTTCATACAATTAAGGCTGCATGCTTCTTTTCGATAATAACACACATTCCTTCTTTAAATTGAACTGGTGTGTGTGAATGTTTTAGAAGGATGAATTTCATCCTTGTTCATGTGGTTTCCATGCATTGTCCATGCACCACGTACATATAACCTAAACCTTACTTGATTCACTGGAACAGTGAGCTTATGGTGTACTGAGGGAACTCAAATGTGAAGTTCTGGTATGGAAAGTTCTCTCCTATGGTGTGAAGAATCACAGAGTGAGTTTGCTCTCACCGTTTGGATAATGAATTAATATTCAGATCACCAGACCTTACTCCGCACTATGACTCAGAATTAAGTGACTCAGCTGAGTCACTCAGTCACTGTGTCTAAGGTTATTCTTCTGGAAATGATGCAAATATCTTTGGGATTGTCTGATAAAAATGCTGTGTATAAACCAAAAAATTCTTGTTATTCTTGTTGCACTTATTTTGGGACAATAAGATGAAGTCATTGCGTACGTATTTGTTGAATGGTCAGGCTTTAGCACTGCAGGCAAATCTGTAATGTTTTTGCTTTGACACCTGCTAATTGCTTATTTACAAAGTATTCTTGACAGTAGGTTTTAAATGATAGCAGGGTTTTCAATGATCATAAGCTTCCTTCAGCTTTTCAGAATATGTGCTGTCTCTTCCAGACAGCCTGATTCATTGCTGGATGTGTCTGTTGAACATACTGACTTTTTTTTTTTTTCCTTACTCCCAGCTTGGCACAACAGCTCTGATGGTAGCATCTTACTATGGCCACGTAGATTGTGTACGGGAATTGGTGTTGCAAGGAGCAGATATCAATCTGCAGAGAGAGGTAGGAGAAGTTGTGCATTCAAACAGGGACTGATTAAGTGACCGTTGATTTATTACAAATAATAAAAAAGTGTTGTCTATTGCTTTTTGCCAATTGTTTATTTGTCATTTGCTATGCAGTGTATGTATGAACAGAGTCCGTTCTCCTGAGGGCACCAAAGAATCAGATGTCTAGAGTTTATAATAGAAAATGACGTGCCAGAGGTACATTTGTAAATAATTTATCAAACATTTCCAGCACATCTGGTTGGCGAGGGCAGTTCTATCTGAGATGTAGCCCCCCAGAGTTGCATGTTTTATACATCTGCAGCTTTACTTATTGGCACAGTAATTTATAGCTCTCTGGATGGCATAAGTGATAAGGAGAAGTCCTTTACCTTTTGATTTGCAGAGTCTGGTCATTAAAATGGAGCAGATGCCACTGCTAGCATGAGGTTTATTTTGACTTCGTATGCATTGGAGTTTCTGTCTCTGAGCCAAGTCACCTCTAACAATCACAGGGCTTCATCACTCGTACCCTTCCCTGCATCTCTGCTTTGTGTTCAAGGCATCTCTCACACCATGACATGCTTGCGGAGGGGACACTGTCAGTGACTAGTTTTGTGAAAGTGCCTTCCCCCCATACTCCGTGCAAATGATTGTAAGGAGTACCTGCAGCTGGTCTGGTCTGTGTGCTGGCTACACGGAGAGCAGGATTGCTCTGGGACAAGGCCAGTCGTACTGGTCCAGGGAGAAGCGCAGTGTAAGGAGGGCATGCAGTAACATGGGATGGCAGCAGGCAGCACAGGGCAAGAGAGTGCTCGTCACTTTAACAACACAAGCAAATGTTTCTTGCTTTCCTTGGTTACCTGGAACTAGAGCATTAATCTCATGTTGACATCTGCAAGTTACTAAGTCAGTGAATGCTGTGTTTGATGATATAAATGTCTTTGCACTTACTGGCCTAAACTTGCTCTAACCATGACTGTTAGTGTCTTTCAGAGGGGTCCTGTTCCAAAACCCCATGTATTTAAACATGTCCCTTCCCTTAGGTAAACACTGCTTGAAAAGCAGCAACAAAAGGAAAAGTTGAGGACAGTTTTATGGAGCTGCTCTTGTGTATTGCTCAGGACATACCAATTCAGCAAGCCAATAAAAAGAGAAACATTGAAATCCTCCAGAATCACTCTGGTGCAGAGAGAATGCAAAACAGATGAAGTTTAAGCCCTGAAGACCAATGGCACTGTTCTGAAACTAAATCTGCATACTCAAACCAGTGCTCATGTACTCTGAAGTTGTTGTGAAGCTTGGGGAAGTGGGAGTCCCCTAAATATGTCTGGGAGAGGGGGCTCTGAAATGGTCTCAAGGGGCCATATGAATTTCACATGCAGCTCCTCTTTTCTGCACCTTCTACACTACATGGGATGAGAGCCCAAAGTCAGGAAAGCCTGCTTGGCTTCTCTCTCTTCCCCCCCATCTCTTTCCCCCTCTTTCTCTACTCTCCCCCAGCTTTCCTCTTTTCCTCCTCTTTTCCTCCTCTTTTCCTCCTCTTTTCCTCCTCTTTTCCTCCTCTTTTCCTCCTCTTTTCCTCCTCTTTTCCTCCTCTTTTCCTCCTCTTTTCCTCCTCTTTTCCTCCTCTTTTCCTCCTCTTTTCCTCCTCTTTTCCTCCTCTTTTCCTCCTCTTTTCCTCCTCTTTTCCTCCTCTTTTCCTCCTCTTTTCCTCCTCTTTTCCTCCTCTTTTCCTCCTCTTTTCCTCCTCTTTTCCTCCTCTTTTCCTCCTCTTTTCCTCCTCTTTTCCTCCTCTTTTCCTCCTCTTTTCCTCCTCTTTTCCTCCTCTTTTCCTCCTCTTTTCCTCCTCTTTTCCTCCTCTTTTCCTCCTCTTTTCCTCCTCTTTTCCTCCTCTTTTCCTCCTCTTTTCCTCCTCTTTTCCTCCTCTTTTCCTCCTCTTTTCCTCCTCTTTTCCTCCTCTTTTCCTCCTCTTTTCCTCCTCTTTTCCTCCTCTTTTCCTCCTCTTTTCCTCCTCTTTTCCTCCTCTTTTCCTCCTCTTTTCCTCCTCTTTTCCTCCTCTTTTCCTCCTCTTTTCCTCCTCTTTTCCTCCTCTTTTCCTCCTCTTTTCCTCCTCTTTTCCTCCTCTTTTCCTCCTCTTTTCCTCCTCTTTTCCTCCTCTTTTCCTCCTCTTTTCCTCCTCTTTTCCTCCTCTTTTCCTCCTCTTTTCCTCCTCTTTTCCTCCTCTTTTCCTCCTCTTTTCCTCCTCTTTTCCTCCTCTTTTCCTCCTCTTTTCCTCCTCTTTTCCTCCTCTTTTCCTCCTCTTTTCCTCCTCTTTTCCTCCTCTTTTCCTCCTCTTTTCCTCCTCTTTTCCTCCTCTTTTCCTCCTCTTTCCTTCCTTTTACTTCTGTCCAGCCATTAAAATCTCACATATTCATTTTTGGGTGCTTGTTTACTCACATGTCAATGACAGTATTTTATACAACTAGTATAAAATATGGGGTTTCCACTCTTCAGTGAGATTAAGGGAAAGCAGAAGTTGCAGGGCTGGTTACAGTTGCTTGAAGGTTGCTTGGCTGGGTGGGGAGCTACTGCTCCAGGAGACCAGCATGACTTATTCCAACAGCAGTCACATTTTGTCAGCAGAGAGTCCAGCAAGGTGGAGCTCTGCTGTACCAAGTAACCACCTCCCAGGTCTTTTTACACCCTGACCCAAATCCATCTCGTGCTCCTATTTGTCCCACGTTGTAGCAGCAGGTGGAATAGGGGTTGGTTTCAAATTGGCTGTTCCTCTGTTGTGCAAGACGTTTCTCACTCTGGGCTCGTTTCTCTATCTGATGACTGCGTAGAAGTGAGTGAATCCTGAGAGGCCTATATTAGAAAGACTGTGCAGAAGCCCTTTGTGAAACTTGCGTTTTACTCAAATGTATGGTGCTGAACAGATTTCTCAGTGCAGTGGGAAGAAAACTGACCTAAGATACCTAGTGTCCTCTGAAGTCCTCAAAATCATCATGTCTTTTCAGCTGATATTCAACCAATTGTACTTTTTAATTTGAAATGTGTATACTACAGTCAAGTGTGTTACATGTTTGGGGGTTTTTAATCAATTTTTTCCTTACAGTCAGGTGCAACTTCTCTGTTCTTTGCTGCACAGCAAGGCCACAATGATGTAGTGAAGTTTCTCTTCGAATTTGGAGCCTCCACTGAATTTAAGAATAAAGTAAGATGATGGGTATATTTTTGCATGCTGATACATTCTGACAATCAGGGCTGGTTTTTCCTATTTAAACACAATATGGCAGCAGGAAGATGATAGAATTATTTCCTCACTTGAACATTTTCTGAGTAATATGAGTAATGCAACATATTGTGAAAATATTAACTACTAGCTTTTAATACCTAGACTTAATGGCATAAGTTCATCAAATATCAGTCCCTTGACAGTGACATCAGTCTTTCCTCTCTAGCTATCCTCCAACAGAAGAACAAAGGGTCTTTTTGTATGTGTTAGGTAGGACCCTGGTTTAGGTGTATATGTACTTCACTTGTATAGACTGAAATTTTGTCTACATTGAGATGTCTCTGCATTCCAACCATAGGAGACATAAGAGTATAATGGCTTCAGTCTCCCCTAAATTCCCATTTACCCATCTGTGACAAGAAGATTAAATGCACCTCAGGGCTTCTGTTTCTTTGTTCAGGCAGGTCCTTTTTCAAAATCTTCTTAGAACAGTCAAAAGCACAGACAGTAGAGCCTGGGTTTGGTTCATCACCCCTCATGGGGTGAACAGCATTAAGAAGAGTAGTTCATCACTGACAGCAGTATATCAACTCAGTTTCTTTGCCCAAGGCAGTACTAGCACTTCTGCTTTCAGCAAACAGAACCAAAAGCACCAGATTTTCATTAAATATTCTTACCCTTGACATGCTGGCCACATTTTGGAGCATTCCCATAATTTGGGGAAGACACTTGCCAGTCACTGACACTGGGCTCCATAGTGATGTGTTTGAAGGAGAAGGAATAATTCCTAACCCCACAGCAACCAATTTTTCAAGGTGTTATAGTCTGTGATTTGAATTACTCGCTCAACCCATACCTGCTTTCCTGAGTTCCTGGAAATATAGGCTTTAAATACTAAGGGAATTGATGGAGCATCAGAGACTCAGCTCCTTATGTTCCAGGAACTAAAAATCCTGAGGTTTTGTGGCTGGAGTTCACACATGCCCACACAGTAGGATTCTGGTACCCCAGAGAGCCATGCTAGTGGTCAACAACTCTCTGACCACAGCAGCGATCAGAAAATGCAAAAACATAAATGAAATTATGGCTGTTTAATACAACATGCATGGAGTGCAGCTGTGGAACTTGGCAATGTAGGAGGTTGCAGTGCTAAATACAACAGCTTCATTTTAAAGTGCTGGATAATGTCATGTGGGACAGAGCTGCTGGGAGAAGCTGCACATCGAAATAAGGATTGCTTCTCAGTTTTTTATTTCAGGGAATAGATGAGGGATAGCAAGATTCAGAAAGATCATCTCTTGCATTCAGCTGGGCGAGTGAACTTACACTGTCCTTTGAGTCATCTGGCCTATAAAAAGGCCACAAATCTATGATGAAGGACCAATGGTGTCCCAGGCATAAGAGGAGCCTGGATTACTCACTGCAGCTCAGCATGAAACTGGGTAGTGTTTTTGCAGAGGGAGGGGAAGCAGTGAATGCAGGAAACTTGGTAAGGAGGGAAGACAGAGGCTGACTATCTTATTTTGTCTAGAGGGACAGTTACATTTTCACCAAACCTTTCCACAGCCTGTGAACTAGGAGTCTGTGAAGAGGCCGAGACTTGACCCAGAAGGTGAACAGCAGGCTTGAAATTGTCTGATCCTTCATGACAATATATGCTCTTTTTTGAAGCATGCAAAATATGTTGATGTGAGTCACTAGGGCAGATAAAAGGGAGTAAATATCTAAATGATAAGAAAATATTCCTGCATTCAGCTGCTCCTAATAGCTTCCATCTTTGGACAAATGCAAGTTTGGGCTCTACTGTTGGTCGCCTTGAAATTTCGCTCCCGGCTCCCATGTTCCTGCCTGCCTCTTCTGAATTCAGACCTGACTGGACTCATGTGCCAGTCCTAAGTATCTTTTAAGCTGCAGATTGTTGTTCTTCTCCAGGCCACAGTTTTCTGTCACTTCCAGTCAAGCTGGTCACAAGACAGCATCAGTTCCCAGGGAATATAACATGACAAACTGGTGTGCAATGTGTATGTGAGGCTATTTTCCAGCAGCATCAAATGTGCTTGTTCAAGGACTCCCTCTTTTTTATTACCTCTTGAAGAGGTCTATCAGTCACTTCAGCATTCATAGTATGACACAAGCTATAGTGCCTGAAAAGGCTCTTAAAAACTGAACAAAGGATAGTTGGAGTAAAATTAATCTGACACTGGTTTAAAAAGTCAAGGCTAGTTATCATGTCCATGCGCTCTTTGCTGAAAGGACATGCTCTCTCTGAATAGTAGTATGAGGACATTGCTAGATTCATCATTAATGTTGGAAACTGCCGTGTTCATTCTTTCATTCATTCCTTGCCTGGGGACTGCAGCTCTTCTTCTGAAATTAGGATTTAGACAGAGGAATCCAAACGCTTACAGCTTCCAGACTGGGCTTTGGTAAACCACCATATTTTTAGACTGAGGCTGGGTGGGAAACCAGCTTGTACTTTGTGCAGCAGTGTGTACCTGAGCAGGAGGCACGACTGAGAACATACTGCATTAGTATTCCTCTTCCATTGGCCTTCTGGTGTGCTTTTGTATCAGTTCAGTTTTTTGATTTAATAATATGGTTTTCATAACTTGGAATTACTCCATCAAACCATTGCCTTGTTAACAGGCAACTACGATAATAGGCTTCTCCATCCTCCCTCAACCCCAGAAACAACATAGTTGACAACATGTGCCTTTTCAGGTCAGAGATAAGCATTTTCTGATTAAGGCACTCATCTGGGAGCAGAGCTGGGAAAGATATAGCTGTTTTTAAAGGACACTGCAAACTTAATCAATTTACAAACAACTTTATTTTATAAATTAAGGCATGGAATTGAAATAAGAAAATAAATTGAATGTATCCCAAGAAATAGAGACTTTAAAGCAAGGACGTGCAAAGGCCAACATCTTCTTTTTCATGTACCTCTCTGTAAATTGTAATTACTACCTTTGTTACTCATATATGAGAGTGGTGGAGAACTATCTTAATATAGGCATTCAATTCTTGTTACCTCCTGTATCATTAGATTTGATATTCACTAGAGCAGGCAAAGCAAACATTCTAAAACAGTGTAATAAAGTAATTAGCAATAATTGCTGATGTTGTAAAGAGAATAAATATTGAAGGTTATTTTATATATTAGAACATACATATTATTCAATAATATTATTCTGCATTGTCGCAGTCTGACATCCCTAGAAGTATGCATCATAAGTTAAAACATGTTCTCTTTTGTTACTCTTAGACATAAACATGTGGGGTTTTAAAAGGGTTTGCACAGCGGCATGTTTTCTGAGCAGTGCTGCTGGTCAAATGGTGTGTCAGAGGCTGTTTTTCAGCGAGTAGTGACTGCAGAAGATCGGTTCCCCTCCCTTGTAGCATATTTCAGAGATGATAAAACACCATATAATTCTAAGCTACGTTCAGGTGATGATGATGGAGGTGAAGGAAGAGGTAGGCAAATAGACTGAGAAGTCTGCACCAGGTAGTGTGTCCTTATCGGATGCTGCTGTTCGAAACACTCACATGGGAGATTGGCAGCTGCTGTATGTGCCGTCAGTGGGGAGGATAGACTGTGGGGATAAGAAAAAAGGTTACAGAGGAAGAATTGCAGATGTAGCTGAAAGAACTGGCTTCTATGTGTTCTTGGTGTGTGGGAAGGGTTTGCAGTGAAGGATTAATAGAAGCTATTATAGTGTCAGGAGAACAGGGTATGAGCAAGAAATAAACCCAAAGGGTATGCCCTCTGTCAGCCCCACCGCTGGCATCCCACCCGCTGGGGAAGGGCCATTGCCCTCGAGTCATAGACTGTCCTGAGTTGGAAGGGACCCACAAGGATCATAGAGTCCAGCTCCTGTCCCTGCACAGGACAAGCCCAAAATTCACACCGTGTCTGTGCTTGTTCACGTGTCCCTGCCCTCGCTTGCTGCCCTGCTCAGAATTTCCAAGAGCCTTGCCAGTACCAAAGATGCTCCTTCAGCTTTTTACTCATCTTGGCTGAAGCCAAAAAGCAATGAAAAGAGGGAATGACATGGCTAAAAGGGATTTTTATACTCTGACATTTACTTTTTTTTTTTTCCCCTCATAACTCATCTGCCTTCCCAATAGCATGTAAAACTTTGTGGTCTCCAGCTAGACTGGAGGAAAGGCTCTTGTGCTGGCAAAAAGTGAAGAAAGTCTAAGAGAAAGCAAGATGGAGGCTCAATAGGCATGAGTGGGGCTGAGCTTTCTCCTCCTAAGAAACCATGGACCTTCACGCTGTTTGACAATTTCTCAGTTTAACTGAGTGCTGTCTTACCGCATAGTCTTGTCAGTGGAAAAGATTTCTTGTCCCAAGTTCCCTTTCTTACAGCAAGGCTTATCTCTTTATCAGAGTATTCAAATGAACCTCAGTCCCTTCTTTTGAACGTATTCAGCTTCACAGGAGACGTGCAGTAGAGCAGGTCTTAGAGCTCAGTTGTCTTACCGATCAGGAACCAAATCTTTGATCCAAGGAGTTGTTAGCCAATTCTTTCTGACCCAGAAAATACTTGATTCAGGGTAGGCAGCTGGAACTGGGAACTACCCAATGTTTTTTTCTGTTCCCTGGACTCTGATCAGGGTGATCTAGGAAACTTGGTCACTCTAGTCTGGAAGAACTAAATGTTGTATTTTGGAAATGTGTCCTTTTAAAAAATGTATCTGATTAAAACTGTTCATGGGATTCAGCCAAACACTTGGTCAGGATCCTCAGTTTGAGACATATAGATATATCCTGAGAAGTGTCTCCCTTCTTAAACCTCAAGCTGTGACATTTCCCAAGGTGGGGTCATGCAGCTGTACTCTGAGCACTGGGCACCAGCTCTGCTGTGCTAACTGTGCTTGGCTTTGCAGGCCTGCCTTTTACTTGGGTTTGCCATTTGGTTCCCTCCAGAAATTATGTTAATAAGCAAACAATCTTCTTAAAAATAACAGGGGTTTGTGGAGAACACAAGAATTTTGAAAAACTAAAACCATGACCATAAAGGAATAAGCAAGCTATTCCCATATGCAGATAACTGAGCATGCCTATTTACCCTCCACGTAGGGAACCTCAATATTATTAAGCTTCCTATAGCTGATCCTTCCCTGCCTCTCTGCAGAGGACCTCCAATCTGCATAGCGCAGTTTCTCTTCTTAACTCACTAACCTTTCTCTCCCAATTTCCTTCAGGGAAAGAGTCTTAGAAATGTCTCTGTTTTTTGTTTGTAGCCTTTTCATCTGGCAACTCGCTACTCAGCAAAACGGGCTTTCAGCTGGAGACAGGAAATACGTTTCACAAAGTGATTAGCTTTTGCCATTGTGTTTTAAGTGTGTATAAGGTGGTTTTTAATCCAGAAACCATTGTGGTTGCTTTTATGTTTTGTTACAGCAGTTCCTATTAAATTAGGGTAGTTTAATTTGACAGCAAAGTCTAATGACTCATTGTAGCTATAAAGTAACTTAACTCTACTGACCCGATTACACACTATATTTACTCAATCCAGAATCAATATGGAATTCGTAGATTGTCATATAACAGCTTCACATCTGTGACTTTGCTGATACTGAAGCCTTGTTTACTTTTCAGTGTTGCAGGGAGGGAGGGTGAATATGAGGTTTTCAGAGTAGCTATAGACAGTCCATGTGGGTTAGTTCAGTCATGTCAGAGCTCAAGTTTTCATGAGGTTATTATAGGCATGAGATAGCACCACAGATTAATAAATTTGATTGGCACTTCCCATTATAAAACACTCGTTTGGGCTTTCAGGCTGTAACTTCTCTGGTGGATATCTGTCTGTGTGGAAAATTTCAGCCAAAATTTGGAGCTGTTTCAGAGAACAAGGCTGGGGGAAAACACAATCTCTTGCCCACATTAATAACAGCTTTAGAAACCATTTATCTGAAATGCTTTAGATAGCTTATCTTACAAAGGACGGGTATGAGACTGGGAGAAGGCAAGGGAGGAGAGAGAAGACCTCCGCTGTGGATGACTTGCGGTGTGCGTCATCCTTGCATGATGGCATGGTGCCATCCCAGGCAGAAGATGAGAACTTCGTCTCTGTATCAGTGTAGGAAATAATGGTAATTTTTGAGTGAGATACGGGGCATTTAACAAGATGGCAAGACTCACATTTGCTGTCTTAGTTGTTTCAGCTGGCTTGGAGACAATTGCCAGCAACACTGAAGTGTTCTCCTTCTCAGGCAGCTCCCAAGGGAGCGGCTCTGCAACCAGGACTTGATGCATGTGCCTAGGTCTCCCTTTAGTGGTGATGTGCAGCAACTTTAACTACCTGGGATTGCTTCTACCTGCAGGGATCTCTTCTTCAGCTGAAGTAACGGGGCCTTCACTGGTGGTCATGGGTCTGGTCTGAAGCACACTTCCACAGTTAGCTAACATGCTTTAAAATGCATTCTTCCTACTCTTCTTCAGGCCAACAATCAACAGGCGAGAGGCAGGACATGACAGGGCATGAGGTTCTGCCCAAAGAAGAGTAGATGATCAGTAGGCTTTGGAGCAGGGGAAAGGCGTGCTGTCCTTCAGTAGGTGGAAGAGCTTGGTAGGGACGCGGGATTTGGCTGTAAAGGGAAGAGACATGGAGGAGCTTGGAGCTGTGAAGGGAACAAAGCTTCTAGTGGGAAGGCAGAAGCTAAGGAACATAAAGCAGAATTTTCTTGCTTCCTATCCCTCACTAAAAATACTCAGGAGAAAAATTTTCATAGTGACAGGGCCAAGTTTAAAGACTTATATGGCAAGACTGGGTGTTAAAATTATGAAAGATTCAGTAGCCAGTAACCACAGAACTGCTATGAGCCAAATTCTGAAAATCCTTAAAATTGGCGCTATTTTATGGTGATGTTCAGTCCAGCACCTGCCCTCTCACCTCACCGTGCCCATTCTTTGCTTTTTCACAGGATGGAGGTACTGCTCTTCTAGCTGCTTGTCAATATGGGCATACAAAAGTAGTGGAAACTCTGTTGAAGCATGGTGCCAACATTCATGATCAACTTTATGTGAGTTATTTGATACAAATAATATTGACAACATTTGTGGTGGAACAAATGTGCTGTTGATTGGACAACAGTGGATACTCTGGCTCCAGCACAGAGAAGCATTTGCCAGACATTGTGGTTTTATAGTACTCCACTTTTTTAAGATGTGAATTTTGTCAACTGTCTGCTTTTCACAATTCTGGGAGAAGTAGCACAAAATCAGGAACAATGATTTAGCTGCCTCTTGGTTCATTATCTGTATGAAGCATATGCACCAAATCTGGATCAGGTTTGTGCTGTCTGTTCGCCTTGAAGAAAAGACCATGTCGTGTTCTACCACGATTTGCACTGCAAACAGAAGACTTACTAGCTATAAAGCCCCTGAGGTTCTAGAGAATCAGTTCATCAGTTTTCTGCCTGAAATAGTAAAAGTTAAAATCTTTAAATATCTTTAAAATATTTTTAAAATATTGATTAAAATGATGTTATCTGATATTTGTGCATCTCTAGCTTGTCAGCGCTTTGGGCGAAGAATGGTTACAATGGCTGAACTGATGTTGTCTAGTTGACTTTCAGAAAGCCAGATTAAGCAAACGAAGCCCTGCATTTAATTTACTCCAAAAGAAACACAAATAAGTTGAGCTTTTCAGCCTTCAACAGAAACGAGTGGCAGATTTTCTCTCCACTTCCTCTCGTTCCTACTCCAGGGCACTCAGGGCTGATAAAGGGGATATAGGGGTTTTTTTCCACCGTTCCCATGGGGTTTGGCTCTGCAGGATGCCATCACACTCTTAGGTCCTACGAGCATACGTGGGAGCCAAGGGCTGGTGACCACAGAAGCCACCAGCGTGCTAGGGGCTGGTTTCACAGGGGGTCCCCTCTTTTGTGCTGCACTCGCCCCGTATTTATAAAGAAGGGTGTCCCACCCTCGCTGCTGCACAAATAGTGCTTGCCTTTCTAATCTGAGGGCAGTGATTCATACCTCTGCATGGTAATCCCAGGGCTCACCACTCCATTTAAAAATAGCCACGCTGCCACACCCGCAGACAATTACCTAGAAGTGAAGGCAGTAAAATAGCTTCCTTATTGTGTCTCCTGGAAATCAGAAATATTTGCAATTGGATTTTGAGATGTATTTTTATTGCTCACAGACATTGGACAAACCTAGTCAGAAACAGCTGTTTATTAAGTATAAAATCTTTTGAAAACAAGTGTTCACCTGGCTCCTTTTGTGAGACATCATGAAGCTGCTTTTTGCAAAGCAGTATCTGGCTGGCAGTTGCACTGGCAAGTGGCCGAATGAGCAGGATTTTGAGCATGCATTTGGGTAGTCATCCCAAAACCATCAAGATAGATGTTTTAATCTTAAATTGACTCACGTGAGGGGTAGAAGAGAAGAACACAGAATACCCTAGCTAAACTGTGTTTCTTGCAGAAATATCTTCAAAACAGCTTTCTCATTACGGCATCAATTCAAATCAAGTACAGAAACCTAATAATTAATTTTTTAAATGTTAGGGAGCCCAAGGTTCTCCATCTTGATTGATGCTACAATGAAGAGCTTCTTTATTATTACACAGCCTTGTTTACTTTCTAAATGGAAGTGTTCTCACTACCCCTGTCTCTGGAGGAAGCCCGCAAAGGACCTTCTAACATCACACTATTTCATGTATTCGCATAGCAGCCACAGAAAGCAGCCCCTCAGAGGGCCCAGGGGCATGCATTTGTAGTGCCAGCAAACACTTCTCGTGTTTACCAGGACATTTGTCTTGAAACCAAGGTCAAACATTTTAAATTGAGTCTCTGGGGCACTATATTCAGCTCATGCTTCACTAGGCCTGTGCTGAGTTTTGCAGGAAGAAGAGTAGCAAAGCAGTATCTCTAGGCAGACAACAGCATTCGGTCCCAACATAGTGATATGTCAACAACATTAGGCTTCCACTAACATGCTCTGTATTTTGTAATAAGCATTATGCATAAATTGGTTGGAAGATGTGTACTTATACATCTGAGGTGTGGTGAAGTGGTTCTTTCAAGTCTCTATTTAAATTAAAAGAGTCTTCCCTCCTAGGAAAACTTGCCCTAGCATGCTCTGTGCTGAGTACTGTGGATACAGGATGGGCAAACTCCTGTCCCACTCTCAGTGCAGGTTTCCACTTCCAGTTGGTTGGACAGATTCAAATGCTATTTGAAATTTGTTCATCAAAAAAAATTAATGAGATATGATTTTTAAATATTTTACCTAAGGAAAAAGCTTATGTGAAGTCAAATGCTGAGAACATCTGCACATGAAAGACATGTTGAGAAAAAAAGAAATCCTATTGTTATTCATTTCTTTCTCAAGCCTTTTGCAGGAAAATGCTGGTTTCTGATAGGACTATGAGATACTCTGTCTTGCATGTTCTACTTTTACATGGTTATATTACAGATGAAGTCTCTTCTGCAGGATGTGCCAGAGTGACATGGTAGTTGCTGGGGTGGCACAGCAGTGTCGCACAGTACTTACTCCTTCAGCCTAAAGGGCTGAAGTCTAGTCTCTGTAGTCTGCTGGAGTCTCCTGTTCTGCAAAACATGTTTTCACCATGTATGTTTATGTAGCAGAACAATACTGCATGAACATGTAACAGCTAAATTAACCAAAATAAATATATTTTTCTCTATAGGAGTGGATTTCTTGTTATGTAGATCAATGCTTTGATGAACTAGACTCTTAGTATTCCAGACCCGGGATTTAATGCTCCGTTTGGTATATGATGGGAAGCAGTACTTGTTCATGCTGAATGAAAATGTTACCATAGTTTGTTATGAACTAGAGTTTGGATTTTGGTAATTATTTCTTGACCTTGGCTGTATATGTGCTATTACACTGCATGATGGCTTAAAAAGGGGAACTTGATTCAGTTTGGTTTTGTTTTGTGTAGAAAAAATGACATCATTGCAACACAGTGTAAGCTAGATGTATTTGTTCTTAGGATGGAGCTTCTGCAATTTTCCTGGCAGCACAAGGAGGCTATCTGGATGTCATCCGACTGCTGCTTTCATCAGGAGCAAAGGTTAACCAGCCACGGCAGGTAAGCTTAACAACACTTCGGAGAAGAGCCAGGGTCTAATTACTAAATTTTACAGTTATGAAAAATTAACACTGGATGAGAGAGATTTCCTAGGTGTTAAACTAACTGAGGGATATGTAAACATGCATCATGTATGTATATAAAAGCTCTCTTGGTTTCCTTAAAAGGATTTCTTAACTGGTTAGCAGTTTCTTGACTCTAAAATCAGTGGTTAAATAGCACATTTAGATGCCGCTTTGAGCTGTAAAGCTCGCTTTACTCTCAGCACTTAGAAACATCTGGTTAGAGACAAGGCTTCCCAGGAATCTTTGCCTGCTTTGGGATAGCTTCCCCTGTGGTCTACTGAAACCCTGCAGGCAAGGTACCTGCCTTGCCTCTTCACTGCACATTTTAAATTGATGGGATAAGGTCTTGTCCTTGCAATCAGTCATGGATGTCTGCCAGGTGGCTGTGATCACTGACTGCAGCAAGTAAAAAATCAGCAGACAAGAGCAAATGAATGTGAATTATAACAGTGGACGGTGTGGCATGTGACAAGCTTTGCCAGGTATTTTCAGTATTTCCTTTCATCTACACCAAAAAGCCTGACAAATCATAGCCTGGCAGCAGTGATTGATCTATATGACTTCTGCTGCATCTATAGGTCTGCGTAGAACTGCATTAGCATTTTATGTGCCCAAAGTAAAGTAATTTTCCTGCTGCCTCTTCCCCTGCCTCTCCAGCAGCAAAGTTGTGCTGGCAGCTGCTCCCTGAACTACGCTTGAGCTGCTCCTACGCTGCCTCCACACTGTCTCCCAAGATCAAAATTAAGAAATGCTGTTAAAAGCTGTTAATTAAGACAGTCTAAAAGATAAATGTAGAAGGATAGACCAAGGTATGCCTTTTGAGTGGGTCAAAATAGAGTTGGGGAGCCTTAGATTTAGCTTCACCATGTTGCCATAAAAAATGCATTCTGCTAACCACAAATGTAATACCCCATCTAATTCTTCCTGACAATATTTTTTTAGTTCTCTAATCCAATCTCTACAACACAATGTTTCATGAGGCATTTTTAAATCTTAGTTGAGTCGAAGACTTGACTCTGTGTGACTCTTCCTCCTGGCTCTGTTTAATCTCGGGCAGTATGGGCTTACTTTGCTTCAGGGTACCTCTGATCCTTGCTAAGATTATGCCTGGATAAGTCTGTGGCATTTGTATTTGGGCCCACTGTAACCTGAAACATTTCCTTGACAAATGGAACATTTTTACTGTTTAATTAGTAAAGTAATGGTTGGATGGACTTCAGTCTCTTTCTTGCTAACAAACAGATTTGTACTTTGTTCGAAGGTGGCACGTTGGTCATGAGGAATGTAGCTGTAGATGGGGCAGTTTCGATGCCAGCTGAATCTTACTGTCAGTCACAAACCACACTGCTCTCACTGCTGTAGGCAACTTTTCTAAGCAATGTAACATCAAATACAGGGCTGCAGAGCGCCAGGTGTGAGTTCCTGCTTCTCTTTCCTCATGGTATCCAGGTTTTCCTCTCTGTCTTGTGAATTTGGGGTCTTAGTTCATGTGCCTGAGCATGCGCTTCTGTCTTGTGTGTCTCCTGCTGCTGCTGCAGTGGGTACCAGTTCCCCTTCGGTCTTGTGCCCCATCTCCCGGTCCCACCTGGATGCTCCTGGCACCACAGAGCATCTCGGATGGCGCTGGCTGCCTGTGCACAGGCCCCCCAGCTGAGCTTTCACAAGACTGAATAGCAGAGCTTCCTGGAAAGTTTCTTCCCTGGCAATGTCATTTCTCTTGGTTTTTAGCCGCCTTCTGCTCTTTCTGACATTGTGGAGCCAGGCAGGAATTCTTTTGTCATCTTTTTGTCTAGACAGAGTCTGAATCCTGGTGCAGGAGACGTTTCTTTCCTTCTCCAACTCAAAAACAAAGCGAGAAGGTTATTTGCCAATGAGTTTTACACTCTGTTTTGGCAGCTTGTGTCCCAGCAGGCTTTAGTCTAACTGGCTAAGCAGATTCAAAATACTCTGAAAACTAATGTTTTCTCTTAATGCATGCTACACAATCACACATATCTGTAAACCAGTAAACCTCTATAGAGTATAGACTTCAGACAAGCAAGCAATTTCTTATTAGCAAGAATTCAGCTGGTGTAGTGGTGCGTGTGGACTCATGGGCAGAACAGTGCAGGAGATGACACCGAGTAGCCTGAAACTAGGGGCTCCCTGTCCCTGGAAGTCCTTACTGGGAATTCAAAGGGTATCTCACTTCCCAACCTAATCCAGCCCTTTACAACACTCCAAGCCACCAGCAAATATTGAGATTCAAAGCTGCAAAGCGAAGTTTTAGTTAATGAGTGAGAGAAACAGCATCAGAAATTTTGGTCAGAGTATGTTTGGAACTGCTGGACAAAATGAGATATAAATCATATTTATTAGCTTGCAATCAATATGGAAATAAGCACAGCTTAAAAACATATGGGGTATTTAACATTGTTCTAGGAATGTAGTGGTCTACAGTCTGTTGGGTGGGCAGGAGCACTAGAAAAGTAAAGTAGTTTCTGAATTGCTTCTTTTCCTGTTCTCACTTTCTTCCTGACTCATCTAATATCTGTTTACACAGAGATTCTCATATGGCCTCTTAGTACAATGTAATATCTCTTTCGAACCAAACACCAGCAAAAAATGGACATAAATCTCACCTACTCCATATAAATATTATACTTGTTGGCATAAACCTGCCTGTTAGGTGCTGTTTGCATGAGAGAACCTGACAATAGTCAATGTGAGCCTACTATCAACTTCATCACCTTTGTTCTCTTCAGACTAAGTCCTCCAAGACAGCCACTCTTTCTCACAACGTCTTTTTGCCTCTAGCCTATAAATGAGATACTGAGGATGATGTCTAACAATAATACCACTAAGGACAGTTAATGGTAATAGTGACGTTAGCCAACACGTGTATTTTCTTCTGCTCCTTTCCATTTATACCTGGAAATAAGAGTTGTTCTCATAAACTTCACTGTGAGTAAAAGAAACTTGCTATATTCCCCATGCTGTGCTTGTGCATGCACTTCTTGTATAAATAGAAGCGTGAATTTACACAGCATTGGATCTTCACGTAGATTAAATTGTGTAAGCGGCTCTCGGATATTTTCAAAGTTTTATAGGCTTTTTCAGCATCCCTATTGCTATTTTCTAGAGCCCTCTGGTGGGGGGAGCATAGAAAAAATATGAAGTGTCAACTTACTCATAGGGAAAACACGATAAATTGGAGAGGGACGGGTTTTGCCATGAGGCTAACATCACATACTCTGTATACAAGAGAGCCTTTGTTATTTTTGAATCACAAAGAACACTCACTGTATTAACAGGATATATACTAGAATGTCAGCCACTAATTTCAATGAGTTAATTTATAGAGAAACTATAGAAGAGTGGACAAAGATCCTGTTCCTCACCATTTGAGAAGACTGAAGAATTCAGGATGTGCATTCGTTCTTTCTCTGAATCAGAAAAAGGGAAGCCCAGAATGTTATATCAAAGGAAGAAATAACTTTTCTGTTTCTTCCAGAGGATTAAGTCACTAGCCCACAGAACTCAGAGAACTGTTTCAACAATGTTTTTTTTGGATTGCATGAGCAAGTCATATGAATCTTCAGTTGGCACTGAGGAGAGAGATTGCTTCTTTGATCAGGGTGGAAATATTTAAAGCAAAAAGTTGTTTTCTTCTGAAACTTCTCATTAAGGCTCTTTTGAAAGCCCCAGTATTTTTTTTCTTCCTTTTTTTCTGACAAGTCTTCAGGCTGCTGGGGGCGGTGAGGGGAACTGGCAAGTGCTGAAGGCAGAAGCCGGCACCCCGCTACGCGAGGCCTCACTTTCATGTTAAAGTCCCTACAAGCAAAGCCCTTTGTTAAAGGCCCACAAGACTCAATTTGGCACCACGTAGCCGCTGGAGTCCTCCTGTAGTCTGGAGAATCAGGCCATTTAAAAGCAAAAAGAGGAAAAGACACAAATCTAAATTCTAATTGCAGTGAGAAATACTTCTAGTGCTTCAGTTCCCCTTTGCATTGAGATGGGAAGCCATCACAAAGTTTAGCTTATTCAGAATGTGCATTTTATTTTCTGGGGTTTTCCACTGAGATAACGATTGCACAGGACAGTTTTTCCAAACCAGATGGCTTGACACTGGATTCCTTGATAATTGCCTTGTTTTCTAGAGGAATTCTTGAAGATAAAATTTGTGGATTACCATCACTGTAAGGCAGGACATTTTTACTGGATTTCCCTAGGGTGGATAATGTAACTAACCATTGAAAGTTGGTGATCATCTTGCATTGTTCCTTAGCTTCTGTAAACAACTTCCACTCCATCTAAACAGAGACCCACTTGCAGAATTTGCCCACACGTGCTGAGATTTGCCTGTATCTTCTAGCTGCCTGGAGTTCAGACTATGCAGGATAACATTAGCCTTTACATTTCAAATTTCCTGATGTATTTTAGGCACAACTGATAAGCCAAAGAGGGCTTTAAGTGTTCACAAAATAATGCCCATTTCAGGTCAACTAATCAAGAGAAAACAACCAAGGATGGAGCGGTTCTGGAGCAGTTCTGACTTGATACACTGAGCTCCCATGGCAGCAACACTGCGTATGTCTATCTGTGATGTGGGATTTAACTGAGGAATTGAAATACGTCCATTCCAGTAGGCAGACCTGAGCAGTAAAATACCAGGGAGCACAGGATCTCAACATGATAGTCTCATTAGCAGTCTCATTTTGTTTGCAGGATGGTACAGCTCCCCTGTGGATTGCATCGCAGATGGGTCACAGCGAAGTGGTGCGAGTAATGCTGCTCCGGGGAGCTGAGCGAGATGCTGCACGGGATGTGAGTAGCACCTCGTCCTGCGCTCTGGCTACAGCTTAACACTTCCTAGCTTTTTTTTTAGGCTGCAAGTCTGCCTGAATGGATGCCCAGTGTCCCCAGAGTCTGCCTGGTTTGCCAGGCTATGAAGTCCCACCATGGGCTCCTTTTTTCCCTTTGTGTCTGGGACAGCTTCCTGGAAGGACCTCCTGGAATAAGGGAATGGAAATGTCCATATAAATGAGAGACAAAAGTGATATATGGTGTCACTGCTTCATTTCACCCTTCATTTCACCCTGAAGTTTTCACCTGCCAGAGTAACAATCCTCCAGATGCCCTCAAAGCAGCAGCATAAGTTGTGGAGGTGCCTCAAAGACGATGAGCAGAGGACACTTTCCTCTCAGAAGTGTGGGGGGGAGCCGGCGTTTCCTTCCAGCCAAGGGGAATGCAGGTAAAGCATTGGTAACAACTGAGCTGACCTTCCTCTCTCTTTTAAAGGATGGTACAACTGCATTACTGAAGGCTGCCATTAAAGGGTACAACAATGTGATAGAGGAGTTGCTGAAATTCTCTCCCACGCTTGGCCTGCTGAAGGTTAGTAGTGAAACATACAAGTTTTTAGGCAGAAAATCAAGAAGGCAAAGGGTCCAACGAAAGATCTGACATTTACGGCTATACCAGTGGAAGACAATAAGGAGCTTGAGCCCAAAAAAGTCAACAGAAAAATGAAATTATCTTATTTAGCCTTTAATGCCACACACAAACTAATCTGTTCGAACAAAATTGTGAGTTTGATTTTTGGAAGGAGAAAGTACATTGTGTCATAGAAGCAATTCTCCTGCATTTCATAATCTGATTTTATTTCTACTATAAATGGGCTGCTGTCAATGGTGCAGTCTTTAGAATTTTACCCTGTCCAGTATTGCATTTAGTCAGCAAAATAGTATTCCAAGAGATCTGATATGAGCAAATCTCTACGTGACTTTGTTTTCCTCTTAATTAAAAAAATTACTTGAAAAGTAACAGATATTTGGAGGGTGCTTTTTACTAGCTGATCTAATTTTATGTGCCTATAAATCACATACTTTGATAGCCTCTGTGCATGCAATTAATTGGCATTTTTATGTACTTGAAAATCCAGGTGGCATTAACTTAGTTGCTAATTGCAAGTATGAAATAGCTTCCACGCCTATTTGAACTGTCAGTTTGCAGACACAAACAAAAGGCCAGCCATAAAATATCACCATTCAGCTGTCTGACATTGAGACCATTAATCATCAGAGAAAGAAGATAAAATGCACAGATGGTTTCCATTACTGCTTGTGCTTCTGTTTCACTTGCTAATGGCTGATTTTGCCAGGCAGAAGCAAGTGTTGTGTTCGTTTTACCTCTAATCTATTGACAAGGGTAATTTTTAAAAGGAAATATTGCTGTGGTAAGGTGAACTTGACTCTCATTTTTATTAAAGCATTTTAAATCACTTCCTTCGCAGCCCACTTGCCTGTCAGTGCCCTGTCTAAATCAGACCCTATACCTTTGATGACCTAACCTCTTCCACGTTACTTCTTTCTGCTTCGTAGGTTTGTTCTTTACAAACATTTGTGTTTCAGTGCCTTTTGATTTCTTCCCATGCATGCTACCAATGTCTCCCATGGTATTTTCTAGAATGGGACCTCTGCTCTCCACGCAGCTGTCCTGAGCGGCAACGCGAGGACAGTGGCACTGCTCCTTGAAGCTGGAGCTGACCCGTGCCTGAGGAACAAGGTATGTCCTGGAACACCGTCCCTGGTGAGGAGCAGCTGGGGAGGACCGAGCGATGGAGCCCTGTGTGCCGCGGAGGCAGTGGCAGCCCACGTTTCTGTGTTGGTCCGTGGTTGCCTCTTGATCCTCTCCTGAAGCACCATCGCTTGGTCCATGTGTTTCTGTATACAGCCATCTATAAGGGTGCGAGGCAGTGCCACTGGTGATGCCAGTTCTTGCAAATTACATCAATCTGAGAATAACCGAACCACTCACTCAAGAGTCACAGATTAATTGTTAACTAGTCACGGGTTAGCTAGGTTGTATTTTAGGGAAACAATAATCTGTTACTGTTTTGATAAGTCATAATTTATATTAATAACTCCATACAGATATGCAAGTAGGCAAAATGTGTTATCTGGGTGCCTTTGATAAGAAAACTCGGCTAGAATTCAGCATATTGCTGCTACAAAAAATATCCCAAATTACATGCCTCTTTCCAATATCTTACTGTAAATATGTTAGTTTCTCGAACTAGATTCACATTATTTTTATAACAGAAACTTTAGTGCAGAAAACTTGTCCTGGTTTTATTCTGTAAATTGTTTTAACATTACACGTTTGATAATTTCCATGAAAATGTCTTCCTCTGGATTGTGTTTATGAACTATTTGCCACTAGTATTTGACATCTGTCTGGGTTTGTTAAGGTGTGAACGGATAGTCTGGTATTTACTTCTGGTTTATGACTGGGTGGATGAAAGTCTGTAACACAAGTAATCCAGCAGGCACCTTCTAAATGTTTTGGTCATTTAATACAAAACCTGTGCCTGTTATTTATGTATCATTCCACTTGATGGCAGCAGAGTTAATGCCACTCATACAGTAATTCGCATTTATAGGCATTTTGTTTTGCTATTAACCCAAAAAATGTGCAAGATTCTTCTGCTACTAATGGTGATTTACAGCAGGAGGGCATGCAGTATAAGAAAGTCTGTGGCTGTAACCTCTTCTACTGGATTTTTTTTTATATAATAACATGCAGTTTGGCACAAGAGTACATTTGCAGGACAAAATCACTTATTTTCAGAAGTAGGTTCATTATAAATGCTTCATGTTACGAAAATTGCATTCAATAAATGCAGAAGGCCAAACTCTGATGTTCTATTGCCAGTCCTACAGAGTAGCACTGACTAGTTCATAGCAATTAAAGTTTGGATTTTCATGGACTTTGGTACTTAAAGACCTGTCTTATCTCCCCTAAAAAATCAGCTGCTATGCTCTCTGTTACTTCTGGGGCAGAAGCACAGGGAGATCAAGGGATACACCGTTTAGCCTGGACTGTCACCACAGAATAAGCTGACCACTCAAATCCCATGCTGGGATTATTTTGAAGACTTAAGTGAGACTTGCACACTGAAAGGTGATTTCTTAAGATATCTCCAACAGTAGCATAGACAACAATGGAATGAACATATCATTATAATGCCTAGTGTTATCTTCTTTAGATCATAAGGCTTTTAAACCATGTTTTGGAAATATTCATTTCTGCTAACCTCAATGTTTTCTTGTTCCAGGCAAATGAACTGCCAGCAGAACTAACAAAAAATGAACGTATCCTCCGACTTCTCCGCATGAAGGAAAAGCAAAGGAAAAGCTAATGCAGCCCTGTAGCAAATTGGTTTGACAGAGATGTGCCCTGACCACAGTAGCATGACAGTAAACCCTGACGGTTGCCCAAGAAGGGCTTGTTGGAACAGTTGCAGAACTGATCAGCCTCTCCAGCACATGCTCCCTGAACACATGAGGCCCTTGCCATGGGGTCACCACGGGCTAGGGCCTCCGCCTGGCATTGCTGAGCACAGAAAGACTGCAATGGGAGCAGGGTTTGGCCTGGGAGCTGCATTTGCACCGCCTGTACTCCAGGATCCCACCAGTCCCAGCACCCACATTTGCCTGCAGCGTACGCATCCCCGCACACGCAAGCTCTCCCACCGTTTCAGAGACACGTTCCTGTACTGGCATGGCCGCACACCCGTAACGGGTACCTCGGGGTGCTCTTGTGGGTCAGGAGGACTCAGCCTTTGTGCCAAAAGGACTCCCAGATCTCCCAGCTGTTCGGATGCAGTTGGTCCTGGAGGAGCCCCATGGTGCTGCTGCCCTCCCTTTGCTGGCAGAGCTGGCTCAGAACATTCCGCTCTACCTCCAAGTGCCACGTGGGGCTAGAGGTGAAATCTCACCTGCGACATCTCAAAGGGAAACATCTCCTGCCAACCCAGGGCTTTGGTAACATTTTGGCTACTACATGAAGCTCCACAGAAATGCTCCAGAGCATTACAAATTATGCCAAAAGCTATCAACCAAACAATAAGCAAGGAGATGTCCTCCTCAGTCATAGCATCCTGATCCGTCAATCTGTCCAGGAACAGAAACACAGCAGAGCAGTTGGCAGCATTTTGTGATGCATTCGCAGTGCTTTGGGGCTCCATCCCCAAGCCTACAGTCTACATTTGTGCATTTTGGTGGGTAGGGGAGGACCAGTTACTGAGCAAACCAACCAGGGCATATCATTCACTGGTGCAAGTACCCAGAAACTTGGGTACAACAGCAGAGATGCGAGATAAGTAGTATACGTATGTTCTGCACACTCATATATGTGACACTATGGTTTAGAACCCACAGCTATGCAATGCACTTGTTCCTCAGGACTGTGACAGGAGTTAAGGGAGAAGTGCACAGTGTACAGGTATTTCAACAGCTGGTGAGAGGGTTACATGTAGCTGCACTTGAACAGGCCCACTAATTAATGTTGGCATGGAAAGTGAAGGCCTAACAGCAATTTTGGCCTTTGTTGTGGTTGAGATGCTTAGACATGCTACTAGTGCCTGTGCAGGGAAGGCAGTGCTAATTGTAGATGGTTTGTGAAGAGCTATGTTTTAACCATATTGCTGTAAGACACCCCATTAAAACCTGGTTATTTTTGCTGTATAAACAGTATATACTAAGTCCTGTTAGCCACAAAAAACATTAGAGATGATTTTATAGTGAGTTGAGGTATAGCGTTAGTTCAGTGCATAAATCCAGGCACTTTACCTGCCTTCGAAACTTAGCAAATTACTGAAAAATTGCGTTAAAAGTTGAGGACAGAGAAGATTGTAGAGAAGCAAAATGTTCCCCACTTAAACAATGTCTGCCTAGGACTCAGCTGAATTGTTGCACTTTTGCTTCGGTGAGTTAAAAAAAAAAGCAAAAAAAAAAGCTTTTAGTGAGCTAGTGAGCTAGCACAAATGAATGTAGGTTACTTATTGCAAATTAGCCATATGTATTACCAAATCATAAAGCTATTCTTTTTATGAGTAACTTAAGTAAGAAGTTCTGGTGAAGAGAACAGAAGTGGGCAAACCTTTGCTTGGGAGCTGGAATTGCTATTCAATTTCTATTCGGCATTAGAAAGGAAAACTTTAAGTTTTCCAACAAAATAAGAAGACACCAGAAAAATCTATTTGTTTAGGTAATTCATGCTGCTGTCTTTTAAAATTAAAATAATGTTGTGCCTAACAGAAACTTCCAGACAAACTGGTACAGTACCAAAGAATTATGCAAGATGCTTAGAGGATGGTTGTATCCAGGGTTCAATTATGCAAAAGACTAAAAAATACTGAGCATGCAGAAATCTCAAGAGCCGTATTGGGACTTTAAGTTGCACAGCATTATGTGAGACTGGACTCTAATTTGTTTAAAAAGCAATGCTGGAGAGGATAGGTTTATTTGGAGCCCCCAGTGGGCTGAAGATGAACACATTGTTTTGGAGAATGCCAGAGGGACTCTAGGCAGTCTGGCCTCAATATTGATCTTTATCCCTAAAGTTTCTTCAAATCAACAGCTGGAAACAACCACACTCTTAAGATGAAAAGCCCTTTCACAGTTGTAAAGGAGAAGGATAATCATTAGAAGGTCTTCAGCAGTCATGCTGGGTGAGTAATAAATACTCTTAAGATCAAATAGGCTGTAATGATCAATCAATCTTCCTAAAAAATGTGGAAGCCTTTACTGTTGGGGAGGGTGTCCTGTTTTTCCCTGATGGTAGAGTGTAGGACAAAGGACAGGGCAAGCCAACAGCCGTCCCATGACAGCTCAAATAAGTAAGCTGAGATAACAACATGCAAGTGGCCAGTACCTGCATGCGGCCTCTCTGCCAGGCATATTTTCTTGTGAAAGTGGTCTGACCCCAAAGGGAGCAGCTACTCAGCAAAGAGCTGCTTCTTGAACTATGCCTGTCCACGGGAAGATGGATGTTTGCTCTTCACCATTCAGAGTAGGACTTCCCAAGTCATGTGTCCAGCTGCCTCCATGACTGGCCACCACAGCTGGGGCTCTCATGCAACAAGCAAAGAACACCTGGGATGCCGCACCCTGTAGAGCACATCTGTTGTCCTTCTTCTGAGAGGATGCAGTTACCAGCTCCTTATTTTTTTGAGCAGTGTTGAGCTATAACTGGCTTTTCTTATTTCTAAACAAAATTTGAAATGTGAGGCTAGAACAGGTTGAAGGGAAAGGCTCGTAGCTCCCTCCTCACTCTCATGAGTGTTCACTGACATGGCATGTAGGCTGTGTGGGTCTCCATGGTGGAGAACAGGCAGCAAAGTCTTTCTCTGTCATGTTCAAGCTGAAGTTGAATCTACTTCAACAAAGACACTCTTCAGCCAAAATGGGATTTTTAGGCATGGAAACATGCCTGTTGGGAGCATCTGTTTCATCTTGGAGCCTTTGGAAAGAGGGCTGGTTTTAGTTTTGCGTTTCCTGTAACCAAAATGTGCTCATTCTGCCTGTAGATGGGTTTGAAATTTGCAATACCATTTCTCACCATGCAGTTAGTTCTTAGTATTTATGTAGCTGCTGTTATCTTTAAAGTGCTCAGTAAATACTGCTGTGGTTTGTTTGTTGTTCTGAAACGGAAACCTGCTTTCCCTTAGCGGCTGAAGTGATTCACTAATATTGACAGTAGCTCTTTGCATAGTTGTCGTGCCTTTTGTGCAAGGCTTTCCAAGTGCTCTGCAGACACTAGTATCTTTGTATGTTCCAAAATGCATTGCTGTGGGAGGCAGGGAAATAGATTATTTCATTCACCCACCAGTGAAATGCAGCAGCTGTTCATCAGTTCATGTCAATAGACAACAGTAAATTTAGACTAGAAATTCAAGGGCACCAAATCCATTTCACAGTTGGCAGGGTAAAGGTGGGTACTATGTAATGATATGAAATAATCTGGAACAGGATAACAAGCCAGATTGTTTTTTGGGTGAGGTTTTGGGGTTTCTTTTCCCCCCAAAGTGCCATATATATATATATATAGATATATATGTATCTATCTTACACCCCCGAAAAATGAGCTCCATTAGCACACTGCTTTTCGGCTTGTCTCTTTGCACATTCAGATCCAGGGGCCCAGCCTGCTGGCCTCTCTACCTGGGATTTATGCAGGTGCTATAATACGATGACTTCCCATCAGCTGCAAGTGAGTATAAAGGATGTGAGACCGAGAACAGGCTACACAAATGAGTCAAGGAGAAGTAGAGCTTTTTTAAAAAATTTGTTGTTGTTGTTGTTGTTTTGTTTCACTAGTATCAAGCCATTGGAGAATGGGGATGTGCACAAGGAAAGGATCATGCGATATAGAGAGAAGTGGCATCTGATCAGTAACAAGGTATTGGTGTAGCCTCAGAGGTCTCAGATTCATGGAGAGCATCATTTAAGAGGATCACTGCAGTGCAGTGTTGAGGGACATGTATTTAGTAATGATAAAAAAGGCAATGTTGTACCTCCTAACTTGCACATGCTGTTCTTCCCTTGGAGTGAAAACATCTGACTATTCATCTACCCACCTTTGTTTAGTTTAGAAAAGCTGAGAGGGTTAGAGCAGCAGATCAAACAGCTGCAGGTCATGTTTAATGCACTTTAACAACAATGGTTATTTGCCTCAGAGTCAGAGCCTAATTGCAAGAATAATTCATGCTTCTTTATTCAGCTGGTCATGGTGACTATTGGGAAATCCATAAGTAAACCAAATCTTGCGTTGTCTCAAATTTCAGAACTATTGTACAGAAAATGAGGTAGCGCAAACCCCATCCCATTTGTACTTCACTTAATATGAACACTGAGCAGATGTAAAAAACTACCTTTGTCTGGAACCCTTGAGTCAGTGGTGTTAAAACATTAATGTTTGCTGTGAGTCCAACCAAAGATTATACACATGGCTCTTTTTTCCAGCAATGGAGTATTGTACTGCACATGTGGGTCTAAATGGAGTTGTGCCTTCTCAGAGCAGCTCTGCATTTGGTCCTTGGAAATGTCACAATAGTTTCATGCTTTTCTGAATTCCACTTTCTTTTGACCTGCCCTTTTATGCATTTGATAAAAGCTATATAAATTTACCCAATTCCATGTAAGACTAATATTCTGCAACAGGAATGTTGCTTTGCTAAAACACAGTTTTCCATGCTATTATTTCAATAAAAATTAATACTTGGATTATCTTGTCTGCATACTTCAACATTTCTTTCCTCCCTATTCTACTCTGTCTCTTTGTAGAATACCAGAATTAATTTCCTGTTTATATAAAGACCACTTTATTCTATTCCACTTGATTGGTTAGACTTTTGCTATTTTTCAGGTTGTTACAGATGAGATAGCGTTCACAGAACAAATAAAGCCACTGCCTTGGCTTGAGAAACAGGAAAATTTGATTTAGCAAGACATAACAAGGTTTCTTTCAAAGTTCCAGACATGAGTGACAGAGTCCCCTTGATATTAACATCACTCAGGTCAGATCTGATGGGAAGATTATAAAAAGCAACTTAGGAACCAAAGGAATAAGACTACACTTTTATTCAGTTAGCCAAACATGTCTCGGTGGTTCTGTTATTATTCCTAGATGTAAAACTGGTCTTTACACTGATCTGACCTACTTCAGTTTAAAAAAAAAAAAAAAGGCTACAACCTGCTGATACGCTTCTTATGGCACACAGTGGATTATTAACATTATGAAAGGGGAAAAGAGTCTACAATGAAAAACATATTTCTGACCTTGTGTTTGACATCCCTGGCTTTTTGCCTCATTTCTACGATTTTCTGTTGTGGTGAGCTACATTTTAAATCATCATCAAAAATTCTTACAGCCACAACTCAGTAAAGCATCTCCATCAGTCAGAAAATACCAGGAGAAAGTGCTGTGACTTGTTCATGGCCTAAATTACTGCAAGGATGACTTCTGGTAGTGGAAAGCTCCTTAATTTTGCATATCAAAGCATAGCCAAACAGTGTCAAGTGGTTGAAATGAGTGAAGATAATTGTCTATTGAAAAAAAAGAAAAGCTGAGATCCAAAAAAATCCACCAAAACCAAACCAAAACAAAAAAAACCTAAAAAACCAACCAAACCAAAAAAACCAAACCCAAAACACAAAATCCCACAACCAAACCAAAGTACTTTTCATTCTGAAAGATGCATTTCACTTGAAACATTTTGTGTTTGATTCAGGAATTACTGCATGAAATTATGTGATATGCAGGAAGTAATACTATGTGATCATAATAGTCTCCTTGACCTTAAAATATATGAATCAATACATTTTTTGCTTTGTCTCCTCAGTGATTTAAAGAGATGCTAACTCTTATGAGATGAATGACATGACCATATGCCTAGCAACCATGGCTGTATCTGCATGGCAAAATGCAACGTGAGACACGTACCTAAATTGTTTCTAAATAATCTGTTTTGCTCTCCCAATGTTGACAAGGCATTTTAATGGGACAAATACTTTAATGTCCTGCTTTTAATGTTGAGTCAGTTGTTCAGAGCTGGCACAAGGGCTGTGTAGTGCTGCATCTTGCCAGGGAGCAGGGATCAGCAGAGCAACCTCAGGCACACTGGTGGGGGACACAGCGAAGTCAGGAAGGAACAAGGGATGCCACTTTTTGCTGTGGCAGATGTCTCACTGGCTTGAACACACAGATGGAGCATGACACAACACAGACCTGGAACGGACTACTGCGATTTTATATACACATATGCAAATATACTTTTTATCCAGTGTATGGGATGAGGCTCCTCCAGTCTCCCTGGAAAACTGATATCAGAACCTTGCGGTCTGCTTGTCTGGACTACATTGCATGAAGAGGCAGAAGAAACATACCACTTTCTGAAGACTCCAACAGCAGGCTCTGCAGGTGCTCCCCTGGCCACGCTACTACTCACTGGGCAAACTGTTATAAACCTTACAAAAACTCTTCCAAGTCCATATTCTCCATTTCAACAGCAAATCCTGAGTTACCCACCAAGTGGCAGCGTGGTGTTCACAGGGACTCAGTAAATTACATTAATGCAAACCAGGAGCCATATACATCCATTAATAGGTCAAATCTCAAATTTGTTAGCATATCAGTGCTTACACACAGTATCTGGCGTGAGTACACACTGTACCTCTTTGTTCACAGCAGCAAGCGTGGCGTGTCTGCAGACTCTGCTGCAATAATTAAGCAGCATTTCTACAGCGCTTTCCTTCAACAGCTCACTGGTTGACACCTAGTTTTGGAGCTCTTGGGCCACATGTTGCCATGCAATTGGCACCTCTTTACAGAAGGCAAAATTGCACTGCGGAGGTGGGAACCTGCCCAGATCATCCAGCAAAAATTGTAGCAAAACTGGAACAAACTTTGAGTCATTTGAATTCAAGTCCCAAGTTTTTGCTACTAGGCAATAAATGACTTCACCTGATTGTAATAAAAGTGAGCAAATTTCAATGACTTCAATGATAAATGCAGAAAGAATGTGACCTTAAGGAGTGACTTTCTAAGATTAGGTAGAGACACACTTGCACAGGTTGGTAGAGCAGCCATCAAAAGTACATTAGGGCAGAAACAAAGATGAAAAGATAAAAAGACATGATTCAGCATCACCTGACATACTACATGTATATTTAAGTGAGTATATCTAAGTGATTATCAGCTCCCTCAGTCTGATTTGATCCCACGTAGGAAGTCTGAAGCCAAGAGTATCTGACCAAGGTAACAGCTACATTGAGGTGGGTATAATTAAAAGGCGATTAGGCCTCCACAAGTGAGGAGAGCTGACAAATGAGAGCTGATTAAAAGAATATGATTTGCTCTACAAGACCAAATAAGAAACACCATCTTTGTTTAGTACAAGTCTTATTCCGGTTTAGCTGGAAAAACCATCTTGGAACAAGCTATTGTGGTTCGGATTGGCTCGACGAAAAAGTGGAAGAGTGAGAAATTGGGTGAAACTTCTCACCCACCTGTTGCAGCTTGTCTTCACACAGCTTGCAAGATGTCCAAGGAGAATATTGTGCTTTCCCATGTGCTTGTGCAGGGTATTGCTTAACGTAGCTCCCACTTCTTGAAAGTGCCTCTGGGTATTAACGCAATAGAAATAATAAAGGCTCATAACGAATTATGGAGAATAAGCAGCAATGGACTTTTTAATTCGTTTTGCTGCAAAGTGATCACGTATTGTGTTTCCATTTGTGTGCCTGAGTAATTCTTCAGACAGACTGCCATCCAGAAATCGCAAGGTCATTACCACTAGGTGCTTGAGTTTCTACTGGAAGTGGCAGCACAGTTTTCATTTCTGCGTTGAGTAAAGCGATGGATACACAGTAACTTCTACACCTATGAAGGCAACACTCAGGGCTTTCCAGCAAAGATGTAGAGGAGAACAAAGCAGGCAGCTGTTCTACACGAGCTTCCCAGCACCCACCTTTACACCATTCAGGGTATCCAGTGAAGGAAAGAATGAACAATTAAAGACTTGTTTGGTGTGACGGAGGCACCAAGTGACACTCTACATGATAAATTAATATTGGCCTCTTCTTCTGGGCAGCAAAATTTAGTTTTGTTTATGCTGCTGACAAGCAGAACAAGTATTCCCCGTTAGCCTTCCAAGCGGACAGTCCCTAACAACTATGCAAAATCCTGGGTTTAAAAAGGAACCTTATGAGACAAAACTTGACAAGTGTCCTTCAACAAGAGCAGCCGGGGGTGCGGATGGTCTCCCTTTGGCCTTATGTACCATAGACAAGGCAATGAGCTGTTGGCAGCAGCGATCCCGGTTAACTCTTCAGGGCTGCTTTTTCCCTGCCTAGAAGGAAAGAGATAACTTTCAGGTGACACGGTCAACGGTGACAACTTTATCATCGATAACACTCATGCAACTACACATAAATGCCCGGGAGCTGCTAGAGGTAGCTCTGCATCCTCACCCCCTGAATATGGCTCAGGGCTGCAATGAAGGCTGAAGGCTGCAGTGGGACTGACAGAATCTGGACCCAGCTCTGGTCTGCTGGCTGCCAGCGTACAGAGGCAACATCAAAACAGACTATGATATGTTTGGGCTTCTGTACCTGACATTATGCAAGATTTCGGAAGTCTCCACAAGCGAAGACAGGCTTAGTCTGATTAGCATTTGTTCATCAGTCTTCAACATCTACAGCACTTCACTTTAGCTTCTGAGTGCAAAAAGGCAGCACTCCATGAGGGACTGCACTGGAATAACAGTGTGAATATAGACCGCCATCTAAATACAGATATGCATCAGAGATTTAGAGAAATATTTAGATAAATATTAAAATACTACCTCTTCTCTCTGTTTACACTGTGGGTGATAGACACGTGTGATATTACGGACTTAGTTTATGGTGGAAGTTATCACTGCAATAGATTCCCTATATCTTGTTTTGCAACCTTATAAATTGGTTCTTTCTCACCTATGATTCTTAAACCACTCTGTGTAATTCATTCAGAAAGGAAATGCCCTTTCTCTTTAGTCAGTTTTGCTATCCTTCATGTTTTCCATAAGCGCTGAAACAATGTTATTGCATTTTTTTAACTTGTAGCTATGCAAGCTATGCTTACTGCATCCTCAGCTTACGTCCAGTGCCCAGAAAATGTGGCAACCTAGTTCCTTGCTTTTAGGATCACACTGCATAGCGCTGAATTTTTTTTGTTTATGACGTCAAAATTAAAACCCAATATAACTGCAGCTACTCTAGTTTTGTTTAGCACTTGCCAGATGCCAAGTCCCACACCTGGGATAGAATAACTCCCTGGAAAAGTACAAGCTGGGTGGACGGAACCAATTTTGCAGAAAGAAACAGGGTGGTTGGGCTGGGCAAGATCCTGAACACAAGTCAGCGGGCTGTATCAGCAAAGGGGTAGCCCGTAGGTCAAGTGTTGGGGCTATTCCTCTCTCTTTGAGACTTGTAGGAGCACATCTGGAGTACTGTGTCCAGTTTTGAGCTTCCCAGATTTAAAAAAAAATGACACTGACATACTGGAGCAAGTCCAGTGTACTGCCACCATGATAGCTGGGACTGCTGGAGCACATGAGTTGTGTTTGCTGAGCTCTAAGCAGACAGCTGGTTCTGGGGACATCTTTCTGTGCTACACAGCTACCAAATGGGAGGATGCAGACAAGGGGGAACCAGGCTCTTCTCAGGCAGGCCCAGTGACAGTGCAAGAGGCAACATGCTCAAGCTGGAACATAGGAAAATCTCTTTAGAGATGGGAAATAAACAAAAAAACGAACAACAAAAAATACCCCAAACAACAACCCCAAACTGCTAAGTGTGGTTGAAGAGTGGAACAGTTTGTCCAAGGAGGCTGTGAAATCTCTGCCTCTGGACAACTGGACAACTCCCTGAGCCAACTGACCTAACTGGATTCTGCTTTCAGTAGAAAGTTGGAGTACATGACCCTCTAGAGGTCCCAAGTTACCCCGTGAAGCTATGACACCAAGACTAATCTGCATTTTTGTCAGCAGATGGCAATATCTGCTAAATTACACATTTTATTCCAGCAGTGCAATGTGTGCTACCGAGCAGCGAAGGCAATAAAGTGGTGGAGAAACCACAGAGAGGCCACATGGGAATGCATCGCACCCTGCTTTTAGTGAGCCTCCTCCCAGACAGATCCTGAACTGACCCAAAACAAACAGATCCCGGAGGGCAGGGTGCAATCAGCGCTCCAAAAACTGCTGACTGCACCATCAGTCATGTCCCCGGTTGACAGCCAGTCACGTGCAGCACACGCAGCTCTGACGGCCAAATTCACCCCCAGCCAAATAAACCCTGGGAAAGCATTTTGCTTGGGAGTTATGTTTATTGAAGCTGCAGGGTAATAGTACACCGGATTGTGAGGCTGACACTTGGAAGTAATGAACCAGTGACTTTAAAGCAAAATCAAGATGCTTTTGACGAAGCCAGGATTTTTAAAGTGACTTTGATATTTATAAACCGTGTGATTATAGAATCATAGGATAGTTTGGGTTGGAAGGGACCTTCAAGGGTCATCTAGTCCAACCCCCCTGCAATGAGCAGGGACATCTTCAACTAGATCAGGTTGCTCAGAGCCCCGTCCAGCCTGGCCTGGAATGTTTCCAGGGATGGGGCATCTCCCTTATGAGGAAAGGCTGAGGGAGCTGGGTCTCTTCAGCTTGGAGGAGACTGAGGGGTGACCTCATTAATGTTTATAAATATGTAAAGGGTGAGTGTCACGAGGATGGAGCCAGGCTCTTCTCAGTGACAACCAATGATAGGACAAGGGGCAATGGGTACAAACTGGAATACAGGAGGTTCCACTTAAATAGGAGAAGAAACTTCTTCTCAGTGAGGGTGACAGACACTGGAACAGGCTGCCCAGGGAGGTTGTGGAGTCTCCTTCTCTGGAGACATTCAAACCCCGCCTGGACACCTTCCTGTGTAACCTCATCTGGGTGTTCCTGCTCCAGCGGGGGGATTGGACTGGATGATCTTTTGAGGTCCCTTCCAATCCCTGACATTCTGTGATTCTGTGATTCTATGAGGCATCTACCACCTCTCTGGGCAACCTGTGCCAGTGTTTCACCACCCTCAGTGTAAAAAATTTCCCCCTCATGTCTGGCTTAAATCTCCCCTCCTTTAGTTTAAAACCATTACCCCTTGTCCCATTGCAAAACGTCTGTCCCCATCTTTCTTACAGGCCCCTTTTAAGTACTGAAAGGCCGCAACAAGCTCTCCCCGGAGCCTTCTCTTCTCCAGGCTGAATTTACACTTCCGCGCCCTCACGGAGCCGCTGACCGGCTGGTGCCGCACCCAAGGCGGGACGTTCCGTTCCGGAAAGGCGCAGCTCCGCTCCAACCCCGGCACGCGCCTCCCGCCGCACCACGGCGGAGCAGCCCCGCCCCAGCCCCGCCCCTGCTGCGCGCCCCGCCCGTGGCGTGAGGCGCGGCCCCGCCCCGCTGCCGGAGGGGGCGGGGCCGGGGGCGGGGCGGTGGCCGTTGGCGGTGGCGCGCGGGCATGGCCCCTCCCCGCCGCTCCTCGAAGGGGCGGGGCCGGGAGCACCGCCCGGGCTGGCGAGAGCGGCCCTTCCGGACCTGCGCGGGCACGGCCGCCTGACGGCCCGCCCCCGCCTCCCTCCCGCTCTTCCCTCCTCCGCCTCCCGGTGCTGCAGCGGAGCGTCCTGCCAGCCCCCCGCGCCCCTGCCCGCGCCGCCATGGGGAGCCTGCAAGGCAGCCCCCGGCGGGGTGGCCTCGGCCTCCTCGTCCTCCTTCTGCTTCTGTCGCCCGCGCGGGTGAGTCGCTCCCGGGGAGGGCGCCGCGGGGCAGCCGTGTCTGCGGCGGGGCCGTCGGGCCTCCTGACACCGTCAGGAGCAGAGCGGGGCGGTGGGTGCCCGGCCTGGGGAGCGGGATCCCCCGAGTGTTGCTTCAGAGCGCGGGGGGCCGGGGGTCTCCCCAGGGGGAAGCTGGCTGGGGGAGCCGGCTGGCCGCCCGGTGCGGTGAGGCCGCTGGGATCGGGGCGAAGCGAAGCGGGGGGTCCCTTCGTTGTCCCCGGTGGGGCTCTCTCTCCCCTTTCCCTCCCTCCTGGAGCCGGTGCCGGGGTGAGGCGGGAGTGCGGGGCAGCCCGGTGACACAGCAGGCCGGCCCGGGAGCACCTGTTGGCGGGACAGCGGGCGTGCGCTCGGGCTTCGCGCACTTCGGCGTCTGGCCGGTCCGAGCCCCCTGGGGCTGCAGCCAGCCCCCGGGCTGCCGCGGTGCCGCGCCGTGCCCCCGTTGTGCAATGCCCTCCGCATGTGAGTGGCCGTGCGGTCACATGTCTGTGTCCGCTTCGGTTTGCACGGAGTGTGCCTTATGCTAAGTGACAGCTTCGGGGAAGCAGTAGTCTGTGTGTAATAAGATCTGCTATGTGTTAATGTGGCAGTATTAAGACTGCATGTTTCCATAAAATTTAGGGCTGGAATAAGTTGGACTTATTGATACTTTAGGAAAAATACTGGAAAACATTCACTCCTCTCTTCTCAGTCATGTTTTGTTTATGCAGTACTCCAAGATAGGAGTGAGATACCCCACATTCCTCTGGAGAAACAAGGAGTGTCTTGTAAGCCTTAGTGCAGTGGTTCGGGTTTTTTTTTTCTCTCTAACCAACTTGGAAACATACTTTCTAGGTCAAGTTTTATGCTTAACACTTTTTAAACTCACAAGTTCGGCATCCTATGTGTGCGCTGAGGTTCTTCCGTTGTCGTATCCTCTTCAAACAACCTTTAAAGAGCTTGAACAGAAAACTAGGAATTCATTCTTCTGTTACCACTGGAGAAGCCAATTGTTTAGTAGTGACTAATGATCTCCAGGTGGGTAGGTAATGGACTCACACCTTACCAACACTCCTTTATTTAATGTCTTTGAAGGGAGATAGCATCTTGTAGCAATGAGTAGTTTTCCTGGGCTGGTAAGGGAATGACAAGATGCTTTTCTTTAGGTGACAGATGGATACTGAGCTAGGGGAGCTTGGAACAACAAGACTTAGGGGATCCTTGGAGAGGATGTGGCTTTGTGGTCCATAAAAAGTAAACATTGCAAAATGACTGTAACCAGGCAGATCTCGGTTTTGTAATGTAAGAAGGCAAAATTTCTTTCTTCTTTTTTTTTTTTTTTTTTTTGCCATTAACTGTTGTTTACAGCCTAAAAATCCACAAAGTGCACCTTGGTATATTTCAAAGAGAAGCTCGTCCTTCAGGTAGACTGAGCCTATATAGTGTTAGATGCATGCAGAAGGGGAGCATTGTGCAAGTGAACCTGTTTTCTCCTTCAAGTATACTGGTAGTGTAATGTTTTCATGCTTTTGGTTGTGGTGTCTATAAACTAAAGTGTCATATGTCATGTTTCTTCTTTTTAAAGAAGTCAGTGGACTAGAATGGCATTTCAGTTTGCAGTCCTTCCATTATGTACGCTTTCACAAGGAACTTGAAGTGTTCAGCCTGTGTAGGATTATCTTTCACTCTGAGCAGTGCATGGTTCAAGGCTTGTGCCAGCTAACCTGATACTAGTTGGTAGTTAACTATCCATTAATACCATCTAAGAACTACAATGAAAATTTTGGCTCCCTTAGTCTCTTTTCTGAATGTGGATTTACAGGAGGATGATGTCTTGAAACTGTTATTGTTTTCTTATGAACATCTTAATGTACTAGATGGCATCTTGTGTGCTTAATGGCAGCTGTTTCAGTTGATACTCATATAATTATACCAAAACACCAACTGTCAAATTGGTGGCTAGGCAAGGTTGGACACAGGTTTCCTATCAGCAACTGGGATCCCAACCTGTAGGATTTATTTGAGTTTCTGAAATCCTATGGGACGATGTTAGCGGAAGGTGCTGCTCTGCCTCAAACTTACCAAGTGGCCCACAGCGCGGTGTTACGTGATCCTGGGCATGAGGTTCCGAAATGCCTGTGTGGAACAGCTTGCTTGGCAGGGATGGCAATGCAGCTTCACAACAAGACAGTAACGACTTAAATTACTTCCTGGAAAATCAGGAGTGACTTGTTCGTAGTCTTTCTGGATGGAAAGTGAGGAAGCCTTCTTAGAAGGGGAGAGATCACTGAAGGGAATGACTGGTAGAACTGAATCATGATTTGCTGGGTGTTAGACAGTACTTTGTGTGCAGTATTATTACTATTCCCCTGCAGGACATCAGAGTGCGTTGTGGTGCAGATGTCCTTAGTTGCAGACCACTGCTAGTTAGGGAACCTGTACTTTCTGATCGTGCATGCAGTAAGTGTGTATTTTCCTAATAAATCATTGTCAGTTAACACCAGGTTGCTCTGACAGGTACCAAACTATTACCATTATTGCAACTTTCTCTTTCTACTTGACCCTGAATTTCCCGTGACATGTGAAGTGTGCTTGGATAACTCTAGAACTGGGGCTTGTTTTGCCTGACCAGGCGTAGCTGATGATTTTTCTGTCTGAAAGGGAGCAGTCCTTTACCTATGGGCAAAAGGAACAAGAGGAGCTTAGCAGATGAAGGTTGTCTCTGAATTGGCTCTGTCTGAACAAGTTACTGAAAGAGACAAAGTCAGAGTTAAACCTGTAAAGTTTCCTTTAGTCCATGGACCTCCTTCCTCTTATGGGGAGGACTGTGAGGTAATGTGCGACTTCTGGGGCAGATCTGCAAACTCGACCTGGCCACCTCTTTCCAGAAACCAGTCTTGCCATTTATTAAGGGTGATGTGGTATTGTGTTTCCCCAGAACTCAATTTTTTGACCCAGTGGACAATATCAGCTATTAAGTGTGATGTGGGCTAGATATTGAGGGATTGAGGGGGGAAGAGTATGCTGTTTCCTGGAATCTTTCCTCTTGCCCTGCAAGTCCTGGGATCTTTCTTCTTCCCTGCAAGATCCCAGATGTACCATCCTAGAAGAAGGAACGGGAAACAGCTGTATCTGATACTGTTGCCTTTTCCATACATTAGTAATCTTAATTTGGAGAGCCAAACAATGTTCGCTTGTCATCTGGTATTTGCAAGACGACAAGTAGTTGCTGTTTCTGTATACAACATCATCATTGTTCTTTGTCTGCTTAACAGCTACATATTCATTGTTGGTTATGACCAATGTTGCTGGAAGCATTGAAGATTATTGATTTGTTTCAACATGCAGTTGAAGCAATTTGGACTGAAATAAATGTGTGTTTGATCTGTTTGAACATTAATTTTACTACGAACCGATGATAATGCCTGGAACCAGAAAACTGTAACAGAACCTTTGTGGAATGTTAATAGTCATTAAATGCCCATGCTTGCTCATGTGCAAGTTCTTTATTAGGGCTTCTGGAGCTCTGACTTGAGGTGAAATTTTTCAAAGAGGATACATCTTCTAGAAGCAGGAATATACTTTCTGAACTCTGAGGAGGTACTGAAGACTAGTGTTAGCATATTGCCAGATCGCAGGAGGTTATGTTGCTATTGCTTCCTGAAGTAACTAGGAAAGTTTCACTTAGTAATGTGATCTCTTTTAAAAGAAAACAACAACAACAACAAAAAACAACCCACCACACAAAAAAGCCACAACCCCCCAAAAACCCGACCTTATGTTATTCTTATGGAGTATCTTGCATTGTTTAGAAGGCAGTTTGGCTCAACACAGCATTTCTCTGTTAATTTTGGAGTTGGGAGGACTTTCACCCATTTAAGAAACATGATTGTTCACCCAAATCTTAAGTGACTTGGAAGTCTGACTTTGCAAGCAGTACCTTTAACCATGACTTATTTACAACCACACTTACTCATCCCTGTGTCTTCCCACCAGTGTAGGAATGTTCTGAAAGAATGGCAAGAGTGAAGTACTTGTCTTATTCTATAACTTAATCTGGCTTTTACTAGAGGGTTTTTGGAGGAAGAACTTCCAGCTGTATCTTATCAGTGGTAATGGCGTAGTTACTTAGTTACTTATAGTATCCCTGAATACTGTCTGAACTGTGGGAGACCAGCCCTCTCCCATATTTTGTGGCTGACTCAGTGATGGGTCTGCTATTGACTTGTTGATGTTGGAGAGCTCTGGTGGTGACTTTAGGCTGTTGACTTTGATTATGTGGGATTTTTTTTAGGCTTATTGACTTGGTTTAACCACTGTAAATCAAGGATCACCAAAGCTTACTGGTTCAGGGAACAAATTCAGACTTTTATTAGCGAGATCCTGCTAGGTCATGGCATAAATATCTAATCTTGGGTTGTCTCTGAAATTGAATTCTTGGTGTTAATACTGAAATAGAGTATGCAAACTTGCAGCTCTTCAGTAGTTACAAGTAACCAGTCTGTTCAGCTTTTTCAAACAGGCTGAAAGTTTGAGTGATAAATATGTTGGTTTTTCCATTGTAGGTTTTATCGATGTGGGACTTCAGTATTATGGTTTTAGATTCTGTATTCCAATTACAAGTGTAAACTAACACTAGGCCAGAATACTTTTTTTTTCTTCTTGTGTGTTTAGCTGAATACTTTTTGGTGCATGACCAAGTGTCATGTGCAAGTGAGTTGCTCTATGTTCTGTCCTGAAAATGATGGCAAAAAGCCTTGTAGGTAAATTTGTAGACATAATACAGCTTGTATTTTATTTTGTATCTGTGTAGTTATAACTAAGGAAGTGTTACCTTGAAATACAGATAATATTTTAAAAACAATAGAATTATCAGTCAGCCTGGTGTGGTAGCTGAAACTTACCTCCAGGTTTTTCTGTATAAGAAGTGCCCTGAGAACTTTGAGGTTTTTTTGTAACTGGTGACTGCATTACCAGTTTTACCACACTTTCCACTCTGGAAGAAGCTAAATCTTTCTGAAAAGAGTAGGTTGATAATTTTGTGGATTTTAAAAATCAAGAAGTGTTAGATAACAAGACTTAATGAAGCAGAGAAAGTGTTGTGGTATTTTTTCTTTTTTAGAAAGTGTTCATAGAAAGTATGATTACAAACCATTCTAGACTAAACATTTAACCCAGCCTGATAGTGAAGAAATATCTAATCCTGTTCTCATGGGCAGTACTAAGCAGCTCACAATTCATTGCCCTTTTGCAAGAATAGCAGTGAATCTGTGCTTCCTCTTGAACAGATGATTGATTAACTTCTGACACTGATACATACAAACACTAAACCATCTTCTTTCCCCACTTCTAGACTGCTCTTAAAACTTGGGTGCGCAGATGTGAGGAAACAGGTGAAGATAGTGACTTCTAAATTTGCATCAGAGAAGTGTTGACTTCTTAGATTAATTTGATGCATGAACAAATTTACAATGTAGTTTCTGTAAATAATCTCCAAGTTATGGGAATTTAACTTTCTGGCTTATGCTGGTGTTAAACATTCTGTGTTTACAAGTGCAATTTTGAAGGGGTTCTTTCCACCTTCTGTGTAAGAATATGGTGACACTGAGCAGCTGATTACATGTTTAGAAGAAATGCTAGAGTAGACAAATGAAATAATTATCTGGATGAGTGGTACTAAAATTGACTTTTGGACTTGGCTTATAGTGAGTAACTTTGAATCGGGCCATGTTGAGTTAAAGAGAAAACAATTCTAATAGGGTCAGGTGAATTTGCGATGATTGTTGTCCCTGATTTTTAAAAAATACAATTATTTATGTACTCTTTGAAGAACTGTCAGTGTTGTGCAGCACAAAAATGGGTGGTGCGGAGGCATTTGAATTCTGGGTAGCTCTTGGGTGTTATGAATACAGCTTTCAGGGGCCTCTCTGCTCAGTAAACAATATTATTCATGGTCAAGCACAAAGCACAGCAGTCTGTCCTTGCAGCGTAAGCATATGGTGTTTCTGCAAATGCTAGGTCAAGGTTGTTCAGGAGATAAAAATAGGTCAGTTATCTCTCAAACTGTACCATGCGAACTTCTGATCAAGAGCTGGCAGAAGTGCAGTAAATGTTTGTGCAGTCTGCTTTCTGCTTGCAGGCCAGGTGCACAGGAGAACATTGGACCTGACTTAATGCTTTTTCTGTAAATAACTTGTTATTGCATGAAATGTTTTAATTTTCAGAATATTTTGGTTTAGCATGTCAAATGTCTCCTGTTCGTACCACTGAACAAAAAACCCCAGGTTTGCAAGGTACCACTGTCTCCTTTTCAATTTCCTTTATTTTATGCACATAGTGAAGAGCCAATTTCTGAATTTTTCAATAGTCCTTCCAATTGAAACATCTTTAAAATGAGCCTTGAAGCTTTTTTCATTTTACTTCGCACTGTAAGCCCATTTAAATATTACATGCTTAGGCTTAAAAGGGGTGATGGAGAGCATCGTTTGAGATTGTGGTAACACATGGCATTCTTTGGCGAGTGCAGAGCTGTAAAGTTCTGTTTCAGAATCTGCTTTATGCTGCTACTTCCTCAGTCTGTCGCTATAAGTTACTGAGTTTGTGAGAAAGATTAAAAGGTGGCAGGAGGAACTGAAATATTGCATATAAGCAATATTCTTCTCTCCATGTACACTGAATCATGTGCTCTAAAGTGACAAGTTTAACCCACTAATCATGTGCATTGTCTTCTGTTAACAAATTATTTTCTACATCGCCTTATATCTGGAGATGCTTTTAAAGTATTTTTTTCTTAAGTAACTTGCACTTAGTCTTAACTGTAGACAATGTACTTCCTGTTTCTAGACTGGGCAAGGAAGGATGGGGAGCTGAGCTGGAGATCAGTGGTGATGTGCACCCTGTTAAAAGCACATGCTGTTGCTAATGGCTGCTTCATGTAGGACATGCTGATGTTTAGCAGGAAGTTGTCTAAACTGGATTGCAAATGACTTTTGGAATGGTAGCACCCAAACTCTACAGCAGCTGAGACCTTTGACAACTATTTCTAGCAGTTAACCAGTTATCTTATGTTGATTAGGTACTTTCACAGTTCTGTGTCTGGTATGGAGAATGTGGAGTTGCTTCTGGAGACAAGAGATACAACTGTGCATATGATGGACCACCAATAGCACTACCAGAAGATGGCTATGACTTAATGCAGGTGAGCTTCTTTTGGAGGTCTGCTGCTAAAAAATAAGTCTCCTACACTGTAGAGTTCTGTATCGGATTCTGTTGGACCTGCATGATAACCTTTGGCTTTATCATCCTGATTTGCTGAGAAAGTGAACGGGTTATCTCTAATTTCTCAGGTATGGATTGTAGCCCCAACTGTGTGAAGGTGATATACCTCAGAAGTATGAGAAGTCTCCAAGACATGTCATTACAGGCTTTTGCAAACATAACCTTAAATATAGGATTGGTTTGCTTTTCTGCATATTTTCCGCACTGGTTTGAGTAGTCTTTAGTCAGACTGATGTTTTTAGGGCTCTTCAAAACTATAATACATTTTGCAGTTATGCCCTTCTGATCTCTAAAGGACAAGACTAGACTGTTTTCCATCAAATTATCATTGCTGATCTCTTCCTTAAATAGGACATCTGACACTCAAAGGGAGCAAACTTGGACATTTAGTCTCTTTAGCTGTGGCTAATGTGAGACCATATTTCTTTATCTGGACTCTAGCTGTGAAAGCGAACAAAACCAAAGTCAAAATAGAGTTTGTGGATTTGATGTACAATATAGGATGATGCTGCCAGACTTGCCTCCTGGCAGATGGTAGTGCAAAGCATTAAAGTGTGAAATAGCTACAGAGTTAAACAATGGTTTGGCTGGCAGGAGGAGTGACTTAAATATGTAGGTGAGCTAAGTACTGTGTTGTACTGCTTCTGGAGACTTAATATACAGTTCTTGTATGTTACTACCATTTATACTTGTGTTAAATGCATTTGTCTCTTCTATAAATTGAACATGAAATAGCTTTTCCAGGTAACCAGTGATTTTGTGGGTAGTGGCTTGCCTTCTGAGACTTTAGAATCTGATACTATCCAGAAGGTATACTAGAGGATAAGCTGCAAGAATACTTTCAACTTGGATAAACATGTGGTGTCCTTTTACTAGTAGACTCTCAAATACCATTATCATTCTATATATAGACCCTGGTGACTAACGATCATCTGAAGGAGCTTTTTAAAAGGAAGTGATGCCTTGAATAAAACAAGTGATTCTTTTCCCTGTTCTCTAAAGAATCTGACTAGGTTGGTATTTTTTTCTCTGCATCTCCTACAGCAACAGCTACTGTCTTCTGAAATATGCTGAAGCAGAACCCGTAACTCTAATGAGTTGTGAAGTCTTAAACATGCTTTTCCTTCCTTCCCCCTGACCTTGATACTGTTTTTATTTAAGGAACTCTGTCCAGGCTTATTCTTCGGCAATGTTAGCACTTGCTGTGATGTTCATCAGCTTCAGACTTTGAAAAACAACTTGCAGCTGCCTCTGCAGTTTCTTTCCAGGTATGTTAATGAATGACAAAGCAACTAGAGCTTTGTAACATAATAAGAAAGCACATTAAGACTCTTCTGTTCAAGTAGACTGTGGAAAAGGTGGTAATTCCATTTAAAGGCTTATTGCAGAAAGCTTTGGGAGAGGTTCCTTCATCCATATCAGGAAGCTTTAATTTCATGAGACAACTGCTTGCAGTCTGGATTGAGTTAGCTGGTAGAATAAACATTACCTTAGTTTGTCTCAAGCTACTGTATTTGTAATGAAGGCTTCAGATGAGGGTGACATAAAGTACTGTTCAGTCTTTTTCTACCAGAAATCTCCCTGCTAGCAGCAGTTAGTTTTTCCTTCAAATTCTACTTGTATCTGCTATTTGAGGTAGGCAATTTTGTTAGTGAATGTTGTTGATGCTACTGGTGAGGAGTAAGTGATTTTTAAGCACCAGCTAATGTTGCATTGCTAATTAAAAACTTACAGAATTTAAATACTTTGTTCTGATGCTCTGAGCAGAATGTTTACACTTGCTGTGTAGGTCAAATAAGATATGTCGTGCACTTTTACCTCTTCATCTGATTGCTTTTCATTAACTTTCCTACACAGATGTCCATCGTGTTTTTACAACTTGATAAACCTCTTCTGTGAACTGACTTGCAGTCCAAATCAGTCTGACTTTTTGAATGTTACAAGCACCATACCTTATTACGATCCAATATTAAAAGAGAACAAAAGTAGCATTACAGAGCTGCAGTACTTTATTGGAGAACGCTTTGCAAATGGTGAGTAAACAGTGTGTTAATCTACCTAGGCTTTTGTCAAGGTGACAAGACCAATGCCTTCTCAGAAGGAACTGTGAGGAGGAAATATCTCCTTGTCTTTTGAAGTTTGAGGCATCAAATAGGTACCAGTAGGTTCCCATTGAAACTGCTGGAACACTAACTTCTGCCTGGGTAGGAGACATTACACTGATGCTGTTAATAACAGTATTTTTGAAGACTCAGCTGAGACTGAACATCTATACAAATCAAAGGATCATTTGGTTGGAAGAGACCCTCAAGATCAAGTCCAACCATTAACCTAACTGGCACTAAACTGTGTCTCTAAGAACCTCATCTATACGTCTTTTAAACACCTCCAGGGATGGCGACTCCACCACTTCCCCAGGCAGCCTGTTCCAATGCTTGACAAAATGGTTAATAGCTGATAACCCTGATGACTTTAACTTCAGAAAAACAAAGTTGTTGCCAAATACTGAATGTCCAAAGCCGAGCTGACATTGAAACTGTCTGGCAAGTATGAGAGTAACGTTTGTATACAGTGTACTGCAGTGGTTCTCTAAGAGGCATTTACTCCTCTTGAAATGGACTGTTCTAATCCTTTGTCAAATCCAGAGATTTTTTTCCACAGAACAAACAAGTTTGGGTTGTATTTTGGTTTTATAGCAAGCTTGAAGAATCAGTTCAGTCATTATATACTTTGTGTAGTAACCTTTGATCAAATTATGAGGCACTTGAAAGTTGTATAAGGCCTACAGATCAAAAGTAAATAGTTGTCATAATTTTCCCTGGAATTAACTTCATATTAAGTGCTATTCCTTCTCAAACAGTAAAGTATGTTCTGGTGTAATGCAGATTCGTGTGGCATACTCAGAGTAAGATAGCCGTAACAAAGAGTTGCAACCTTGAATACTGTAAATGCAACTGGAAGCATTATTTCACTATCTTAAGATATTTCATCTTGAAAGCTATAAGCATGTTCTTTGAACTTGGTGAGTCTAATTATTGGAAATACTTGGAATGCTCACTCAAATAATAACATTGGTTTAACGACTCTTCTGTCTTAATGCACT